>NC_090449.1:642104529-642408070 GCF_031143425.1 Pleurodeles waltl
ATAAATACAGTAACAGCCACTCTGAAAACAGCCACAAAGTATCTTGTTTCTAATTGCCTAAAATCATCTAAAGTTGGCTTAAAAGAAATACAGCAGCGCTCAACAGGAAATATCTTACATGATGAACAGCAATAAACAATACTTTAATAAGCAGCACCCACACATTAAAGAGGCAATTATCACATCAATATGCAGTGTTACCATTCAGTCCCAGTTTATATGCTGATCACAAAGAAGCACAAGAATACAACACTGCACAATAGTGTTAGCGCCTTAAAGAAAATGGATAACATAGCAAATCATTTTTAAATGACTGCCAGAGGTGGAACAATTGTGTTTATGTTGCGTCCAGAAAGACAGCAGAATGGCAATTGCATACACAACAATCAAAAAACTCTATCAACAAAGAAAAGCTGTCAACCGCCCCACGTCAGACGTCTATTGTTCCATTAGTGCTGGTTTACACTATCAGTTCTAACTTGTTTCCTTTCTGAAATACGCACGTATAAATAACACAGAAAGCAAATGGAAATAATAAAACGGTCAACCTGCCTGGTCCATGACCTGCTTCAAACTTCAAATGTGCTGTATGGCACTTCAAGGTTTTGAACAAATGATACAGAGCCTACCTAACAGATATTGTAGCACACCTAAAACAATTCCATCCGTTTGCTATCCCCGCATATGACTGAAACGGGCTCTCTTCAAAATAATTTTACAGAACTTCAGACAGCAAGGTCCAATGCCAACTGGGGCTCTTGCTGTTATGCCCGAGCAGTAAAAACGTTTGGGAGATACAACATTAAAAAGAGAAGTATATTTCCTTTCTAGTGCTGTTCTTCCTACTTAATCTCTGTGCTTTGGAGACTAAGCAACAGGGGATTTTTGACACTGTTTGGCATCAATGAAAGAATAAAAAAATGCAGCACCTTAAAAAGAAATAAGTATGCGAGAGTCTGCCTTTGATTGTATTTAAAAGCCACAAACGAGCTGATAAAATCCACATGGCACCAGTTGTTGTCCCAAAGTCTGTCCCGAATCTGGGGCCCTGTTCATAACTCTATCTTTTGGTATTACATCTGACCTCAAGGTGGTGGTTCATCAGGTTAAGTTGTTGATGCTTTGTGTCATTGATAGAATGCAGGTCCAACGTTCATCAGGGTTTACTTTCCTTACTTTAGGAAGGATGTTAAAAAGAAGCAACAATTTTGACAGTGGAGTAGTGATTGCACTTTCAGATGTTATACATACTGTGCTCTGGATAAAAGAACAAATAAAATGAATGCTGCAGTAATAACCGACAGGCCAGTTGTTCACATTGAGCGGATTTAAAGCAAAGCAAATGTTCCTTTGCTTTCAACTAGTAGGCAAACTAGGGTATGCACGGTTTTACTTGTTTCTAGCTACCAGAATAGGTAACCAGATGGAAGCAGAAAGCCTAAACCCTAATATAATCATGTTGTGAATACTTCCTGCATGGGCACCAGGAAGGGGTGAGCTCACTGGCATATCCATAGCACTGCTCTCTTTTATCTCCAACAGTCTGCAAAAGCTTTCTAGAAATGTTTAATTTTCATTAAGGCAGTAAAACCTCCATTATATTTAGCACACATCAAACATTGATGCATATTTAAATTACATGCATAATTCGTGTATAGATAGAAACATGCATAATGCATGCAAACATAAAATTGCGCACGTACAGATAATCAAACGCCATTATCAAACCCTGTCACCAGGAGAGGCGTGGATAGGAATAGGCATAGGACCCAGTGAAAGGAAGAAAAAATGTGGTTGAGTATAAAGTCCTTCTAACATCGGTGCGGACGTGCATTAAGGCTTGCTGTCTATGGGGTCAAGGAAGGCGTTTCAAATCTTTATTTTTCAGAGCTAAACTGTGTGAAAGTACTGGCCCTCAGTGAAAGTGTGAAAGGAAAGGTAATGGTGCTTGAGGGAACGGGATGATCCGTGGAAAAGAGAGAAGTGATGGTGAAAGAGGTCAGATTGAGGAGGGACCAGTATTTCACAAAAATATTTTCTTTTAAAGAAAAGTAATCAAAGTCAATAACCCTCATTAGAGCTGTACCATGTACCATGCTACAGGTGTTAGACTAATGTCTTTTAGTTCTGGTGTCCTGCATCACCACACTGTATGCATGTTTCATTTATTCTGATGTCTTAGGCCAATCACTAGCAGGCCTGCCCAATGCCCTCAGCCTACAATGAGCAGTGTCTGCAACCCGCTGATCCCAATGCCGACTCAAATACTTTCTCTGAATGGCCTGGCATTCACTGGGGAGGCATTACTGGTTGTCACAGGTGAGTTCAGCAAAGTACTGAACTCATACTGAGTAGATGAGTATAACGGGGCAGAGTTGGAGTGTGGGATGGACCACGGTCAAAAAATTGTTAAAAAGGACAACCTATTGTCTATTTCAGTGGTTCCCAAACTTTTGACTTCTGTGGACCCTCACTTAATAATTACTGGAACCCAGGGACCCCCAATGAATCACTGTTGTAATTGGGGTCCCCCACTGAGTCATTACCTGAAACAAGAGACCCCCAACCTAAGCATTTTTGATGATTTGAATTGCAAAACAATACAGAAAAAAATACAGAAACAAGAATTTCTCGAACACATAGGCAAAATATTTAGGGGCATATTTATACTCCGTTTGCGCCAAATTTGCGTCGTTTTTTTTTACGCAAATTCGGCGCAAAACTAACGCCATATTTATACTTTGGCGTTAGACGCGTCTAGCGCCAAAGTATGAGTAAAGAGCGTCATTTTTTTGCGTGAACGCCTTCCTTGCGTTAATGAGATGCAAGGTAGGCGTTCCCGTCCAAAAAAATGACTGCGCCGCAAATGCGTCGTATTTATACTCCCGGGCAAAAATCACGCCCGGGAGTGGGCGGGGCAAGGAGGACACCCAAGGATGGAGGGACCCACCCTAGGGACATTCAGGTAAGTTCAGGTAAGTATATATATATTTTTTTTTAATATTTTTTTTTTGGCATAGGGGGGCCTGATTTGTGCCCCCCTACATGCCTCAATGCCCAATGACCATGCCCAGGGGACATAAGTCCCCTGGGCATGGCCATTGGGCAAGGGGGCATGACTCCTGTCTTTACTAAGACAGGAGTCATGTAAATGGCGTCTGGGCGTCGTTAAAAATGGCGCAAATCGGGTGGAGGCGATTTTTTGCGTCAACCTGACTTGCACCATTTTTAAGACGCCCTAACGCCATTTTTCACTACGCCGGCGCTGCCTGGTGTACGTGGTTTTTTTCCACGCACACCAGGCAGCGCCGGTCTGCTTGCGCCGGCTAACGCCATTCAATAAATACGGCGCCCGCATGGCGCTTCAGAATGGCGTTAGCCGTCGCAAACATTTTTGACGCTAAACTGCGTTAGCGCAGTTTAGCGTCAAAAAGTATAAATACGGGCCTTAATCATGTATTTAATTGTCAAAGAAATATTTTAAAAATCTAAATTTTAACAGCAAGTTTGGACCTTTTCTAAATTAAATTGATTCCACTAGTCGTCCATACTGCATTCTGTTTGATGCACTTGCACTGCTTCCACTAATCAAAATAAGGACACTAACTTAATTTTTAGCCACCAACTTTGAATTCCTTCAGATCTTACAAACATTTTAAAAGTCTTCGAATTTACATTTTGCTTTTTTTAAATGTATATACCCTTTATTAATCTTTTAATACTATTTAATCTTCTAAGTAGTTGAGAACCCCCTGGACCACAGTTTGGGAACCCCTGCTTTATTTTGTTCAAAACATTCACCATCAGGTAACCACAACAAAAAAACACGAACACATTAAATGATAGGCAAAAGGAAGTAAAAGTAACTAATGGGAAATGCACTCTTTTGAGTGTGAAATCTCAGTGAGTTAATGCAATTACTGTGTGTGTGTGTGTCTTGCAGCTTGCAACTGATGAGACGCTGTGTAGGAGGCTGGCCTGGTTTGTAGTGGGTACCTTGTGTACTTACACCTTATACCAGGTCCAGTTATCTCTTTTTAGTGAAGTAGTAGTGTTCTAGCAGCTTAGGCTGATACAGGTAGCTATAGCAGAGCAGCTTAGGCTGAACTAGGAGACATGCAACGCTCATGCTATACCACTTATAGTTATATAATACTTATAGACAAGTAAAGACAATACTAAGTGTTACCAAAAATAAAGATATTTCTTTGTGTGACACTGTACCAAAAATATCTTAGAGACAATACTCCTTCTGGAGGTAAGTATTATACACAATATATAAACTAGATACCAAAATTAGACAAGTAAATAGTCATAGAACAATGCAAGCAATAGGAAATGCTATATATAGATTGCAATGGGAGAAAATTGGTCAAGGGGCAACACAAACCATATACTAAGAAAGTGAAATGCGAATCACAAATTTCCCCCTAGACAAGTGTAGTGTGTGCAGAATCACTGGGAGAGTAAGAATACAGTAAAGGTAAGTAAATTACCCCACCCCAGAGCCCAGAACAGCAGGAGTAAAGTACTGCAAGTTTCCTTAGGACACACTACACATCGTTATTGGGATTTTGCAGCAGCCAACCAAGCCTGCAAAGAACAACTGCTGTATTCCTGGGCTTGAAGACCTGCAAAGGAAGGGGACCAAGTCAAGAAGTTGAAAGAAGTTCCAGGAAGGACAGGAGCCCCTGCCAACCCAGAAGAGGGTGCAAAAGAAGAGTCCATGGTTAGTCGAAGACTGCAAAATTGCACCCTAGAAAGATGCCAACGGGTTCCTGCATGATGCAAAAGATGTCCGACAGTGTGAAGATTGTTGCAGATGTGATTTCTTGTTGAAAGTCACCAACAAGCCTTGGCTACGACAAAAGTGCATTTTGCATCAAAATGGCACTGGATGCACCTAGGAGGGACCTGGGGGCCTCAACTCTATGTGAGGAAGAAGAGGGGGCTGTCAGCATTTTAGAGAGTCCTCAGGATGCCAGCCAGCACCCCCGGAGGTCCCAGGACATGGGTTCAAAGGAGGTGCAAAATGTAGTTGATGCAGCACAAGAAAGGAAGGTCCCACGCCCCCAGAGAACAACTCAGCAAGGTGAGCATCACAGGATGGAGTGCTTGCGACCTTGGCCAGGCTGTGCATGAAGGAATCTTGCAAAGAGTGCACAGAGGCCTCAGGAGGTGAAGAAGACGCAGTACACAGGGGTACCATCGCTGTCAGGGAAGGCAAGGTCTTACCTCCACCAAATTGCATCAGCAGGACCTCAGGACAGTCTATGTTGATGATGTCCACCCTCTGTCTCCTTAGGAGCATGCTCGTTGCTGTGAGAGGAGTCCCAGGGTACCAGTCGTCATCTTGGAAAGTGCCTGCTTGAAGCAGGAGGGTGACTCCGTCACTCCACGGGAGATTTCTTCAGTCCTTCTGGTGCAGGAGGAAGACAGAGAGTCCCCAAAGCGTGCACACCATGGAAACTGTTGCAGTTGCTGACTTGGAGCTGAGGTTGCTAAAAAAAAGTGTCTCTTGTAGACACTTTGTTGCAGTTACAGAGTTTCTTGGAGCAGGCTCTGGTTGATCCGAGGTCAGAAGAGTCTGAAGTTGTTGCAGAGGATTCCTGAAGGAAACTTGCAAGCAGAATCTGAAGAGAACCCACAGGAGAGACCCTAAATAGCCCTGAGAGGGGGCTTGGCTACTTTATCAGCTAAGGACCTATCATGAGGGTTCTATGATGTCACCAGCTGGCACTGGCCACTCAGAGGCCTCCAGAGTGTCCCCACACCTTGCAAAGCAAGATGGCTGAAGTCTGGGACACACTGGAGGAGCTCTGGGCACCACCCCTGGGGTGGTGATGGACAGGGGAGTGGTCACTCCCCTTTCCTTTGTCCAGTTTCATGCCAGAGCAGGGGAGAAGGGGTCCCTTAACCGGTGTAGACTGGTTTATGCAAGAGGGCACCATCCGTGCCCTTCAAAGCATTTCCACAGGCTGAGGGAGGCTACCCCTCCCCAGCCTGTAACGCCTATTTCCAAAGGGAGATAGGGTAATACCTTGCTCTCAGAGGAAATGCTTTGTTCTGCCTTGTCAGAACCCTGTCTGTGAGGTGGCAGCAGCTGTAATTGCAGTGCAAACCTCAGAGAGCTGGTTTGGCAGTAATGGGGGTCCATGGTGGAGCCCCCAGGATGCATGGAATTGTCTCCCCAATACCAAATTTGAAATGGAGGGACAATTCCATGATCTTAGACATGTTACCATTGTGAAGCTACATATAGGTATTGACCTATATGTAGTGCACGCGTGTAATGGTGTCCCCGCACTCACAAATTCTGGGGGAAATGGCCCTGAACTATGTGGGGGCACCTTTCCTAGTGCAAGGGTGCCCTCACACTTAGTAACCTTGCACCTAACCTTCAGCAAGTGAGGGTTAGACATATAGGTGACTTATAAGTTACTTAAGTGCAGTGAAAATGTCTGAGAACTAACGTGTGCGTTACTTCACACAGGTTGCAATGGCAGGCCTGTGCAAGGATTTGTCTGAGCTCCCTATGGGTGGCAAAAGAAATGCTGCAGCCCTTATGGATCTCCTGTAACCCCAATGCCCTGGGTACCTAGGTACCATATACTAGGGACTTCTAAGGGGGGGTCCAGTATGCCAATTGAAATTGGTAACTGAATTCACTGGCCTACTGTGACAAATTTAAAAGCAGAGAGAGCATAAGCACTGAGGCTCTGGTTAGCAGAGCCTCAGTGACACAGTTAAGCACTACACAGACACACACATTAGGCCATAAACGATGAGCACTGGGATCCTGACCAGCATGATCCCAGTGAGACAGGCAAAATCATACTGACATACAGGTAAAATTGGGGGTAACATGCCAAGGAAGGTGGTACTTTCCTACATCCCCCCCCCCCCCCAAAAAAATGAGGGACAATAAGGCTAACATTGCCCGGATGAGTCTTCATTGTCTAAGTGGAAACATCTGGAGAGTCCATCTGCATTGGAGTGGGTGCTCCCAGGTCTATGCTCTACTGTATAGTCCATTTCCTGTAGGGAGACGGACAACCTCAACAATTTAGGGTTTTCACCTTTCATTTGCTTCAGCCATAATAGAGGTTTGTGGTCTGTCTGAACAATGAAGTGAGTCCCAAACAAGTAGGGTCTCAGCTTCTTCAGTGCCCAGATCACAGGAAAGGCCTCCCTCTCTATGGCAGACCAACCCTTTTCTCTAGGGGTCAACCTCCTGCTAATGAAAGCAACAGGTTGATCCTGGCCCTCTGAGTTAAGTTGTGATAGTACAGCCCCTACCCCTAATTGAGAAGCATCTGTTGGTACAATTAATTTTTTGGAGTAGTTTGGGCTCTTTAAGGGAGTTGCAGAGCACATTGCCTGCTTAAGCTCCTCAAATACTTGCTGACAGCTAGCTGTTCACAATAACTTTTTAGGCATTTTCTTACTGGTGAGGTCATTAAGAGGTGCTGCAATGGAGCCATAGTTCTTAATGAACCTCCTGTAATACCCAGTAAGACCTATGAAGGCTCTGACCACGGTCTGAGTTGTAGGGGGAGCTCAGTCCATAATGGTCTGAATTTTCCCCTGAAGTGGTGCAATCTGTTCCCCACCTACCAGGTGGCCCAGATAAACCATTTCCCCCTGCCCTATCTGGCACTTTGAAGCCTTGATAGTTAGGCCTGCCTTTTGCAGGGCCTCCAAAACTTTCCAGAGATGGACCAGGTGGTCCTCCCAGGTGAAGCTAAAGACAGCAATATCATCTAAATATGTTGCACTAAAAGCTTCCAAGCCTTGGAGAACTGTATTCACCAGTCTCTGAAAAGTGGCAGGTGCATTTTTTAAACCAAAGGGCATCACCTTGAAGTGATAATGCCCTCCTATGGTAGAAAATGCAATTTTTGATTTAGCATCTTCTGACATTTTGATCTGCCAATACCCTGCAGTCAAGTCAAAAGTGCTTAGATACTTGGCAGATGCCAGTATATCTATTAGCTCATCTGACCTGGGTATAGGGTGAGCATCTGTTTTTGTTACAGTATTGAGACCTCTATAGTCCACACAAAACTGCATTCCTCTCTTTCCTTGTTTGTTATGAGGTTTGGGGAAAAGCACCACTGGGCATCGCCGAGGGGCTATCAGAAGGCTCAATAACTCCAACATCTATCACTTTTTGAACTTCAGCTTTTATGCTGTCTCTGACATGGTCAGGTTGCCTGTAAATGTTACTATTGATAGGTAAACTTTCTCCAGTGTCAATTGTTTGTTCACACCAAGTAGATGTACCAGGTGTGAGTGAGGAGAGTTCAGAAAACTGATCAAGGAGATTTTTACAGTCTTCCTTCTGCTCAGCAGTAAGGCAGTCTGCCAGAACCACTCCCTCACCTAAACCATCAGGTTCAGTAATGGAGAAGAGATCAAGGAGAGGGTCACTTTCTTCTTCCTGTCCCTCATCTGTAGCCATGAGCAGGTTTAAGTCAGTCCTGTCATAGTAAAGCTTTAGGCGATTGACATGTAACATCCTAAGGGGGCTTCTGGCAGTGCCCAGGTTCACCAAGTAGGTGACCTCACCTTTCTTCTCTACGATTAGATAGGGTCCACTCCATTTATCCTGGAGTGCTCTTGGGGCCACAGGCTCCAATACCCACATCTTCTGTTCTGGGTGGTACTCTGTCGGGACAGCCTCCTGGTCAAACCATTGCTTTTGGAGCTCTTGTCTGGCCTGAAGATTTTTGCTGGCCTTTTTCATGTACTGAGCCATTCTACTTCTCAGGCCAAGTACATAGACCACTACATCCTGTTTTGGAGCTTTTAAAGGTTGTTCCCAACCCTCCTTAACAAGAGCAAGTGGTCCCCTAACAGGGTGACCAAATAGGAGTTCAAAGGGGCTGTAGCCCACTCCTTTTTGTGGTGCCTCCCTGTAGGTGAAAATGAGGCATGGTAATAGGACATCCCATCGCCTTCTGAGCTCTTCAGATAGTCCCACAATCATACCTTTGATAGTTTTATTAAACCTCTCAACCAGTCCATTAGTTTGTGGATGACAAGCAGGGGTGAACTTGTATGTAACACTACACTCCTTCCACATTGCTTTTAGGTATGCAGACATGAAGTTACTCTCACTGTCTGGCACCATTTACTTAGGGAAGCCCGCTCTGGAAAAGATTCCCAGGAGGGCCTTTGCCACCGCAGGAGCTGTAGTGGTCCTTAAGGGGATAGCTTCTGGGTACCTTGTGGCATGGTCCACACCACAAGGGTAACCTATTGCCAGAAGCTGTTGGAGGGTCAAGGGGGCCAACAATATCAACCCCTACCCTTTTAAGGGGCACCCCAACCACTGGTAGTGGCATTAAGGGGGCCTTTGGGGTGCCACCAGTCTTGCCACTGGCTTGACAGGTGACACAGGAGCAACAAAACTCATTTGTGTCTTCTGACATATGGGGCCAGTGAAAATGTGGAACAAGTCTGTCCCACGTTTTACTCTGGCCTAAATGCCCAGCTAATTGGATGTCATGAGCCAGAGTTAGGAGGAATTCCCTGTACTGAAGGGGGATGACCAGTCTCCTGGTGACACCAGGTTTAGGGTCCCTTGCTTCAGTATAAAGGAGATTATTCTCCCAGTAAACTATGTGTGTGTCAGTGCCACCACCGTTTTGCTGCTTGACAGCTTGCTGTTTGAGGCCCTCCAATGTGGGACGGGTTTGCTGTGCCACACTCAGCTCTTCCCTGGCAGGCCCCCCTGCACCCAAAAGCTCAGCTGTTTCAGCTTCCAGCTCCTCTGGCGTAGGTTCTGCACAGGGAAAGAATTCCTCTTCCTCAAAAGGGGAATCATCTGTGGAGGGAGGGATAGTGGACAAGGGCTTGCTCTTACTACCTCTAGTTTTTGGGAACAATTGGGCCATTGTTCCAGTATCCAAGATTCTCTGTCCTCCTTGCTTCTTGGCCTGAGCCCTGGTAAGAGCAAAGATGTGCCCTGGAATGCCCAGCATTGCTGCATGGGCCTCCAACTCCACTTCAACCCAAGCTGAAGTCTCCAAATCATTGCCTAGCAGACATTCTATAGGTAAATCAGTGGCTACCACAACTTTCTTTAGACCAGTAAACTCCCCCCCACATTTGAGATTTACAACAGCCATGGGGTGGCTTATAGTGTTGCTATGGGAGTCTGTCACTTGGTACTGGTGACCAAGTAAGTGTTGCTCATGGGCAACCAGTTTGTCTATCACCATGGTGACACTGGCACCTGAGTCCCTGTAGGCCTCAACTTGAAAACCATTAATCAGGGGTAGCTGCTTGTACTGATCCATATTAAGGGGACAAGCAACTGAAGTGGCTAGATCAATGTCACCATCAGAGACTAAAACAGCCTCAGTGATCTCCGTAACTAGGCCAACCCCAACTACATTACCAATGGTGATCCCAGCTACACCCTTTGATTTGGCTATTAATAGTGTTCTTCCCACTACCACTGCTATTACTAGGGGCACTAGTGGTTGCAGTTGGGATTGTGGTGGTGGGAGGTTTGGTGTTTTTCTTTGGACAATGACTGTCAGTTGGCCAATGGCCTTTGGCTCTACACTAATAACACCAAGGTTTCTTATCTTTGTGAGAAGAGGATTTGGACCCACCACCCCCAGAGGAGTTTTGTGGGCCTGATGAATACTCTGATGATTTTCTTATCTTTGTCCCCATCCTTGTCATGTGACTTGCCATCCTTCTTCTTGCCATCCTTGTCACCCGTATGAGCTTTTCTGTTCACCCTTGTTCTGACCCATTTGTCTGCCTTCTTTCCCAATTCTTGGTGAGAGGTCAGATCTGAGTCCACAAGTTATTGATTCAACAAGTCAGACACACAATTATTCAAGATATGTTCTCTCAAAATCAAGTTATAAAGGCTTTCATAATCAGTCACCTTACTGCCATGTAACCAACCTTCTAGGGCCTTCACAGAACAGTCCACAAAGTCTGTCCAGTCGTGAGATGACTACTTTCTGGTCTCTCAGAACTTAAGTCTATACTGCTCAGTGGTTAAGCCCAGACCATCCAAGAGTGCATTTTTAAGAACCTGGTAGTTATCTGTGTCATCCTCTCTGACAATAAGAAGTCTGTCTCTACCTTTGCCAGAGAAGGATAACCAAAGGATAGCAGCCCACTGTACACAAGGGACCCTCTGGACTTTACAGGCCCTCCCAAGTGCAGCAAACCATTTGTTGATGTCATCACCATCCTTGTAAGGAGGGACAACTTTGTGCAGATTCCTAGAATCAAATGAGGGTTCCCTAACATTTGTATTACTAAAACTACTGTTGCCACCATGTGGAATTAACCCCAAACCCTGCCTCTCTTTCTCCACAGCCATGGATTCCCTGTCTAAGGCCAACTGCTGCTGCATTAGCTTCAGTCTGGCCTCCTCTAACCTCAGCTTTCTGAGTACCCTATCTAGGGATTGGTCCTCAGGGTTAGAATTATGTGAAGTCTCTGAAACAGAGGCAACATGAAAGTTTGCAGAGGCAGACCTATCTCTAACAAGGGCCACTCTAGTGACCTGGCCTCTAGGGGTGAAGGGAGCCCTAGTTGAGTGTGAACCCTTCCCACTACCAGTTATACTAGGGGGCTTGTGTAAACTGTGTGTGTGTCAGTGCCATCACCATTTTGCTGCTTGACAGCTTGCTGTCTGAGGCCTTCCAATGTGGGACAGGTTTGCTGTGCCACACTCAGCTCTTCCCTAGTAGGCCCCCTGCACCCAAAAGCTCAGCTGTATCAGCTTCCAGCTCCTCTGGTGTAGGTTCTGCACAGGGAGAGAATTTCTCTACCTCAAAAGGGAAATCACCTGTGGAAGGAGGGATAGTGGACAAGGGTTTGCCCTTCCTACCCCTAGTTTTTGGGAGCACTTGGTCCATTGTTCCAGTATCCAAGTTTCCCTGTCCTCTTTGCTTCTTGGCCTGAGCCCTGGTAAGAGCAAAGATGTGCCCTGGAATGCCCAGCATTCCTGCATGGGCCTCCAACTCCTATTCAGCCCAAGCTGAAGTCTCCAAATCATTAACAACACAAAAGGTTGATGGACGGAGTGCTGAAAAATGCAAACACTCACCCCCAGTCACAGATCTGGGTTTAATCCATCGTTCTTTTGCTCACCATGCCACCCCAGTTTGGACCCAGCCATATGCAAATAAGTCTTGACCCTGTTCCCTCATGGGAACAGTCCAGCCCGAACTGCCAAGCCAGGTCTTCCCTGGACCGTAAACAAGCATCCTGGGACCGGTTTCAGGGTTTCACCCTTCATCAGCCAGGCTAGCTTGAATCCAGTGGCACAGTGAGCAAGGGACCCATGTCTGGGCATACCCTTCCCATTTAGGGCAACTTTAACAACACAAAAGGATGATGGACGGAATGCTGAACAATGCAAACACTCACCCCCAGTCACAGATCTGGGTTTAATCCATCATTCTTTTGCTCACCATGCCACCCCAGTTTGGACCCAGCCATATGCAAATCAGTCTTGACCCTGTTCCCTCATGCTTGTTTCCAGTCCAGGGAAGACCTGGCCTAGCAGTTCAGGCTGGACTGTTCCCATGAGGAACAGGGTCAAGACTGATTTGCATATGGCTGGGTCCAAACTGGAATGGCATGGGCAGCAAAAAAATGATGGATTTAGGCCCAGATCACTGTACTGGGGGTGAATGTTTGACAATGTTCAGCATTCCGTCCATCACTTGTTGTTTTTGCTTTTTCACCCTAAGTGGGAAGGGTATGCTCAGACGTGGGTCCCGTGCTTCCCATGCCACTGGATTCAAGCTAGCCTGGTTGATGAGGGGTGAAACCCCGAAACCGGTCCCAGGATGCTTGTTTCCAGTCTAGGGAAGACCTGGCCTAGCAGTTCAGGCTGGACTGTTCCCATGAGGAACAGGGTCAAGACTGATTTGCATATGGCTGGGTCCAAACTGGAATGGCATGGGCAGCAAAAAAATGATGGATTTAGGCCCAGATCACTGTACTGGGGGTGAATGTTTGCCAATGTTCAGCATTCCGTCCATCACTTGTTGTTTTTGCTTTTTTGCCCTAAGTGGGAAGGGTATGCCCAGACGTGGTTCCCGTGCTTCCCATGCCACTGGATTCAAGCTAGCCTTTGAACTAACCCCAAACCCTGCCTTTCTTTCTCCACAGCCAGGGATTCCCTGTCTAAGACCAACTGCTGTTACATTAGCTTCAGTCAGGCCTCCTCTAACCTCAGCTTTCTGAGTACCATATCTAGGTACTGGTCCTCAGGGTTAGAATTATGTGAGCTCTCTGAAACAGAGGTAACATGAGAGTTTTCAGAGGCAGACCTATCTCTAACAGGGGCCACTCTAGTGACCTGGCCTCTAGGGGTGAAGGGAGCCCTAGTTGAGTGTGAACCCTTCCCATTACCAGTTATAATAGGGGGCTTGGTGACAAATAGGTCTGTGGAAGGACCCTCCCCAGGTTTGTCATCTTGCTCCTCTGAGCACTCCTTGTTGGGGTCATCCTCTTCCCCTGTCTGAGCTGGACCAGTGCTGAGTCCCAGGTCATTCTGAAGGAGAAGATTTAAGAGGAATTACTTATTGCGGTTCTTCCCAATCCCTAAACCTCTTTCAATGCAGAAACCCCTCAACCTTTTAATGTTTAGATTCTCATAGGTAGTCTTGATAACTCTAGGGGTAGCTTCTATAGAAGACATATTGAAAGAATTTTTTTTAGGAAAGAGAGTAAAAAGTTAGTAGAATAACAGAGCTAACTGTTTAGAGAAAAGAAGAAAACTTTTCAGAACTTCGTAATACTGCTGCAAAGTTTAACGAACTTTTAGAAAGTTAGAAAATGGTTTCTAAGTATATATTATATATGCTTTAAGTATTGGAGCAAGCTTTTCTTGTGAAAAGCGCAGGTAACAAAGTGGTAAAGCAATTGCAAGTACTTATCCCACCGCTGCACCACCAATGTAGGAGACTGGCCTGGTTTGTAGTGGGTACCTTGAGTACTTACACCTTATACCAGGTCCAGTTATCCCTTAATAGTGATGTAGTAGAGTTCTAGCAGCTTAGGCTGATAGAGGGAGCTATAGCAGAGCAGCTTAGGCTGAACGAGGATACATGCAAAGCTCATGCAATACCACTTATAGTTACACAGTACGTATACACAAGTAAAGACAATACTCAGTGTTACCAAAAATAAAGGTATTTATTTGGGTGACACAGTACCAAAAATATCTTAGAGACAATACTTCTTCTGGAAGTAAGTATTATACACAATATATAAACTAGACACCAAAATGAGACAAGTAAATACTCATAGAACAATGCAAGCAATAGGAAATGCTGTAGATTGCAATGGGAGAAAATAGGTCTAGGGGCAACACAAACCATATACTAAGAAAGTGGAATGCGAATCACAAATTCCCCCCAGCCAAGTGTAGTGTGTTCAGAATCGCTGGGAGAGTAAGAATACACTAAAGGTAAGTAAATCACCCCACCCCAGAGCCCAGAAAAGCAGGAGTAAAGTACTGCAAGTTTCCTTACGACACACTTCACCTCGTGGTTGGGATTTTGCAGCAGCCAACCAAGTTAGAAGACCTGCAAAGGAAGGGGACCAAGTCCAGAAGTCAAAACAAGTTCCAGGAAGGACAGGAGCACCTGCCAACCCAGAGGAGGGTGCAAAAGAAGAATCCATGGTTAGTCGAAGACTGCAGAATTGCACCCTAGAAAGATGCCAGTGGGTTCCTGCATGATGCAAAAGATGTCCCACTGTGTAAAGATCATTGCAGATGTAATTTCATCTTGGAAGTCAGCAACAAGCCTTGGCTACAACAAAAGTGCGTTTTGTGTCAAAATGGAGTTGGATGGACCCAGGAGGGACCTGAAGGCGTTAACTCTGTGTGAGGATGAAGAGGGGGCTCTCAGCACTTTAGAGAGCCCTGAGGATGTCCGCCAGCACCCCCGGAGGTCCTAGGACACGGGGACAAAGGAGTTGCAAAATGCAGTTGATGCAGCACAACAAAGGGAGGTCCCACGCCGCCGGAGAACAACTCAGCGAGTTGAGCGTTGCAGGATGGAGTGCTGGGGACCTGGGTCAGGCTGTGCATGAAGGAATTTTGCAAACAGTGCACAGAGGCCTCAGGAGGTGAAGAAGACGCAGTACACAGGGTACTGTCGCTCTCGGGGAAGGCAAGGTCTTACCACCTCCAAAGTTTGTCAGCAGGGCCTCAGGACAGTCTATGTCAATGATGTCCACCCTCTGTGTCCTTAGGAGCATGCTCGTCGCTGTGAGAGGAGTCCCAGGGTACCAGTCATCATCTTGGAAGGTACCTGCTTGGAGCAGGGGAATGACTCCGTCACTCCACAGGAGAGTTCTTCGGTCCTTCTGCTGCAGGATGAAGACAGGGAGTCTCCAGAGCGTGCACACCATGGAAACTGTTGCAGTTGCTGACTTGGAGCTGAGGTTGCTGAAGAAAAGTGTCTCATGTAGACACTTTGTTTCAGTTACAGAGTTTCTTGGAGCAGGCTGCTTGTTGAGGAGGGTTCCTGAAGGAAACGTGCAAGCAGAATCTGAAGAGAACCCACAGTAGAGACCCTAAATAGACCTGCGAGGGGGATTGGCTACCTTATCAGCTAAGGACCTATCAGGAGGGGTCTCTGATGTCACCTGCTGACACTTGCCACTCAGAGGCCTTCAGAGTTCCCCCACACCTTGCAAAGCAAGATGGCTGAAGTCTGAGACACACTGGAGGAGCTATGGGCACCACCCCTGGGGTGGTGATGGACAGGGGAGTGGTCACTTTCCTTTCCTTTGTCCAGTTTTGTGCCAGAGCAGGAGAGAAAGGGCCCTAAACCACTGTAGACTGGTTTATGCAAGGAGGGAACCATCTGTGCCCTTTAAAGCATTTCCAGAGGATGGGGGAGACTACCACTCCCCAGCCTGTAACACCTATTTCCAAAGGATGAGAGTGTAACACCCTGCTCTCAGAGGAAATGCTTTGTTCTGCCTTCCTGGGACTGGGATGCCCAGACCCCAGGAGGGCAGAACCCTGTCTGTGAGGTGGCAGCAGCTCTAGCTGCAGTGTAAGCCTCAGAGAGCTGGTTTGGCATTACTGGGGGTCCATGGTGGAGCCCCCAGCATGCATGGAATTGGCCCAGTACCAAATGTGGAATGGGGGCAATTCCATGATCTTAGACATGTTGCATGGCCATATTCGGAAATACCATTGTGAACCTACATATAGGTATTGACCTATATGTTGTGCACACATGTAATGGTATCCCTGCTCTAACAAAGTCCGGGGAAATGGCCCTGAACTATGTGGGGGCACCTTTGCTAGTGCAAGGGTGCCCTCACACTTAGTAACATTGCAGATAACCTTCAGCAAGTGAAGGTTAGACATATATGTGACTTTTAAGTTACTCAAGAGCAGTGAAAATGGCTGTGAAATAACATGTGCGTTATTTTATGCAGGCTGCAATGGCATGCCTGTGCAAGGGTTTGTCTGAGCTCCCTATGGGTGTCAAAAGAAAGACCACATAGATCTCCTGGAACCCCAATGCCCTGGGTACCTAAGTACCATATACTAGGGACTTCTAAGGGGGGTCCAGTATGCCAATTGAAATTGGTAAATGATGTCACTGGTCTACAGTGACAAATTTAAAAGCAGAGAAAGCAGAAGCACTGAGGTTCTGGTTAGCAGAGCCTCAGTGACACAATTAAGCACTACACAGACACACACATTAGGCCATAAACTATGAGCACTGGGGTCCTGATCAGCAGGATCCCAGTGAGACAGGCAAAACATACTGACATACAGGTAAAATTAGGGGTAACATGCCAAGGAAGATGGTACTTTCCTTATCACTGTGAATATGCAAGTCATTATTTTACAATTTCTATTATGCACAGAATAAGATGAGCAGTGGCAAAATGCATAGAAAGTTTTAGGGCCTGATTTAGAGTACAGCAGATCGTTTACTCTGTCATAAATGTTATGGATGTCCCGTTCACTGTATTATAGGTGCTTTATATCCTATGGTAGATGTAATACGGCCTGTGGGATATCCATCACGTTTGTCACAGAGTAACCAGTCTACCAAACACTAAATCGGGCACTTTGGGGCATTTTTAAGAGCCCCTTGCTCTGCCTTAGTGCCATCGTAGTGTCATTTTTTCAATGCTAAGGACGCACTAAGGTGACCTTTTCCCCACATCATATTTACACAGTGTCCCAGTGCATTCATTGCGCCACTTTGTAACCCCTTGCTCCATACTATGTCAGCGGCAGGCATAATGGGGCATATTTATACTCTGTTGGCGCCGGAATTGCGTCGTTTTTTTTTATGCAATTCCGACGCAAAACTAACTCCATATTTATACTTTGGCGTTAGACGCGTCTAGCGCCAAAGTCCATGGAGTTTGCGTCATTTTTTAGCGTGGACACCTACTTTGCGTTAATGATATGCAAGGTAGGCGTTCCCGTCTAAAAAAGTGACTTCGAGGCATGTGCGCCGTATTTACACTCCCGGGCAAAATTCACGCCCGGGAGTGGGCGGGTCAAAAAAAATTACGTCCAGCCGCTTTTGCACCGTTTTTTAGCGCCTGGACAAGGCAGGCGTTAAGGGACCTGTGGGCTCGGAAGGAGCCCAGAGGTGCCCTCCCATGCCCCCAGGGACACCCCCTGCCACCCTTGCCCACCCCAGGAGGACACCCAAGGATGGAGGGACCCATCCCAGGGAACTTAAGGTAAGTTCAGGTAAGTATTTTTTTATTTATTTTTTTGTGGCATGGGGGGCCTGATTTGTGCGCCCCTACATGCCACTATGCCCAATGACCATGCCCGGGGACAGAAGTCCCCTGGGCATGGCCATTGGGCAAGGGGGCATGACTCCTGTCTTTGCTAAGACAGGAGTCATTTCAATGGGGGTTGGGAGTCGAAAAAAATGGCGCAAATCGGGTTGAGGCGAAAAATTTGCCTCAGCCTGACTTGCCCCATTTTTTGGCGCCCAACTCCATATTCCCCTACGCCGGCGCTGCCTGGTGTACGTCATTTTTTTTCACGCACACCAGGCATCGCCGGCGGCTAACGCCGGCTAACGTCATTGAATAAATACGGCGCCCGCATGGCGCTTCAGAATGGCGTTAGCCGGCGCTAATTGTTTTGACGCAAAACTGCGTTAGCGCAGTTTTGCGTCAAAAAGTATAAATATGGCCCAATGTTTGCAAGAGGGGTGTTCCTGCACTAGGATGCCAACAAAAATTGCGGTGTGATATTTAACAGATTTGACTGCACCATTTTTGGCATCATTTCTGATGCCTGATCAAAGCGGGCGTTAAAATGATGCATCCATAGAAACCTATGAGCCTACTAGCACTTTGCTACACTGGTGTCAAAAGTTTTGACGCTAGTGTAGCAAAGCGCCACAATAGCGTCAACATTTTTGACACTATTGTGTTAGGAACTGTCAAGGTGCACCATATAGTAAATACGGCCCGACAATGGTGTCGTTAGGTGCTGGTCGGGGGCACTGAAAAAATGGTGCATCAGCTCTGATGCACCACTTTTTCATAAATATGGACCTTAGTGTTTAATACATAACAAGTGCATTAAATATATATTTTTAGTAATATGCAAAGATAACTATGTATGAGTGAAATATAAATGCAAATTAAAATAATCAGTGGGAAAATGTTTACATAATAAGACGTGGGTACATTTTTACATTATAAAACCTCAATTGTTTAATGTAATCACTGCAGATGTCTGAATGTGTTTGTAACAAAAGAGAAACAAAATTGAATCTTAATTGGTGTAATGGGGATAGCGTCTTGTGTATTAATAGTGCTACTGAGAAGGCATTGTGTATGTAAATCATTATTTTAAAATTGCATTACTCACAGTAGAAGACAAGTGTTACCTGAAGTGTCACAGATTTGGGTGTAATATGTCACTCATAAGTACATTGAAACAATGGAAATATCACACATATGGGCCAATATTTAGTTAGCATCTCCTTAGTATAATTTTTATTGACGCTAAAGCGGCACTGACTTAACTCCATATTTATATTTTGATGCTAAACCTGTCTAGCATCAAAATATTGGAGTTAGCTCCATATTTAGGAAGTGCTAACCCACCTTGCATCTCATTGCGACAGTGAGATGCAAAGTAGGAGTCACAGTCCAAAAACTGACGCTAGCCCACTAGCTTCATATTTACCTCCCGATCAAGGAGGCGGACCGCAAAAATGACCCTAAGTCCGGTTAAAGTTAAAATCTAATGCCTGGTCAGACCAGCCATTAAAAAGAGGCCCACACACCACCATTCAAGGAAAACACACAGAAGGAGCATTGCAACCTCCAGGACAACATGGAAGTGGTACTGCTCCAGCTTGGCACACGCCGAGGACGTCAGCAAACACAGCAGGTCTTCCACCACCACCGCAGCAACACCAAACACCACCACAGCAGCCACAAAGGGCAGGGCAGAAGGTGGGTGAGGATCTTCAGACAACGGATAGCCATCCTTGGCCTCAGAGAACAAGATGTCATCAGGATGTACCGACTGAACCGGGAGTCCATTGTATGCCTGCTGCACCACATTGCGCCACAAATCACAGCAAGGGTATAAACTTCTACAACTATTCCACCCCTGACAAAACTCCTTGCTGTCCTTCATATAATGGTGTCTGTATCTTTTCAGATAACGGGTCCACAAGTGGCTGGTATGCCCCAGCCATCCTTCTCGGTCTTCCTACCTAAGGTCCTGGATGCAATCATACGCCTACCACCCCACCACATATGTTTCTCAAGCAACCAGAAACTGAAGCAGGAGACTAAGCAATGTTTTTACTAAATTGCTGGGTCCCCGTATGTGCTGGGTGCAATGGACTGCACCTATGTCCAGCTGGTGCCACCTGCAGCAACTGAACATCTACATAGGAACGGCAAGCACACCCATTCAATCAATGTGCAGGCCATTGGCTCTTCACTAACATCCTAGCAAAATATCCCAGCGGCGTCCATGATGCCTACATATTCTGCCATGCCATTATCAACGAGCAGTTCCAGTATGGGCAATATGGCAATGGAGTCCTCATAGGTAAGCCACCATACCAATCATCACACACACAACACACCAATCATATAAGACAAACAAGCCATACAGCATGCTAAATATACATGGGTAGGGGAACAGAGATGTACAGACAACAACACATATGCAACATGCCTCACTACATCACAATCAATGGACATCACAAACACATACAACTACATGTACATAACACAACCACAACCTGACTGGCACACTACGTGTGGACAGCAGGAGCAATGTCCCCTTTGCATACAGAATCCGGCCCACAAACCACTACAAGTGTCCACTGGTTGACAACTAAATACAGATCCCACACACATCACACCAAACAAAGAATAGCTCTGCTATGACAAAGACATAGGCCATGTCCATTTAAAGAAAGTCACTCAAAGGCACAGCCCCACGTAAATCATAGTGTGTAAGCCCCTGGCAGCAGCTGTATTAAATTCCACCTGTGATGCCAATGCAAACTACATATAATATACATGTGACTGACATATCTGTAGTGTGCACATACATCTGTCTTCTGCATTGTGTCACACACATAGAAATACAAATTAACCTGCCATGAAAGACCATGGGCCAGAATCATGAGAAATGGGGCAGCACCCACTCCAGTGCCACCTCACAAGCGCCCCTTAGCACCCCCTAACACCACAATGTCTGTTCCATATACTAGAAAAGGTCCACCATGGTGCAGAGTTTGTGCAAAACTGTAGATCATGGATGCCATAGCAGGACTCAGTAGGCGTACAGAGGACATACCTGACCTTACGTGCACCGTACATAGGGTCCCAGGTGAAAAATAGGCATGCCCCCTCCCAAAGCCTGCACTGTTCATGAGTTGAAAGTGTCTGTGATAAATCATGTATTGGAAGCTAGGAGATACTACTGCACCAAATTAGATCATCCTACAAATGTGTGATACACACCCTCGCACACTTGATGGCTGGCACAACCATCATCTGCCACAAAGGGTCACTAAGTGTCGCACTGCATGTATAGTGCCACATGGTAACATGGAGAGCACAGTTTGGCTTTGTAGGGCTACAGTGGTGTCTCTACATCTGACACCATATTGTGCAAGGAGGTTGTAGGTTCCATCCCACAATAGGACACTACCTCAAATATGGACTACACAACACGTCTTTGCAATGATTGAACCATCATTTTGGAATAAATATGAAAATTACCATGTCCCTGAGCCACTACCCACGATTGTCATGTCCATCAATACAGACCTACGAAAGCATTTCATAAAAACAGGAACATACAGTATACCACAAGCAAGTATGAGTCACCACTCCACCTACAACTAACAACTACCAAGGTATGTTCCAAACCACTATCAAGCTTTACCAAAACATCTTCTGTCATTCCTTTGCAGCAGATCCACCACTGGTATGTAAAAGCATACTGGCATGTGCAATCCTCCATAACAAATGTATAAGAACAAATGTTCCCTGAGATTAACAGTTTGATATCCCCAACGAGGAGGAGGAGGATGATGGTGCAGCTAATTTGGAGGGGGAACAACAGAACATTGCGGCAGGAGTTTACAGGAGACTCCACATAGTACAGAACGTTTATACATAGTAACTGGACTATCATCATCACATTGTAAATAGCATCATTAAAATACTTTGTACCTGAATCTCCTTGGACTACTCATTCTCCACTACATATACCATTGGAATATAACTAAAACCTCGGGAAGCAGGAAAGAAACATAATAGTTACAAGTATGGCAGTAACATTGTTTGTGATGTAAGAGGGTGTACTGCCTCCATTTCACATATCAGTGACACTTAATTCACAGACATGTGACTCCCGAATGCCTAGATCCATGCACCACAACATATATCATGCTGTCAAGTGGGTAAGGTGCTAATTCCTAACCTTTTCTCCACATCAATACCACACCTACTAGGATGTATGCAAGGGAGACACACAAAAGGTAGGGGCTGTGATCAGATCAAATGGTGTTTAAGTAATGTAGGAACGGAACACCGTCATATCTCAGGGTGATTGCTGCTTTGCCTGCACGGTGCATGTGTGACAAGGGGGGACATCATTGGTAACTATGAACCTTCAGTAATTGTACAGGGATTGTAGCCAATGTTAGAGGCAAAGCCTGCACTGTGTGTCCATGGGATTAAATCCTGGCACTGCCATTGGGCACAACCCTGACATATGGTGGGCTGTACCACACTTATGACACACAGACAATGGCAGTGGGGTGCACTATGGGTTGCAGGGCAAATGAAGGAGCTATATGTGCAGAATCGCTATCCAAATATATGACCCATTGTCAGGATCTAAGAATTAAATGGGACAATGCACCACCAAATAATTGTCTGGGTGGAATGTAGGCAGAGTGTGTTATACTCCCTCTGTACATAAGATGCACACTGCACACAAATCTGCTGTCTTGACACATGCCTACAGTAATTCCAGATAAACATGTGAAGACTTTTTTACGGGTGTATATCCTAGGTAGCAAAGGGTTTGCTAGTACCAGCAATGCTTGACATGTGTCAGCATGGTTACCCAGTATGCTCTGTATAACGACATCACACAGCACATAGCTATACACACCAGTCATTGTCACTCACATGCCCAAACAAGTGCAAGATAGCAACAGTTACAAATGATTCCACGCATGTTTTGGGCTTCAACATGGCAATCAGGTGTGGGATGTGCAACTATGTCCAGAAATGTCCAAAGGTGTCAGAGACCCATCCAAAAAATGATTGTGACTAGAAGTAGCCACATATGTTGCATTTGGCTAATGAAAAAAGCATTAATGAGAAGATTTCACACCTCAACAACATTATTCAGTCATGGTAAGAGTTACCTAGGTTGTGGCATGCTGGAAGAAATGCATACGCATGTTCAACGGAGGATGTGGATGGACAACTGAGAGATACCCACAGATACTTGCAAATACAAAATGGAAGGTCACTTGGAGACAACACAAGTGCTGTAACAGGTTTAATGTCATGTGTGTGGCACTCATGACATCTCACAAATGCTGTCAATGGGATGATGACTATCATGTAGCCAGTAGTAGAAGATGTGTACATCTACAATTCACACAAGTCACATGTTGCATCCTGTCCATGTATGACCAGACAATGTTGCTGTAGAAGATGTGTGCAAACTGCAAACAGCCTAAAGAAGGGGAGCAATGTAGGAGACAATGTATACCTTACAAGTAATGTGGTAAAACATGGAGAAGGAACACACATTACTGACTGTGCAACACATCAATGTCTACATTTGAACATACAACATATGTCATGTTTGCCACTACCACAACCTGGTAGCTGGTCATCGCATGACAACATGGCAGGAGGCAGTGACAGATAACATCATCTGTACTCTGGCACATTCCCAAAATAGAAGTCACAAAAGATATACAACCACCCCTAAACAAGCTGCCCTTGGAAATTACTAAGGACATCAAATGATCAGACATGTCCAACACGTGCAAGTACCCAGTACTCTATACATGAGATGGGAAGGCTGGCATTAAGTACAGAAGAGGAAAATGTGATATCCCGGTCCGTTTGATCACAATTGTGCATGTGTCTGACTGCAGTGGAGTGTGAATTGCTCTGCTGAGTAGTGATCATGAAGAGGCTAGATCCCCGCTCAAAACACCCTAGCACCACTGCTCTGAATTCCTAAACTTATGACATTGCTAGGAACCTGATGAATGTGCACGATGGCCAGAGTAAACTGGAGCTCCATAAACCTGCCCCTTCATGTGCAACCATGGGTTTGTGTCGCCAAACTCCCACAGCAGTGATAAAGAGTAGGCTGCCCTCTATGCCAGACTGCAACACTGCTACACAGTGGTATGCCATTGTATGTGACAGTTATAACAAACATGATGTGGACAAATGTGAGTGCTTAGTTTGTGGCATGCACACCTATACCACTGAAATGGCTCAGGCAGAGTAATGTGTATAGGTTTCTGAATAAAAAAGCAACCTACCACAAATGTAAGGGAATATGTATTGCAAGCTCAGTGACTGAAAGAAATGACCTTCACTTGTGTTCCAACATACGGAAACATAGGTAGCACTGATATACCTACACATGCATTTGTCAAAGTCCAACATGTGCCCATGCAGGAAGATAGTTATGTGAGGTTTCACATCCCATGAACTCACCACTGTAGTCATATGTTAGTGAAATAACACTACACATATCTTTACACAAACATGGTTGTAGCAACCTTCGGTGACACGTGTGTATACCATCTCCTGCAACTGAGATGCATGGGGAACTATATGTCACACGTGTAGCAGAGCATCATAAAGGCAAAACCACCAGCACACCACAGAGTGGACACACATGCACATGCAAATTGGCAGGGGTAATGTGATGCCAACCCAGTCCTAGTCACTGCATCCTCTGAGTACAAATTGTCATAGCTGTCACATGCCTTATCATGTTTTGGACCTAAGCCATCAGAAATTTTGTGTTGGTGGTATGTGTACATTTGTACATCAGACATAACAATGTATGACTCCCACAAATAAGTGTTGAAACAGATATGTACGTTCATTGAGCACATGTGCTAACATGTATGTGGACACAGTGTAGCTACACATGCACATATGCACAAGGTATGAGTAATCGCATGCAGCAGACACATAAACAAACCTATAGGTTTAACATACTAATGTCACCGTAAAGATATGACTGGATTGTTACACACATGTAGCCATACCATAATTGTTGCATAGCCCATGTGTCATGGTAAGTCGATCTGGGTGCACATAAGGCTTACATTACAAAATTCCACTCATGTCCATCATGCGTCAAAAATAATGATGCAAATGGTTCAAATCTACACTCTGCAACTTCAGAAAAATGATGACTGGCCCGTGAGAGTCTATCACGAGTCTACAGGCCTTTTCATGCACAATGGGCAGCATTCAACGCATGACCGTCATGCATCAAATATATAGATGCAAACGCCTAAACCTCATAGTTATCTCTGCAGATAAAAGACGCCTGGACCCTGAGCGTATATTGCAAGTCCACAGGCCTTTTCATGCCCAAAAGGGAAAAATGTAACACTTGACCATCATGCGTCAAAAATTTAGATGCAGACATGTATACCATACTTTTCTCCTAAGCAAAAGACACCTAGCCCCTGAGTGTCTTTTCCACGTCCACAGGCCTTTTCACACACAATGGGAAAAAGTCGACACATGACTGTCATGCTTAAAAAAAAAAGACGCATGACTGGAAACATGACACACAGGCTCAGTAAGTGATGAAACTGCCTGTATACATGATACAGTAAGTCCACTTTCACTTACATTTTAAAGTCTTATTTCTGTGACTGTGTGAGACTATGTGAGGGTGTGTGGAGCTGGTGCTGTTGGAGTTTTGGAGTATTTGGAGTGTTTTTGTATCCTGTAGCTGTTGTGTATTGTTTATCTTTTAATCTGTCTTTTGTATTTTAATTGTTTTATATATGTCTCTGTATTGTGGGATGTTGGTCTGGAGTAGGATAGTTTTTGGGTATTTGAGTTAGCTGGGGTAGTGTTAGAGCATTTATTTCTGTCAACTGCATTTGCAGTGCATTATGTCATGGAAAGGGAGGATTGCAAGGGTTTCGGACAATGAGCTCGGGGGCTTCATATGGCTGGTTCAACATTACCTCCCGATGATGCTGGTACTGGGTGGCTGCATCAAACAGGGCTACCCACAGAGGTTAGGAAGCTGTGGTGGGACAAGGTGCTCCACCATCTGACTAGAGTTTTTGCCACCTGAAGGAATGACCACAAATTGCAACACCACTCGGCTGACCTCATCACAAGGAAGAAAGATCTGCTGGATCACCTGGGCATCAAGATTGCGGGACCAGTTGGTAAGTTCCCATTTCCATAACAAGTCCATTATTTGCATGTGCATGACAGGTGCTGAGACGGTTGAATGCAGCATGTCATGTTTAAGGATCTGGACATGTCGTATGCTTCCTGTATGGAAAGCCCCAGTGCCACCTTAGGGCTGCCATTAGATGTACAATAATGAAGCTGAGGCAGGGCAGATGTGCCATCTTCCCTGCACAACCATTCCAAAGTGTTGTGATGCATGCATAGGGCAACTCAGTTTTGAGCAGCAGAACATAAGGCCTGTGCCATGCATCATGTATGGGGGGCCAAAACCTGTTTGGGGGCAAATGTGTACAGGCCTCTGGGAAAAAATGACAAATTCCTAAATTCCATTTCTCATACACTTTGAAAGGCTGCTGAAAGCAGGTTTATATGGTGGCATATAAATGTATGTGATGGGCCCCCATGTACTCCGCAGAAGTTGTGATGATCTGTTTCATTGCAACTCATGCTGAGTGCATAATTTCCCTCCATATAAATAGATGTAGTTGGACGCTATCTGCATCATGATGTGCCTTAATTCTCATTAGGTGCACACATGGCGGTGGTGAGGAGTGCACTGAGATCCACTAGAACTGTAGTGATGCACTTGGTGCTCCACCACTGTCATTCAATTTGCCCCTTTGTGTCATTAGTCAAGGCCATGTAAGGGAGCTTGACTATGCACTAGGTCCAGATTACTAGCACTTTCCTCTTCCTGTACATTGTGTATCACATACCCCCCAAACTAAGGGGGTCATACGACCCCGGCGGTCCCAGACCGCCACGCCAGCGGTTGCGGTAGTACCACCAATAGGCTGGCGATGTCTACCAGGTGTATTATGACCATGGTGCATTCGCCACGGTCATGCCGCCGCTACCGTCAGCCTCCCGCCAGGTGGTCGTAATCTGCCAGGGCAGCGCTGTAAGCCACCCTGCCCTGGGGATTATGAGTCCCTATCTGCCAGCCTCTCATGGAAAGGCTGGCGGTAAGGGGGACTTGGGGTGCCCCTGGGGCACTTGGTATGGGCAGTGCAGGGGCCCCCAGGCACAGCTCCACCGCGCATTTCACTGCCCAAATTATGGGCAGTGAAATGCACGACAGGTGCTGCTGCACCTGCTGCACATCAAAATTGCCACTGGTTGTATGACGAGCTGGCTTCAATGTTAATGTGACTTTCCGCTGGGCCAGCAGGCGGAAACACTGTCGGTATTGTGGCACCCGCATCTTCGGTGGTCATCGTAATGAGGGCCTAAGTCTATTACCACATACACATGTGCTGATTTAGTACCACCAGCCTACCGCATCTTACTGACAGTATGAGTCTGCCCTGCATCTGCTCCATCACAAGCACATTACTCAGAAACCTGCATCAACATATGCATCCTTGAACTACAGAGCAAGTGTATCTGTGTTGAAGCATGTGTCTGTGCACATGTTCTTCTCCCTCCCTGGACAAATTATGGTATACCATGGCAACAATGGCTGGCCTCACACTATTGGCAATACATCCAAAATTTCAATCAGTCAATGTGCAGGTAGGTACAACTATTTAAACATAAGTAAACTCCCATGGCATTATTGCTTGTTTGTGTGCCTTGTGATGGCACACACATATTAGTAACTACAAACAAGGATCCATCACAACATTCCTCAACACTTTGGGATACCCACACAACCACTGGGCACTTGTTGCTCAGTTTGCGGTGATAATGAGGTAGATTTCTTCAACATTTGGGGCATGCTCAAATGCTATGGTTGTCACACTGAGATGACCACTGCAACAGTATACTGTACTGTATACAGTTGTATGCAGTCTCATATGCTCAAGAAGGTGTAAAGCTAACAAACACCTGCATGACAATGCCATGTTTTATATGGTGCACTGAAAAGCACCACAGGAGTGTGTGGGAAAGTGATGATTTGTAGGTGCCTGGGTCTCCATTATCTTAGACTATGTGTGATTGACTGATCATAGATGTTTGTCAGTTGCCCTGATCTACCACTAGGTTGACTTGCTCACTCAGCCTAACAAGTTGATAGTAAACAATGTTGTCCTTTAACTGATATGTACAAATATCACTAAGCAATGTTTTCCATTCATGTCTTGCAGGTGGACTTCCACCCTACACTGTTGGTGAGGTGACCAGATTTGAAGACACAGATGCAGCCAGTAAGTGTCGAATTGTGTGTCATGTGTGCTATTCCAGAGTTTGGTGTGAGTCAGTCTGATGTGTGGATTGCAATGAATAATGGTTTTGCCTGAACAATTGTATGATATTATTGGAGTAAGGATTGTGACATCATGTCTGTTGGAATGCTGAGCATTGAGAATGGCTAGGGGCAATGTGTGCTGGCATGGAATTGTGGGTACTAGGAAATGGTATGGCTGGCCACATATTCATTGATGTCTATCATGATAGGTATCAGAGCAGCTGTCTATGTAAATAGCATGCCTGTTGACATCAACTTTGTCACAGCACTAATGACAGCACTGTGTGCCACACATAGCTTACACTTACTCACAAGACGGTACAGATGTAGGTTACATATTTAGTGGACTCTAGGGGGCTTATGTAGGAGACACTTGCACCACAGGTGCCTCAGTACCTTTCAGATATATATTGAGGCTATAGTACTGCAAGGACCCATACTGTGCTGGGCAACAGTCAGTAGTGTACACAATAAGGACACAACTGAGCTCCAGATGGTTGTAGAAAAAGTCAATGAATTTTCCCAAGCCAGATCTCAGCAGAATTCACAACATGGTCTGACTAGAGAGAGGGTCCTTGCTTGGACAGGGGGTAAACTGACTGCCAACCAAAGACCCCATTTCTAACACTGCTTCTGCCTGTGAAAGGGGAGGAAGACTGAACTTTGTTGCGCATTCGTGCTTGTGTAAATGTAGAAATGCTACATGTATACAAGGTGCTTTATTTACAGGTTCAAGTGTATTTATAAATTCTATACAATTTCCAGTTCACTGACCCCATGAATGAATGTTAGCCATATGTAGCAGAATCAGAGTCAAGGGTTGAGGGACCTGTCAAGAGACATGGTTAGGAATAGTGTGCATTAGTGAGGAGGTTAACAATTGCCAATTGGTAAGAATGGAGACAATGACAGTACATAGCAGACAAGTCAACTGTTATTGGGTGAAGAGAGCATATTTCCTACTGTCACAACACTGGCATGGTCTTAAGTCCAGAACTAAGGAGATACTGTACATGAGGCAAAGACTGGTGCTACCTGGTGATTTTCCTTGTGAATGTTATTCCTTCCACATCTTCATCCTCTGATGTGTTTGGTGCCTCCTGTGCCATGGCTTGTGCTGTTGTAGAAGTAGAGGGGGACACACACACTTCAGGCGATAGAGATGTGGAGTCAAAGGTCCTGGCAGCTGCCATTTGTGGGAACAGATAAGGCATCACTGAGGGAAGGAGGAACTGCAGATTTTTCAACATCGCAGCAACATCACATTGGCAAGCATTCATATTTTCCCTGCAGGAGGCTATTTACCGCTGTATGGACTCCAGGGTATTCTTCATAGCCTCCAGCCTGTTGTTTGTTATGTTGCTGCCAGTTTGGGAGGGCAGTTGTTGTAGCCTCTGCCTCATGACAGCAGCTGTGTCTGGTAGAGACTGCTCGGGTCCACGTAGCGGGTAGTGGGTTCTTCTGATGGCAGCTGAGTTGTCCTTATTTGGACTGAGGCATGTCTGCACTCCCTCTAGGCTGCCTGCCATGGTCTCCATCCCCACCCACACCTGCTTGGCCAGCTCCCGCTGGACTCCTACCACTGTCCTCTGAAATGTGATCTCTGGGTCCTCGGAGTCCAGGGCTTGGTCAGTACTGCCTAGTGGTGCGTACTAGTAGCTGGGTGGTTCATGTGGAGACCCTGCAACATTGTGTGCCCTCCCTGTGGCTGGACGTGGTGTCTGGAGGGATCCTAAGACATCCTGGAGAGTCTGTTCATTGATGGTTGGAAGCTGCTCATCCATGTCATCTGTAAAATCCAGGACGGGCAGCTCGGCAAGAGGTAAGCCATCATCCTCTTCAATGACATAGTGTAAAGTCAATCTTAGATTGTTGTGGCTGTTGACATGGCACATAATTTATTTACTACTGGAGGCTCAGTGACATGTTACTGACCGAAGGTTGTAGTTGTACATTATGGCCCTCATTACAACCCTGGCGGACGGTGTTAAAGCGGTGGTAAGACCGCCAACAGGCCGGCGGTAAAAATGTGCAATTACGACCGTGGCGGAAACCGCCAACAAAGAAAGCCACTTTAACACTCCGACCGCGACGGCGGTCACCGCCAACAGACAGGCGGGAGAAAATGTACCGCCCACACTATTATGACAGGCCAATCCGCCGCTTTTCCGGGGCGGATTTACCGCGGATAAAAACACGGCGGAAACAGGAATTTCGAAGGGAAAACGCTCACCTCTACACACTTCACGAGGAACGAGGACACCATGGACCCGGAACTCCAAATTCTACCTGCGATAGTCTTCCTCCTCCTCTACCAGGAGCACGAACGCCGGCGGCGAAGACCGCGGTGAGTACTGCACCTACGATACAGGGGAGGGGGAGGCAAAATACAGGGACACACACACGCAACACCCCCACCCCCACCCTCACCCACTACAACACACACACTAATACATATCTATACATTATAGTTACACCCCCCCAAACCCCCTGGAAGAATGCAAAGACCAAAGGAGATGATTGTAACCATTGTAATCTATTAAAATACAGTACTATAAAATATATATACACTATAAACAAATATATACACCAATATTACAAGTCCATGTATTGCACCATTTATAGTCCGTGGACCACTGGGCCCAAAATGCATGGGCGAGGCCCACACTTGATACCAGATCAAAACAGAGAGAACACTGCAGGGGTATCAGATAGAAATACAACAGGCACCTCAGGGGGAAGGGAAGGGGGGCACCTCAGCCGGATGAGTGCACGACGCCAGATCCACGAGGGCGCTCAATGTCCTCTGTTCAATCCTGGGGAGTGCAAAGCCACAGTCTCTCAAGTCTCTACAGTGGGTGGTTTGCCTACTGTTCAATCCTGGGGAGTGCAAAGCCACAGTCTCTCAAGTTTCCCGAGTGGGTGGTTTGCCCACTGTTCAATCCTGGGGAGTGCAAAGCCACAGTCTCTCAAGTCTCCGAAGTGGGTGGTTTGCCCACTGTTCAATCCTGGGGAGTGCAAAGCCACAGTCTCTCAGTGGGAGGGTTGCCCACTGTTCAATCCAGGGGAGTGCAAAGCCACAGTCTCTCAAGTCTCCCAAGTGGGTGGTTTGCCCACTGTTCAATCCTGGGGAGTGCAAAGCCACAGTCTCTCAAGTCTCTACAGTGGGTGGGTTGCCCACTGGTCAATCCTGGGGAGTGCAAAGCCACAGTCTCTCAAGTCTCTCCAGTGGGTGGTTTACCCACTGTTCAATCCTGGGGAGTGCAAAGCCACAGTCTCTCAAGTCTCTACAGTGGGTGGTTTGCCCACTGTTCAATCCTGGGGAGTGCAAAGCCACAGTCTCTCAAGTCTCTACAGTGGGTGGGTTGCCCACTGTTCAATTCTGGGGAGTGCAAAGCCACAGTCTCTCAAGTTGATAACAGCCTCCACTGGTTCTGGAGGGGGACTGGTGCCCAGAGTGCTTCATCCTGTGAAGGACAGAGGTAGTGTATGGATGTCTCCCCTGGTTCTGGAGGGAGACTGGTGCCCAGAGTGCTTCATCCAGTGAAGGACAGAGGTAGTGGATGGATGTCTCCACTGGTTCTGGAGGGGGACTGGTGCCCAGAGTGCATCACTCACCCTGTGACGGTCCCAGTTGCGTCAGTGCCCCTGCCGCTCATGGGCTAGCGGTGCTTGATTTGGCAGTGCCCTGTTCAGCGGTGCTTGAGTTGGCGGTGCCCTGTTCAGCGGTGCTTGAGTTGGCGGTGCCCTGTTCAGCGGTGCTTGAGTTGGCGGTGCCCTGTTCAGTGGTGCTTGATTTGGCGGTGCCCTGTTCAGCGGTGCTTGAGTTGGCGGTCCTTCATGGCCCAGCGGGGCTTGTGCAGGCGGTGGCCTCCTGGGCAGCTGGGCTGGGGCTGGCAGGGCCCTCCTGGGCAGCTGGGCTTGTGCTGGCGGGGCCCTACTGGGCAGCTGGGATGGGGCTGGCGATGGACTCCTGGGCAGCTGGGATGGGGCTGGCGGGGCCCTCCTGGGCAGCGGGGATGGGATGGCGGTGGCCTCCTGGGCAGCGGGGATGATGGCGGTCTTCTCCGCCGTGCTGCTCTTTCCAGACTTGCCGGGTTTCTTGTGGCCCTTCCCCACCTTGGGAGGTGTCACAGCTGAGTCCACACTCCCACCGGGACCCCTGGGAGCGGCTTTGGTGGCTGGAGTCTTCCCCCTCTCCCGCCGGGCACTGGGCAACTTCTGATGCTTCACGGGGGGACTGTCCGTGCTGTGGCTCCGTGCCCCACTGACTGTCCTGGTGGCCGGTGCACTCCACAGACCTGTGACTACAGGCACCACTGGTCCCGGAGATGTTGTGGCTGAGGTGCTAGTTCGGGACCTATGAGATGGACGGGGTGGGGGAGGTGTAGGAAAAAGGTCAAGGCTGGACAGGAAAAGCTTTTGGGACACACTGGGACGGGTAGCTGGAGGGGGTTTGGGAGTGGAGGAAGAGGTGGTGGTAGTAGGAGGTGTACGTTTGGTGACTTTTGGTGCGGGTGCATGCGCTGGAGGCTGTCGTGAAGTGGATGGCTGTTGGGTGGGTGTGTGCCTGCATTTGTGTATCTTGGGAGGGGGCGTCACAGACACACTGGGAGAGGACAGAGGGGACGTGTGAATGATAGTGGGGATGGTGACTGCACGTGAGTAGGGTGTGCTGGTGGGTGTGCTGGTGAGGGACGTAGTGGCTGTAGAGGTAGTGCATGCAGGTGTGTGTGTAGACGAGACTGGGAGGGAGGAGGGAGGAGGGAGACGAGGAGGAGGGGGACACAGTGGAGGCAGTGGATGTTGGTGTGTTTGCATGTGTGTGATGCTTGCGTGAGTGCCTGTGGGATGTGTGGTGCTTATGTTTGCCTGAGCTTCCCTTGTGTGGTGAGCTGTGTGCAGGCTGGTCTGATGGTTTGCTTGGGATAGGCAGAGGATTGGGTCTGGGTGGAGGAAGTTGGAGGGGGAGGCTAGACACAGGGACAATGGCTGCCATCAGTGCTGAGGCCAGAGTTTGAAAGGCTTGGTGAAGGGCCGCCTGACCAGAATGAATGCCCTCCAGGAATGCATTTGTTTGTTGCAACTGCCTTTCTACACCCTGGATGGCATTCAAAATGGTAGACTGCCCAACAGTGAGGGACCTGAGGAGGTCAATGGCCTCCTTACTGAGGGCAGCAGGGGTGACAGGGGCAGGGCCTGAGGTGCCTGGGGCGAAGGTGATGCCCACCCTCCTGGGTGAGCGGGCACGGGGCGAAGGCTGAGGGGCTGCTGGGAGGGCGGTGCTGGTAGGGGGGGTGGCGGCTGTACCTGTAGATGCGGGGGGCACAGATGTTGCCACCACCACAAGGGAGCTCCCATCAGAGGACAAGTCTGTGTCGCTGGTCTCAGCTCCTGTCCCCGCCGTGGATCTCCCCTCGCCCTCCATCCCACTGGTGAATTCAGATCCGTAGTGTGGCCCTCCATGGCCATGTGGGATGCAGCGCCCTCGTGCTCCGGTGCCACTGCTCCTCCGCCTGATGATGCTAATGCACCCAAGAACAGGGAGACCACAAAAAGCGGGGGGGGAACAGAATAAAGACATGTTGAGTGCATGGATTACCGCTACCGTTGGCGGACAAGACAGACACAGAAGCCCCTGCACTACGCCGCGCTCTTGGGCTCTACAGTGCAATTCCTTGGAAATGGCCTACAAGGCTATGGACGACATCTGCACACATAGATGACAAAGGGGCATGAATAGCTGTACTTGGCACTCTACAGAGGTGGGGTGGGGGGCCACAGGGCCATGCCTTATGGAGGGGCCTAGCCTACGGAACTCACCCTGGCCTAGGGAAACCCACAGCCCTCCTCCCCCACCCAGACAACTCCACTGGCCGCAAAGTCAGCTGAATGAGAGTGTACTCACCCCCTTGTGTCTGCTGTGATGCCCTCAAGCGCCAATCCAACTCTGGGTAGGCCACCGCCAGGATCCTGAACATCAGGGGGGTCATGGTTCGACGGACACCCCTCCCACGTTGGGAGGCCATCACCAGTTGAGCCTCCGCTGTCTTCTTGCTCCAGCGGCGAATGTCCTCCCATCTTTTCCGGCAGTGGGTGCTCCGTCTGTGGTAGACCCCCAGGGTCCGGACGTCTTTGGCGATGGCACGCCAAATATCTTTCTTCTGGTGGGCGCTGACCTACATGAAATGTACAGGGGAAGAAAATAAGTCATTACCAACTGCACCGTCAAAGTAAGTGGCCACCATCCCTACCCTTGCCATGTGGCACATGCACCCACCGTCTTTCATGCACGCAGAACTCTGCCCCCTTCCTTCTTACATCCAGCCCTCTCCACACAGGCATAGCCCATACAACATGCTCCCTGTGTACTTACCTGTTTGTCTAGAGGACCGTAGAGTAGCGTGTACTGGGGGAGGACCCCATCAGCGAGCATCTCCAACTCCTCCGATGTGAAGGCAGGGGCCCTTTCCCCCAGACACACGAGCCATTGTCTCTTCCAGACTGAGGTCACAGCAGCATTTGCAGTGTAGGTCCTCTCCTGTCAAAGATCAGGTATCGAGTGATTGAACAGATAGAAAATGGCGGTCACGTCCGCGGCGGTCACGTCCGCGGTGGTGCGTACCATCACCGCCGGCGTACATCGTTATTGGCTCCTTGGACCCATAGGGTCGAATGTTAACCAATGCAGCATTGTGCCGCGGTCTCCGACCGACTACTGCGACAGTGTACAACGCCAGCGCAGTTACCTCACATCCCATTGTCCCACTTTAGAGGTCAGCCAGCCGCCATTTCAGGGGCCCACATGGCGTAATTTCCAATTGCGTCACACATACCTAGGCCTAGTCTCAACACACATACAGGCCACCTTTTGTGTATGATTGGTGTTCTGTGTAAACTGTGGGTACGTACCTCTGAGTTGTTTGACTCTGTGGTCGCTGTTGTCCTTCATAGGCACTGTCCCCTGGGACATGTGAGGAGATGGCAGCATCCTCCGGTGTACCGACCGCTGGTGGACCTGTCGACAATGGAGGAAAGACAATTGATAATCACCTACAGGTTTGACTGTGCCACAAATCAGGAACTGTGTACCCAGTTGGAGCCAGACCTGATGTCAGCAATCCGCCATCCCACAGGAATCCCCCCCTCAAGTGCAGGTGCTATCAGTGCTCCATTTCCTTGCAAGTGGGTCTTTTCAAACAACTGCGGCCATGGCATCAGGGATGTCCCAGCCTATGTTTTCCAACGTATTGTCCAGAGTGTTGTCTGCCCTGCTGAAACACATTCGGAGCTACATCGTTTTCCCTCAGGTGGAGGATTTGCCTACAGTGAAAGGTGACTTCTATGCCCTTGGACATATCCCCAACATTATAGGTGCCATTGATGGGACCCATATGGCTTTGCCCCCCCCCCCACAGGAGTGAACAGGTGTGCAGAAACCGGAAGAGTTATCCTTCGATGAATGTACAGATGGTATGTTTGGCAGACCAGTACATCTCCCATGTGAATGCCATGTTCCCTGGCTCAGTGCATGACGCCTACATCCTGCGGAATAGCAGCATCCCTTATGTGATGGGTCAACTCCAGAGGCACCGTGTGTGGCTATTAGGTGAGCCCCTGGAAGCAAGACAGTGGGAATGGTTGTCTGGGGTTATCCCTACAGGTTAGTGTGTGTCTAACAGTTGTCCCTCGCCATTTGCAGGTGACTCTGGTTACCCCAACCTGTCATGGCTACTGACCCCAGTGAGGAATCCCAGGACCAGGGCAGAGGAACGCTACAATGAGGCACATGGGTGAACTAGGAGGATTATAGAAAGGTGGTGTCTTGAGACCACGGAACGCATCTTACCCCATAGGTTGTTCCACCTTTTCCTGATGTCCTCCCGATTTCTTGGGTGTTGTCCCACTGCGTTGACCCTCTCCACTATTCTTCGCCATAGCTCCATCTTCCTTGCAATTGAGGTGTGCTGCACCTGTGATCCAAATAGCTGTGGCTCTACCCGTACGATTTCCTCCACCATGACCCTGAGCTCCTTCTCTGAGAACCTGGGGTGTCTTTGCCGTGCCATGGGGTGGTGTAGGTGATGTGTGGGGTGGTGTGTGTGTTGATATGTAGTGGTGTGTTGTGTGAGGTGCGTGGAAGTTGTGTGGGTGATGGTGTTATGTGCCTGTGGATGCTGTTGTACTTGCTGATGGTGTCTCTCTCTCTGCTTCGTTCTCAATTTTTGTCGTAGGGGTTTGTGGGTGATGTGGGTGTGTGTTTTATATTGTATTGGGTGTGTGGGAGTGGTGTGTGTATGTGTATCAGGTGTGTGTATTTAGAATTGTCCAATGTGGCTGTGTTTTGTAAGAGTGTGTGTATTTTGAGTGCGGCGGTGTGTACCGCCAATGGAATACCACGGTTGAAAGACCGCCACATGGATTCGTGTGTCGTGATAGTGTGGGCATATTTCTGTTGGCGTGACGTGGAGATTTTGTTTTCGCCAGTTTATCGCTGACCTTTGGTGTGGCGGACTAGTGTGGGTGTCTGAATTTTGGCGGGTTCCGAGATGTGGGTCATAATAGCTGTGGCGGAATTCCGCAGCCGCGGCGGTGTGTTGGCGGTTTTCTGCACGGCGGTAAGCGGCTTTTACCGCCAATGTTGTAATGACCGCCTATGTGTTGTATTGTGCAACACACAGGGGTCAAGCTCACAAGGTATTTTGGGACATATTTATGTGCCCTGAGCACCACCTGAGTGTCACTTTTGGTGAGGCTCTGGTGGCGCAGAGCCCTGCGCCATGTTTACAAGAGGCGTAAAGCGACTTTTTGTGGCGTCACACCTCCTTGTATATATGGCCCCTTCACACGCTGCACTTTGCGTGGAAAGTGGGTGCAATGGGTGTTGCTGTGGGCGTGCTCCTGTGTACATTGAATATGCAAGTGGCTTGTCCCTGATTGGCACTAGAGTTGCCCAGGGCCTATAAATCAAATGCTACTAGTGGGCCTGCAGCACTGGGTCTGCCACCCACATGAGTAGCCCTGTAAGCATGGCTCAGACCTGTCACTGCAGTGTCTATGTGTGCAGTTTTAAGCTGCCAATTTGACCTGGCAAGTGCACCCACTTGCCAGGCCTAAACATTCCCTTTTTCCTACATGTAAGGCACCCCTTAGGTAGGCCCTAGGTAGCCCCCTGGGTAGGGTTCAGTGTATGTTAAGGGTGGGACATGCACTGGTGTGTTTTACAGGTCCTAACAGTGAAATACTGCTAAACTCAGCTTTCATTGTTGCAAGGCCTATCTCCCTCATAGGTTAAGCTGGGGGCTGCCCTCAAATAATATTTAAGCACAGGTTCCATTTGCGTGTAGATAGAAATATGGAGCTTGGTGTCTCTGAACTCACAATTTAAAAATACATATTTGTTTTTTAAATTGTCAGTTTGAAAATGTCACTTTTAGAAAGTGGGCATTTTCTTGCTTAAACCATTCTGTGACTCTGCCTGTTTGTAGATTCCCTGCTTAGGTCAGACTGACAGTTGGTCTGGTATGAATTCCCTCTAGACAGTGAGACAAAGGGAGTTGGGGAGTAGCCTGCATATCCTGATGGGCCATCAGAGCTAGAGTGGAGGGAGGAGTGGTCACTTACACCTGAATGGACTGTGCCTGCCTTCACATAATGCAACCTCCCACCCCCTGGTTTGAGTCTGGAGCATGGCCTGGGCAAGGCAGGATCTTGTGAACAACAGAGACTTTCCTTTGAAGTTTGTCAACTTCAAAGGCAGAAAATGGTATAAGTATTGGACCGAAAACCGCTAAAAAATCATATTTCTTCAAGGATTCAAGAGGAATCTCTGCCAAGGAGAAGAGCTGAAGAGCTGAGGAGAAGTACTGCCCCTGCCTGTGACTGTGCTTAGTCAAGATATCCTGCAGTTGCAACTTCTGTCTGTGAAAAGGGACAAAGACTGTGTTGCATTTCTGCTTGAGGAGAAATTCCAAGGGCTTGATTTGAGCTTGCCTCCTGTTGTTGAAGTCTCAGGGCCATCAAAGACTTCCCCTGCCAGCACCTGGACTGTCTGGTGAGACTCCTGAGCTGCCACGTGGTGCCCCATCCAGTCCCTGGGATCCTTAAAGGTGAAGCTTTTGGAAAAGAACCAAAATCCATGCAAACACTGATGTACAGGGACATTTTCTGCAGCACACATAGAAAGAGCATATCGCCATTTAAGTTTGTTGTTGTGCAGGAAGGTATTCCTTCCTGCACACATAGCCATCCTTGCACTATGGTGCTCCTTCATTTTCTGTTAAATCTGGGCCTCTATCTTGTCAGATGGTGAGAGTGCAGCTACTTGTACAGCTGCACACATGATGTTCACAGACATGCTCCATGTGTTGTATTTGTTTTATTTTGTGGCCATTCCCATATGGAGCATATAGTTGTCTCTGAGTTGTTGTGGGTTCACCCAGTATGGGTTGTGTTCCAAAGGTTGCAATCTTTAGGGCAGATTTTTTCTCATGTGGCACGGCTCAGGGCAGCAGCAATATGTGTTGCACAACACTGCACCAGTTTAGGTACACAGGATGTGCCATTTTTACTTGGCACGTGCAGCGTGATTGAGGGGTGCCTACCTTAAGGGGAGGATTTGTTTATGTGCACGGAGGGACACTTACAGGCTATTTTTGCTAAGGTGGCATTTCAATGTGTGCTGCAAGATGCTGCAACATGAGAAAGGAAATGTGACAAGGAGGAAGGGAAGCATTTTGGCCAGATGCACCACACTGTCACCATCCATAGGGTGGTATTGACTTCCGTCTCAGTCTCTGATGTCTAAGTTGTGTAGGTACTGGGGCTTTGACAATATGCAATGGGTGTTGTCATGGCACAGCCATAACCACACTATTTGCACATCCCTTCCAGGCAATGTGCTACATGTTTACATGGTGGAGTATAGTCATAGTGAGTGGCCTATGACCACGTTGTGTATATGTTGGAGTGCATAGCACCACCAGTGCGTCAGTACATGTGCGGTTGGGTGGGGATGGCATGTGTTGATTCAGAGCCTATGTTTTCCAATGCATTGAGTGTGTCCTATGTGCCTCCCCCTCCTGCCATTTGTGGAATTCCAGATACCACGCTGCAACTTACCCTGCATTTGTGTTGGTTCTTGGTAGTCTGTGCTGTCCTGTGATTCCAGTGACCAGCTCCTCTGGGATGACCACTGCAACCATCTCCTTCAACTCATCCAGGTCCTCCTGTGGTGTGGGACTTCCACCTCCAGTCTACAGTGCTGCCTTTCGGTTCCTGGCCAGTTTCTCCTTAGTCCTGCACTAGCAATCCTGCCAGTGCTTCTTGCCCTCGGTTACAGTCCTCTTCACCTCTGCCATGCTGTTGACTTTGTCTACTATTGTCTGCCATATTGCGTCTCTGCTACTGACTGGCAATTTAGAGGTGATGAAGAGCTGGTGTTGGTGCTCAGTCACCTCTCTGTCCAGGATTTCATGCTCCTCCTTACTAAAGAGACACTTGCACTTTCTCTTCTCCTGGGCCTTTTCTGGACCCTCCTGGCTGGTACTTGGGTAATTGGGGTCTCCCTGGGGTCTCTCCTGGCCTGAAAAATCCACCTTCTCTTCAAATTGCAATTTTTCCTGCTTGTGCATTTTGCTTTGACGCTAATGCGGTAAAAAATTGCGCTAACCCTTTTGCGACATATTTACTTGCCTCAAAACAGTCTACCGACACTTTTGTAACAGTAGCGTCATATTTACTTATGGCATGTTGCAATAGTTAACACCATTTTTTTTTATGCTGGCCATTCCTTAGCGCCTTTGTGCATCATTTCTTAAATACTTCGCAGGGATGGCGCTAGGGAATGATGTTAGCTTGTGTTGAAAAAAATGACCCACAACTTGTGGACCATTTTTCTTAAATATGGCCTATGGAGTCTGAAAACTTGGCTATGTCATTGACTTTAAGTGCAGGGATACGGGGGAGTGCTGGCTAGAATACTTGATTCCAGAATCTTTCCCCACAACTCACCCTGGAGCCCTGGCCAGTACAGGTTTCTGTCTCCCGTAATGGGAACAACTTTGCTGAATTTGAATTTACTGGGTCCTTTTCCACTGGTTTTCCTGCTTTGAGCAGGTGATAAATCTGAGCTGGGCAGGGTTTGGAGGTGTGTGGTCAGAAGGACGAGATGGGCAGGGCACCTCCTTCATTAGAAAGGGGGATCTTCGGTTGCTGTCCCTATTGTGTTGTGGGGACTGGGTGAGGGCGGGGATGAGCCCAAAGCCCCTGCCAAGAAGACCTGTGGGTCAATCTGGTAATTGTGGGTGTTAGAATACCAAACTCTTCCTAATATGGTTAAACAGTATCTGTATTCTCAGCTCCAGCTCCACCAGGCCCATAATGATGGAGTTTGTGTCATTCATCTTCAGCAAGGTATTCTTGATATCGAGATTTCGATGTAAAAATGTCACCAATACATTACCATTTCTCACCGTTTAAAATTTGAACATTAGTATAAACTAAAAATTTCACACCAAAAAATAGCTAATTTCTAAGTGTTAACTCTGTATCCTTTGGCATTTTCACGACCTAGGTTGGCAGTAAAACACTGCCACTCAGAACTGACACACGAAAACAAAAAACACACAGGCGCAAAATAACATGTGCTAAAAAGACTAATCACGGATCTAGTGGCAGGTACTTATTTGGGAATTATCTTTACTTAACTGTATGCTGAAAGCTGCGCTCTCGCTGCTAGGCTGAAAAGGCTTCCTTGACAGGCAGCACAGAGATCAAATGATTTGGCAAGCAAATGCCTCTGGCTGCCATTAGCCACTTCTAACCACTTTTCTGTCTTTGGCCCGAGCACATCGCTGGAAGCGTCCTTTCCGAGTAATAACTCAATTTAATTTCTAAAGGTAATTTAGATTGGAAAGGTCAATAAGGAAATGAGGGTATTTGAGTCTTCAGCCTCTAGTGCCACTACAGAACCTTATTATCAAATTCTCAGAGCAGCCACCGCTTTTGTTTTTAACTTGCAGAAGCAAACAATTGCCAATTATACTTGCAGATTTCATGCGCAATGGGACTTCAATAATTGTCATAATGCATGACTGTCAGTTCAGAAGTGAGATTGTTAGAACGCTTCGAAATGCAAAAGCGGCGACCAGCTATATGTTTTATTGTGATTGCGCGTTATATTTTTCAAAATGTACAAAGTTTATCTGAATGTCTAATTCCGTTGTTTCAACAATTTAAGGGGCATATTTATACTCTCTTTGCGCCGAATGTGCGTCAAAATTTTTGACGCACTATCGGCGCAAACACTGCCCCATATTTATACTTTGACGTCCGACCCCGCGGGCGCCAAAGTTCCACCATGTGCGTAATTTTTTAGAAGGGGGAACCAGCCTTGCGTTAATTATATGCAAGGTAGGCGTTCCCTTCCAAAAAATGACTTTAAGGCCTGTGCCCCATATTTATACTGTGACGTCATTTTGACGCACAGGAGGGGGCAGGCCTTAAAAAACGGCGCCCAGCCTGATGGGCGCCATTTTTTAACGCCTGGGTCAGGGCAGGCGTTAAGGGACCTGTGGGCTCAGAAGGAGCCCAGAGGTGCCCTCCCATGCCCCCAGGGACACCCCCTGCCACCCTTGCCCACCCCAGGAGGACACCCAAGGATGGAGGGACCCATCCCAGGGAAGAAAAGGTAAGTTCAGGTAAGTATTTTTTTCATATTTTTTTTGTGGCATAGGGGGGCCTGATTTGTGCCCCCCTACATGCCACTATGCCCAATGACCATGCCCAGGGGACATAAGTCCCCTGGGCATGGCCATTGGGCAAGGGGGCATGACTCCTGTCTTTGCTAAGACAGGAGTCATTTCAATGGGGGTTGGGCGTAAAAAAAAATGGCGCAAATCGGGTTGAGGCCAAAATTTTGCCTCAGACCTGACTTGCCCCATTTTTTGACGCCCAAGCTCCATTTTCCCCTACGCCGGCGCTGCCTGTTGTGAGTCATTTTTTTTTACGCACACCAGTCAGCTGGGCCGGCTAACGTCATTCAATAAATAAGGTGCCCGCATGGTGCTTTGGAATGGCGTTAGCCGGCGTTAACATTTTTGACGCACAACTGCGTTGGCGCAGTTGTGCGTCAAAAAGTATAAATATGGGCCTAAGTGTTTTGCAAACTGGCGCTTATATGAACACGGCTCAGAGATATATGTTTTTTGTTGTTTTATTAGCTCGCAAGGATTAGAAATAAGGAGGGCGTATATGGGGTATATTTTGTGAAGTGCGTGGTATTATGACTTTGTTAAGGAAATCCTCACCTGTAGAACTATCAGGAGCCGCTCCTCCGTTAGGGCGGAGGAGCAGGAGCGTGGCCTCCCTGCCAGCAGCAAGAGCTGCAAAGCCTTTGGTTCATTATCGTTTTATTTTTAAAGGGAGCGGGCCACGGGGTGACGAGTGAGAGGGGAGTGCACAGAGCACTTCCCTCAGTGCCCATGTATGTTTGACCAGCTGTCTCGGGCCGGCTAAACACACATGCGCACAAAGGCTCTCTCCAGCTCTGCACTGTGTTGCCGATTTCGAAAGAGCCAGTCTAGGCTCCCAGTCTGCATTGGAGTGCCCAGCCAGGTCGCTCCAGCCAATCATGGCACTGCTTTGAGCAGCGTCATGATTGGCCGCAGAGCAGGCTGGGAGCCTGCAGTGCTGTGGAGAGCATCGGAGAGCGTCGGAGAGCGTCAGCGAAGTCCAGGTAAGCTGTTTTTTTAAAATTCATATTTTATTTTTATTTTATCCCCCGCCCCACCAATTTTCAAAGTCACCAGGAGCTACTGAGAACACTCTGCTTTTTCTGGGACTTTGTTGAGTTTTTATTCTGCCAAAAGTGATCCACAGATTTATCATAGTGTTACGTAGCCCTTGCGTCACTCAAGGTAACGCAAGGGCAACACAACACTAAAGTCAGATTTACCAAGCAACTCAAGGCCACCTGGTGATTGGTAAATCTGGAGTAACTCAAGGCAGTGCAATTCACTGCCTTGTCTTACGCTGCTCCAGGGAAGCGTTCCATGGGTGGCGAGTGGGTGTTCCCACACATCAAACCATGGATGTTGATGTATTCCCAGATTTACTATAATTAGTAGATCTGGGAATGCGTCAAAATGCTTCGCCTTCCCAGGGGAGGTGTAAGGAAGAGGAATATGCATAGTACTTGTTTGTTCTTCTTTCTACATCTGCTGCATTCTGCAGCACACAGAGTTAAATGGTTCTAAGGATTGTTTTGCTGTGCTGAAAGGTCTCCCTTCCTGCACAAAAAGCTATCTTGCCTGCAGCACAAGCACTTTTGCACAATGGCACAAGGGTTCCTGTGTTGGCGTAAGGCAGCACCAGCACATTGTGCGCCAGCACTAGGAGAGAACAGAAATGAGCCCTCTAAAGTTAACTATGTGCATTCATGACCTCTCCTTTTCACGTGTGCAGCAAGGTGTGTTTCTGTGTTTTGTGAAAGTTTGATAAATCTGGGCCCAATGTTTTGCTAAATCAAATCTAAATCTGTGGGGCAACAACTTAATATATTTGAGGGCGGCTGCAGGAAAGGTGTGAATGTAGATTTTCTGAGGTTGGTGAGGTGGGGAGGGACTAATATACAATCTTCCAGTGGACCTCTCAGACATGCAGCAGTATTTTTTAAAGCTGGCACTATGAATTTTACTACTTTTGCATGACCTGACTTTCCCTCATTATCACCATTGCCTCATTCTGCTTCATTGCTTCTCCTGTTTTCCATTGTGTCCCTCCTGCCTTGCCTACCTCTTGACTTGACTGCATCCTTACTTGCTGCTCAGGCACCTATGGTCAGATTCTGCATATTCAAATCGAGGAATTTACTTGGTAAGACCCCTTCAGCTCTCCTGTCTTCTTCCATTCTATGATAGTTTGCTGCAGGCTTGCACTGGCAGTCAGGGTGTGAGGGGTGGTGATAGCGCGTCCAGCCCTTATAAATTACTTGTACTTGGACACGCTGGAGGTCGATGAACCTTTTAACCGAGTTGGGCTCTCCTCATCCAAGAATAGTCGGATCACTCAAATCAATAATCAATAACCATTGTAATCAATACCCAATACTTGATCAATAGACCAAGCGACACATTAGAAATCAATAACAATCAGTATTTTGACGCACCATGACCTTTCAGTCATGAATAACCACACCAGTTTGTTAGAAGTTAATGAATTTATTTCTCTATATTAACAAAGCTAACACAATATGGGGGTCATTTTGACCCCGGCGGGCGGCGGTCGCCGCCCGCCTGGAGGGAACCGCCATATGGCCGCTCCGCGGTCGAAAGACCGCGGTGGCCATTCTGGCTTTCCCGCTGGGCTGGCGGGCGACCGCCAGAAGGCCGCCCGCCAGCCCAGCGGGAAACCCCTCCCCACGAGGAAGCCGGCTCCGAATGGAGCCGGCGGAGTGGGCATGTGCGACGGGTGCAGTTTGCACCCGTCGCGTATTTCAGTGTCTGCTAGGCAGACACTGAAATACACAGTGGGGCCCTCTTACGGGGGCCCCTGCCGTGCCCATGCCATTGGCATGGGCACGGCAGGGGCCCCCAGGGGCCCCGCGGCACCCCCTACCGCCATCCTGTTCCTGGCGGGCGAACCGCCAGGAACAGGATGGCGGTAGGGGGTGTCAGAATCCCCCATGGCGGCGCAGCAAGCTGCGCCGCCATGGGGGATTCCAAGGGCAGCGGTAAACCGGCGGGAGACCGCCGGTTTACCCTTTCTGGCCGCGGCAGAACCGCCTCCGGTCAGAATGCCCTTTGGAGCACCGCCGGTCTGTCGGCGGTGCTCCCGTGGCCGGTGACCCTGGCGGTCACCGGCCGCCAGGGTCTGAATCAGGCCCTATATGTGAGTCTCAAAATCAAATGATATATGTATACTAACATTACTAGCTGTCCATAGCGGCGGAAGAAACGCAATCTACGCAAAATCTGGATTATAATGCACTCGGTTATAGCAATGCAAATCACTAATATAAGTAATTGAATTTGACTGATTGCATACATCGGTCAGCATAACAAGATTTCAATTTAGCATGGTGCATCAAGTGAATACCTCAACTAACCTCTAATTAGCATTGGCATGTGGGACTTCATGCAAAACAAATTTAGTCAACACAAATTTAGAAAACTCCTAGCTTGGGCCCTATCAAAATAAGCAGTTGGTACCTAAGAAGGAAAACACAATGCATAATACAATTATCCTTTCATATTTACCAAATAGAATCAGCATGCAAGAAAAGTCTTCGTTCTTCATGTACCGGTTCGATCAGCATGGGGCAGATTTTAAAGGGGCAAAGTTAAGGGCAAGTTTCCTTGCGGCAGCAAGGAGAATGGGGCAAAAGTTACTGCATGGGCAGAACGGGGCAAAGTTAAAGTCTCTTTCTCTGCGCCAGAGAAAAGCATCAAGGGTCATTCAAGATGGCTTCTTGAATCAGGCTTCAAAATGGCATCAAAGAAAATGGCTGACTTCTCTTTGTCCGGTGGGTTTAAGTAAGAAACATTCCAAATTCTTCAGGGTCTTCCATTGGAGGGTTCATAGGGTGGCTTCCTTTTGACCAATGAATAGTGTCTTTCTCCTAGTACTCATTTTTACATACATTGTCCTTGGAGCCTTGGAACACAAGTTGCAACAAAGTTTGCCAATTAATTTTATCTTAGTGCCTTTATTGTCTGCACCTGCAGGAGCTGACCTTGCATCAAAGAGGATGAAACCAGCCTAGCACGAAACCTTGAGATAAGTGTATTAGTCATCTCTACTGGAAAAATACAGCCTTAAAATAAAATAATGTCTTTGTTAATGCCAGAAAATTTGAGACCAGGCAACTAGGCCAAAGCCTCTGCTAAATTTAAGCTAAGCATATAACAGTTTCAACAAGAAAATCATGGAATACATTTGCAATTATGACAGATTACTACATTTGTCAATTCTTCATGATTAATTAAGCCCGTTTATAATAATGGCGAACTACCCCGTGGGCACAATTTCCCACGTACATTATTCTTCTTTGCTAAAATCACACTACCTTATACGATTTTGGTTACATGATATATGAATATTTGTTAGTCCTTCTTTTTCTGCGTCATCAATCCCTCCTCTGATGACTAATTATGTCATCACATCAAATCTTCCCACAAATTTTATTCCATTAAAATTCTGTTTTTGTAATTTGGTACTTCAGTCAATTCCCTCTTCCTTTTTGTTCCCTTTGATTTTTCTCTGTATATTTCTACCATTTTATTTTGTTCTTTCTCTTCTCTTCTCCTTTTGTTTCTTGTTTTCAACATTTTAACAGCTTTCCATATTCCCCAAATACCTAATAAGCAAATTAATGTTATTAATATTCCTTTTACTATTTTCAGCAATAGTCCGTTCCAAATGTTGCTGAGCCAATTTCCCACAGAAGCAAATCCTTTTCCAACCTTCTCCCATACTCCTGGTTCTTTCAATTCTTTCAAATCTGTATTCTTGTTAGTTAAATTTGTAAGCATTTTTCTAATTTGCCCACTGTTGTCTGGAATATAAGAACAACAGTGACGTGCACTAAGCATTTTGCAAACACCGCCATCCTTTGCTAAAAGAATGTCTAAAGCAAGCTGATTTTGAAGAGTCATAGCTCTTTCTGCAGCTAGTCCAGCATCCATCAGGATTATAGCTCCTGAGAACTTTGTCAACATGTTATCCACAATAGTAGACAACTTTCGTATTTTAATTGAATTCAATATGACTCCTACTGAAGGAATCATTGCTCCAAATATATCTCCTACCACACCAGAAGCTGTCTCCCTTTTCTGAACATGATGTGATTCAGACAGCTTTGGAAAATTCTTTAAGTCGTCCAATTGATAAATCTTTGGAAATACTATTCCCAAATAACATCTCCCATACCATCCCTTTGGAAGACGATAATAGGAATAAGTCCACAAATATAATATACCCCTGGAATAACTGGGTCTAGGCCATTTAACATGAACGTCCATTTAGCTTGAAACAAAAACGTATGTTTACATTCACTCGTTCCCACAAAGATTGTGTCATAATATGATTTAGGTCTATATATACAAAGCCTCCCTACGTGTATTGCATCTAAAGCTAGTTTCCCTTGTGTCTTTATCGCGGCAAAAGCATAGTTATCTACAGATGTCCTTTTGTGTAATTCCCTTTCTAATTTCTCCTTCTCCACCTTCCTCCTATCGTCAGTGTGATCTAAAAAGCTTTTCACTATCGGTGAAAGCAAGCATGTAAGGTTTTCTCTGTGAGCGTAAGCTGTGTGAAAAGGTGACAATGGCTCAAAGAAACCCCTAACTAACTTTATATAATAATCTCTTGCTATTTTACTCAGGTACTCAATTATGGGGACATATGCAAATACAACATCATGATTGGAATAAAAGTAGTGAATATACTCCTGGCCATAAAATCTGGTCATTAATAAACTACATGAAATTCCACACGTAAGAGGCATGCTATGATATGTCACTCCTTCTTTTACTGAGGTAGGTATTTGTGTGCACACATAACAATCTTTCGCATCCATTGTCTCAACATACTCATTCAGCAAGCAATAGAAAACATTAGAGGATAATTCTTATCGTATAAATACTTCTCGTCTTGTTCGAGTTTCTGCAAAGGAGTTAATTCAGTAGTAGGTTTAGAAGTAGAAGCATCATTCGCGTCTCTCTCATTCTTCCCATGCATTCCAAGAACTATTGCTATAATTATTAGTACACATGCAGTTATTAGACCTATACACATGTATTTACAACACTTCATTTTATGTCCCTTTGTAGTACTGCCTGGCATGATCTATATAGAATCAGAAAGTTGAAGACACTTTATCAAATCAGGTTTGTAGATATATATAAAGCTGAACGAGTTAATGTTCACACTGTTTTCTTTTAGCAGCTTAGGGGCATATTTATACTCTGTTTGCGCCGAATGTGCATCAAAAATTTTGACGCACAATCAGCGCAAACGTTGCCCCATATTTAAACCCTGACGCCCGAGGCCACGCACAAGCAAAATCCGCAGTGTGCGCCGTTTTCTGGAAGCGCCACCCCGCCCTGCGTTAATGATATGCAGGGTAGGCGTTCCCGTCCAAAAAACGACGCACACTGCCGCGCGTCGTATTTTTGCTTCCGGGCAAAAAGGACTCCCGGGCGGTAGGCGGAGCAAAAAAATGACGCAAAACCCGATGTGCGTCAAAATTTAACGCCTGGGTCAGGGCAGGCGTTAAAATGGGGCAAACACACCTGTATTTAATCAGAACACACAGAACAAACAACAGAGCAGCAGAGCAGCAACAGGGAGACATGGAGGTGATTTTTATTCAGCGTGCACGTAGACGCAGAGCCCTGCAGCAACAACAGCAGCCACAACAACAACAGCAGGGACCCCAAAGACAGCGCAGAAGGCAGGAGAGGATATTCCGCCCAAGAACAACCCTGCATGGCCTCAGGGAACACGACATCATCCAGAGGTACCGGTTGAACTGGCAGGCCATTCAGCAGCTGCTCAGAAATATCGAACAGCAGTTGACCCCCACTTTGGTGACAGCCCGCACCATACCAACAGAAACAAAGCTACTTGCCGTACTTCACCTGCTGGCAAGTGGCTCGTTTCAGACAACTGGTGCCCTGGTTGGTGGAATATCACAACCATCATTCTCCGCATTCCTGCCAAAAGTACTTGATGCCATCATTCGCCTGACACCCCGCCACATCTGCTTCCCTAACACACTGCAGAAGCAGCAGGAAACAAAACTGTGTTCTACGCCATCAGTGGCTTCCCACACGTCCTTGGTGCAATCGACTGCACACACGTACGCCTTGTGCCACCTGCTGCTACAGAACACCTCTACCGCAACAGGAAGCACACACATTCAATCAACGTGCAGGCCATAGTCGATCACCAAGGACTGATCAGCAACATCGTGGCTAAATATCCTGGGAGTGTACATGACGCATTCATCTTCCGTCACAGCACCATCAACCAACACTTCCAGGATGGACGGTATGGCAATGGACTACTTGTTGGTAAGGACAAAAATGTAACTCATATACACACTGCACAGCAACCCTCTAGGACAAACAACACATACACCACAATAGCAACACCTAGCCTGGAACACACTGAGGTACTCACATCACTAGCCATGTGTCAGAAGTCACCATTGAACCTGTCGCACATTGGAATGTACTCCACAGCTTAATGTGAAGACATGAATGAGTGTGGTTGCCTAAATGTCACCTTGCAAATTGGAAGAGTCACAATAACCTGTACATTAACACATTGCATAAGTCTTAAGGTATGGGGTGTCCAGGGTACTTTCATATGAATGTTTCAAATACACTTTCATGTTTTAACTCTGCATGGAACTATCATCTCACCCCCAGTGAAGACACACGGACACCTGTATCACAAGTCACAATGCAAGGGAGGGCACACTGTTATTAAAAAAAAAATACAGACTGCTGACAAAAGGCTAGCTAACAAACACTTGCTCAGCCAAGGAAAAAACCCAATGCTAAACTTTTACCCTACAAGTATAGGTTGTCACATTAGTACACAAAAGAGTCACAGACAACACAAGACAACTACTGCAATCAAAGGTCTGTACAAGAGTGCTTACTATATCTAATTGATCCCATTCTGTGTTTCTATTTCAGCTGATCAGGGGTATGGCATCCAACCTTGGCTAATGACACCATATGGGAACCCCACTACTGCTGCAGAGCGGGCATACAACGACGCCCATAAGAGGACACGCAGCATTGTTGAGCGGACCTCTGGGATCCTAAAGTCAAGGTTCCGCTGCCTTGACATCACTGGTGGTAGCCTACTCTATTCCCCAGAGATGGTCTGTAAGATCATACTCACTTGTGCCATATTGCACAACATTTGTGTAAACAGGAACATTCCCCTCCTTGAAGCAAACCCAGACATGCCTGAAGATGACGAAGAGGAGGATGCTGGCCTGCAACAGGAGGGGGAACAACAAAACACGGCAGCAGGAGTGCGTAGGCGCCAACAGCTTGTCAATATATTTTTTTCCTAATTTCTTATATCAACACTTATAGCACAATTGTAAATAAACACCGATAACAAACACCACATCATGCTTTGGCCTATTCATTTCTGACCACCTTTAGTTCTAAATTGCTGAAAAAGGATGTCGTCTCATTGAGCAATAATGATAAAATACTCATCACACACCAAAAAAAACATCACAAATGTCTGCACAGAGGGTAGGATGTTACATGATACATTACCATCCACCGAGGCCAACAGGAGTACCAAAGTGCCAATTACACATGCCTGATCCAGACACCTGAGAAAGTCTCTCATTCAGACCAAAAATGTAGATCATTTGAAAGTCTCATTACATGTGTTCAGTGACAGGGTGGGACCATCCATGTGTACGTGACCATGTCCTCAATGGCTTCTCTCAAGTTTTTGATATAAACAATACCCAATCGGAACAACATTAGCTGCCACTAACTCATGAGGAGACCTTGAAGTTACAGTGACAACATACTCCCAGACAGGTGATAGTGGATCCACATTCCCACACACATATAACCATATGTCATCCAATCAACCAAATATTTGCAAGCTGCCCATCACAGTAGTGTCCCAGTTCAAACCTAGCAGGCAAAATTTAACATGCCACTAAACCAGGTAATGCATAAAGGGCCACATACATCAACAACCTATTTGTCATCAGCACATGAGGAACGCTGAGAGTTTGCAAACATAGTCATTGGAAAATGGTATGTCAGATTGCTCCAAATCAACAGTAGTGCAAACGTCAAATGGGCAAATGAGATGAATGAATGGCCAACAGTGATTCATACCCTATGGCCTTACATTAGCCTGCTGCTGCAGGTTTTGCATAACCGAATAAATGAAAGCCATGGATAAATCAGCAAATCTGGAAGGGCAATGCGTAGGGTGCTGGGGGCCTAAGTCCACCTCTACCGCCCCCCAAATATACAAGAATCATGTACTTGTGAAGTAAACACATGCATAAGGCGCATGTGTGGCCTACATGTCAAAAGTCAAACACAAATCAGATACACAAAATCATAATAGGACATGGTTAGCCCCATAAAAAATGTAAGTGACTATTGCACTCCCTGTTTGGAATATAGATATATGCATTACCATGAAAATTGTGGGCACATTTTAGAGAAGGAATACATCATGGTATACCATTCATCATTTCAAAATAGCCATCAGCAATTACCCCAAATATGTGTACAAATATGGTTAATAAATTTTCTGAAGGTATCATAATTATTACAGTGTGAATGCCATCTATACATCCAATAAGGGACATGTGTCATAGCTAACCACAAATGTGTATCACATAGCACCGTTTGGCCATGACAAATTTCCTTCCCCAACTGTAAAAAATTAAGACATCATTTAATAATGCGGCAAAATTCCACGCATACAGCATGGGCGTCATCATTTTTCCACGTACAGGAGTGCACAGAATGCAGAGTCAAAAAATAGGAGATGAAAATTAATAAATTAATAAGCTACAGTACATGTCCACCATATTGGGTATGAAGCGTCAAATTTCCACGCAGACAGCATGGGCGTCATAATTTTTCCACGTACAGGAGTGCACAGAATGCAGAGTCAAAAAATCGGAGATGAAAATTAATAAATTAATAAGCTACAGTACATGTCCACCATATTGTGTATGAAGCGTCAAATTTCCACGCATACAGCATGGGCGTCATAATTTTTCCACGTACAGGAGTGCACAGAATGCAGAGTCAAAAAATAGGAGATGAAAATTAATAAATTAATAAGCTACAGTACATGTCCATCATATTGTGTATGAAGCGTCAAATTTCCACGCAGACAGCATGAGCGTCATAATTTTTCCACGTACAGGAGTGCACAGAATGCAGAGTCAAAAAATAGGAGATGAAAATTAATAAATTAATAAGCTACAGTACATGTCCACCATATTGTGTATGAAGCGTCAAATTTCCACGCAGACAGCATGGGCGTCATAATTTTTCCACGTACAGGAGTGCACAGAATGCAGAGTCAAAAAATCGGAGATGAAAAATAATAAATTAATAAGCTACAGTACATGTCCACCATATTGTGTATGAAGCGTCAAATTTCCACGCAGACAGCATGGGCGTCATAATATTTTCACGTACAGGAGTGCACAGAATGCAGAGTCAAATATAAATGGTCATATATGTTTCACATATTTGCCAGAAAATTATAATTCTACACTAGAACTGTAACCTCAGCCTCACACAGAAATGTAAGGGAACAATGAATAAATTACTTTTGACTCTGCATTATGTGCAATGTTATGCATCAAAAAATATGACGCACAATGTGTATGCGTGAAAATATGACGCATAACGGAAAAATAAAAACGGCGGCCATTTTATGCAGGAAGTGATGTAATAGGATATCCTGTTTACAAAATCTGTACTGTGAGTTAACTTTCACTTTCACTTTGCAGTCTCAGATCTTTTCTAGACTGAGTGGTTGTGTTGAAAGTGTAGTCCTGTGTTTAACTGCTTTTGTGTCCTGTGTACCTTGTATTTTGTCTTTTTGTGTTCCTAGTCTTGTTGTGTAATATTGTCTTAGTCTGTTTAGTGTACTTTTGTCCAATCCTGTTTTTGTTTGTATTGTCTGTGGGAGTCTGTTCTGGGTAGTTTAACTTTGGGGTTAGTTGGGCTATTTTTATTAAGTTTCATTTTTCCTTCACTACTCTACCTTTCCCCATTTCCCACTTTTACTTGTCTATCTAATTTTTCTCCTTTAAATTACTAAATATGTCAGGTAGGCCTCGGCTTGCCAGGATGGGTGAGGAGGAATTGGGGGGATTTATTTGGCTCGTTTGCCATTTCCTCCCACTCATGCTGGAGGCTGGGGGCCGTGTGATACCGGGGTATCACACGGAGGCACGGAAAGTCCGGTGGGGGAAGGTGCGCCATCACCTGGTCCGAGTCTACGGGAGCATGAGGAATGAGCATCAACTGAAGCACCGCTGGGCTGATCTCATATCCAGGGAGCAGGACCTGCTGGACCACCTGGGAATCAGGATTGGTGGCCATGTTGGTGAGTACAAATAAATTACATGTGAATAAATTAAATCTGTGTGGGGACATGTGATGATTATTACCCAATCTGCTAGATAAGTAGCTGACTGTGTATAATGCTAGGGAAACCTAGGGCCATATTTATACTCCGTTTGCGCCGGATAGGCGTAGTTTTTTTTTACGCAAATTCGACGCAAAACTAACTCCATATTTATACTCTGGCGTTAGACGCGTCTAGCGCCAAAGTCCATGGAGTTTGCGTCACTTTTTAGCGTGGACACCTACTTTGCGTTAATGATATGCAAGGTAGGCGTTCTCGTCTAAAAAAATGACTCCGAGGCATGTGCGCCGTATTTACACTCCCGGGCAAAAATCACGCCCGGGTGTGGGCGGGTCAAAATAAATGACGTCCAGCCGCTTTTGCGTCGTTTTTTAGCGCCTGGTCAGGGCAGGCGTTAAGGGACCTGTGGGCTCGGATAGGAGCCCAGAGGTGCCCTCCCATGCCCCCAGGGACCCCCCCCTGTCACCCTTGCCCACCCCAGGAGGACGCCTAAGGATGGAGGGACCCATCCCAGGGAACATAAGGTAAGTTCAGGTAAGTAATTTTTATTTAATTTTTGTGTGGCGTAGGGGGGCCTGATTTGTGCCCCCCTACATGCCACTATGCCCAATGACCATGCCCAGGGGACAGAAGTCCCCTGGGCATGGCCATTGGGCAAGGGGGCATGACTCCTGTCTTTGCTAAGACAGGAGTCATTTCAATGGGGGTTGGGAGTTTTAAAAAAATGGCGCAAATCGGGTTGAGGCGAAAATTTTGCCTCAGCCTGACTTGCCCCATTTTTTGGCACCCAAGCTCCATATTCCCCTACGCCGGCGCTGCCTGGTGTACGTCATTTTTTTTCACACACACCAGGCAGCTCCGCCGGCTAACGCCGGCTAACGTCATTGAATAAATACGGCGCCCGCATGGCGCTTCAGAATGGCGTTAGCCGGCGTTAGATTTTTTGACGCACAACTGCATTTGTTGCAGAATGTGTCGGAAGACCAATGCTAGCAGTCAGATGGCTCATGTTTTCAACACATACCGGATGCCTGTAGCTGTATGTAATGTAGTGTTGCCTTTGTGTCAGACAAGCAACACGTTAATGGCTCTACCTTAAACCTAAAGGTCATATTGGCCAGTGAGAAAGTCATGTAGAAACAACATACCTACATATGTTGACGCCATAGCTAGACAGAAAAAAGTGTATACCCATGATGATGCTATCAATGTGTGCTGGCTTCACGTCACATGAAGTCAGCTATGTTGTCCACAACTATGTCACATGTGTGTCTGGATGCTGTGTGTTAAAAATGTCCACCTAGCCTGTTTGATTGTGAGGGGTCATGCAGTCCTCAAGTAACCAGCTTTTGGATGTCTCTCTGGGATGCACATGATGAGATGTATGCAAGCCATAATTGTTGGGGCATACTAATGGAGGGGTATCTTTGACAACACCTGACTGTCCTGGCCACTGCATGTGTGTAGTAGGGTCTGTAACTGTAGTAGGAGACTCATCCAATGTTAATGTTTATAAAAAAGCATCCATGCAGTATGAGCATGTGGGAAAGTGTATTGTTACCATGTCATATTCACACAGTGTCATAGTAACTGCAATCATTAGTCAGAGCACCGAGTCTGAGTATATTCTTCCTTTCATGCTTTACAGGTGGACCAGCACCGTACACCGTGGGAGAGGTGGCACATTTTGAGGACCCCGATACCTACAGTGAGTGTGGCCTGAGTGCTATGTTTAATTTTGTGCTAGTGATGCATGATGGACTACTGTGTGTTCAACAAAATTCATGATTTGATGCGCTGCCCGTTCATTGGCATTGTTGCTTTAGTGGGATTTCAAATATCACTTCTGTTTCTGTAGACCAATACTTAGCCATCTCTCAGATTTAGGGGCTGTAGGTCATTCCAGTTGGGCCGCAATGGGGAATGGGATGAGTAATGTGGAATACACTGGTTAATGTAAGACTTGCTCTGGGACTTGGCTTGAACTGAGTCTGCATATCAGACTGACATTCTCCCAGATAGCCTTGGCAAATGGCTTTGATGAAATGTGCATCTTCCTAGTTGAGGATGCACTGTGTACACTGTAGGTTGGATCTTCCGGGGGCATGTACTTCCACTAGTTGAACTAGAAGTGTGTGTGACTAGAGTGCAATGGCCTAGGTGTTCTGTCGACTCATGATCATGGGTGTTCTAGCTCCTCTGTATGTGTTGTAAAACATGCCTCACTGATAGTATGTGATGTTGGCCTAAGTCAGAGCATTTTGACATGGTTGGACCTTGGATGTGACAATGTTTGGCTGACTCCAACGTGTTGCTAGCCCTTCATAGGTGTTGTGTGTGAAGGCACATACTTGTTGACCTTTCTATACACTCCTGGGTGTGCATTGAACATGGGATTGTTGGTTGTTCTTCCCACCCCACCCTCAAAGACTGCCATGCTAATGGGAAACAGGGTACCTAGGACTGTAGCAACCAGTATGTTACACGTACTTGTGACCTTTAGCAACTTTGTTTAGAACCTAGGGCCAGATGTAGCAAACAGTTTTCAAGTTGCAAATGGCATAAATTGCTCTTTGTGAGTCGCAAACGTCTGTTTGCTATGCAGAAATGTATTTTGTGATTCTGAACATACTTGCAAAATGCATTTCCGACTCGCAAATAGGAAGGGGTGTTCCCGTCCTATTTGCGACTCGCAGTGGTATGCAATTCCATTTGCGCCCGAGTACGTGGTCGCAAAGGGAGTCGCAGTTACCATCCACTTGAAGTGGATGGTAACCCACTCGCTAACTGGAAGGGGTCCCCATAGGAACCCTTCCCCTTTGTGAGTGGACCCCAAAAATTTTTTCAAAACAGCCAGTGGTCCAAGGGACCACTACCTGCCCTGAAATAATCCAAAACTAAAGATTTTGTTTTTTTTTCTAAGTGCAGCTCGTTTTCCTTTCAGGTAAACGGGCTACACTTGGGAAAAAATAACCAGCTTTATTTAAAAGCAGTCACGGCCATGGAGGTCTGCTGTTCCCAGCAGGCCTCCATCTCCGTGAGTGCCCATAGTCGCTAAGGGGGCGCAAATTGTGACCCACATCATTGATGTTAATGAGGTGGGTCTTAGCAACCCCATAGCGACTCGCAGACGGTGTCGGAGACACCGTTCTGCATAGCAAATTGCAAGTCGCAATTTTCCATCTTCCTACATCTGGCCCCTAGTGTACACATTCGGTTATGGCCCATGGGTTCAATATTAGCACACAACAAATGACAAATGGCATTGAGTGAGGATTGTGATAGTTATCACATAGAGTGGCATATGTAGTGAAGTCAGTATGCGGAAGAGGTGCAGCCATAATGTCAGATGCCTTAGGCATAATTTGGATGAGTAGTTTAGGGTGATGTCATCCATCATGTAGAGACATGGATATGCTAGGTGTGAGATGCCCTTATGTATGCAGGCTTCACATGTACTTCCTCTGAGCCTTTAAGTGAACTATGTTGTGACAATTGCTGCAACAAATACATTACTAGTAATGTACAAATAACCCATTGTGCTATTCCACCCAATGCAATTCCAAAGGAAAATATTTGCCTTTTCTCTTCACAGCTGCAAACATGAGTGCCGCAGATAGACACCAATTTGAGAGGCGTGCCATGCGATACAGGCACATCCTGCAGGTGCAGTCTGGGTACCGGAGGATGGCCTGCAAATATCACTCGGTTCGGGCCTCCGGGGCATAATGGGCCTCACCACAGGGTCGGCCTACATTGCCCACAACAGCAACCAACACCACATCCACCAGGTCTCCCCAAGTGGCCCCAGCAACGTCGGGAACAGTAGACCCTCGCTCATCCTCAAGACCTGGACCCAGCCATGTTCTACAACCAGGACAGTCCAGTGGGCAGTCAACTCCTGGCACAAGCTTAACCTCGGCCGGCATACAAACTACATCAGCCCTTCCTGTGGACCCAGCCGCATTCCTGGCATTGAGTAGAAAATTGGACAAGCTGTTCAATAAGGTGGACAACCTGAGCCAGGATGTGGCCTATATAAAAAAAAGGGTCAGCTCCATCAGGCGGACCCTACGGAGGGCGAACCTCTAGGACTTTTGCCCTGTTGAACTTTTACCCCTCCCCTCTCTCCTCTTTCCTATTTTCTACTGATAGTTGGGTTTTGGGGATTAGTATTAGGTTAGTATAGGTAATTAGCTTAGTTAGTGTTAGGGAAGAGGGTGGGGGGTCCTTATTTTTTCTATCTTTATTTTTTGTGTGGGTGGGTGGGTGGGGGGCAATGTTGGGATTCCTGTTATTAAAAAAAAAAATATATATATATATATATATATAAACAATATACAAAAATTTACAAAAAAATATATGTTTGTTTAGGATAGTATAGTATGTGTGTAGGTTAGTAAGTGTTGTCCTGCATGTGTCCTGTCTCATAATGGTGGGTGGGGGGTTGATGTTTAGATCGTTTCATTACATGTGTAGAGTAAGTTTAGCTTAGGTTAGTTAGGGACAGTTGTGGCTTAGTAGTAGTCAGGTTAGATTAGTGTAGGTATGACCTTTCCCTTAGTTGCCTCTTGTGTTAATAAATAGTAATAAATATATAGTTAACCCTTTACATGATGCGTTAGGTGCTACTTTATCATGGCCTTGACATCATTGTAGCTGAATGTTTTTGTATGACATTTGTGTCCTATGCTCGCCATCCCCAGGAAATTGAGGTTTAATATGCCAGCTACCCGTGTGATAACTTGGTAAGTATCCACCATTTGGGAGACCCACCATTGGTAGTTTGCATTGATCACCAAGGTTTTGTGTTGGTGAGTATGTATTCTACTTCACAAAGTGTGCTTCCAGACTTGTTATTGTGGGTATTTTAATAGGTCGGACTGCAGTGTGAAGTTCAGGGAGATCTTTGTAGATGAGGAGTTGTTAACACTCTTGTCTTGTTGCCTTCATTGCTGACCTACATCATGTGTGTACTAATTCAGCATGACTTTCCTTCATGGAAGTATACTTAGAAAGGGTGATTGATGTAGTGTAATTTGTTAATGTTTCCTTACATTTTGCAGCATAATTTCATGTTTTAGTATTGCATGGTGCCTACATTTCTCAGCCACCATTAGTTGACTAGAATAGCTATAGATGGTGCATCATTCTGTCCAACACAGCATGATTGTGTGTGGTTAGTCCCTTCATCAGTAATTCTCCTCAGTATGGTAAGGCTATGATGCAATCCTGGCCACTGCACAGATGTTTCAGACTACATGATATCAGGACAGTTGTATTGACAATCTACATGGTTGCCACACAGGCACTTTGGAGTTATGTACTGCACAGTTGAAGTTTGAAATAACACAGAGACATGATAGGTGTGCAAGTGCTATTTATTTATAGGTGCTGTATTGCAAAATGTCCATTGTCCATGTTTGCTGGGTCCGTTCTGGTGCATTCTTACATGGTGATCCTACAGAAGGGGTGTGGATGATGCTCCTGACATGCTGGGGTGATGTCACAGACAGTGCAGAGGGACAGGAATTGGCAAATAGTAGGAGAGAGACATTCACTGGCAATGGTGACAAGTCATACAGTGGATTGCAGAACAGTCATTGAGTGTAGTTGTAGTGAGACTGGCATTTGACAAAACGTAGGACCTTGGTGAAAGTAGGCCATGGTGCAGGGACTAGTGCTTCCGGGTACTCTTCCGTGAGAATGTTATCTGTTCCATGTCTTCTTCTTCTGATGTGTGTGTTGCCTGGTTTGTCCTTGTTGTTGTTGTTTGTGAAGGGGCAACACACACCTCAGTGTTAGAAGACGTGGAAGCAGACATCCCGGGGGCTGCTCCCTGTGGAGTTTATTAAGGGCAGTATTGCAGCAAGGAGGGCCTGCTAGTTTTTGAGAATGGCAGCCACATCACGATGGTAGGCAGCCAGGTCAGCCCTGAGGGGTTCAATGTTGCATTCGTGCACACGTTGAATGGATTGCAGTTGTAGATGTTGTGTCAACTGGATGACAGCTGTGCTGATTTCCTTCTGTGTTTTGGCAAGTTCCTGCAAGAGATATGTTAGGGCTTGCATAGCAGCTGCCTGATCAGCAGAAGACATCATGCACAAACGCACCCCCTCAAGGCTGGCTGCCATAGTTTGCATCCCCACCCGCACCTCCTTGGCCAGCTCCCGCTGTACCCCAACGACGGTTCTTTCGAATCTGGTGTCAGTGTCCTCAGAGTCCTCAGCTGTATTGGAGCTAGCAGGTATTACAATTGGGGTGGCGGGTGGTTCTACTGTGGTGGCTGCTTCTTCTGTGCTCCTCCTTGTGACTGAAGGTGGGGTTTGGAGGCTTTCAAGCACCATTTGGATGGTCTCCTGTGGAATGTTTATGGGCTCGTCATCCATGTCATCAGGGAAATCAGGGACAGGCATATCGGCAGGAGATCCATGTTCCTCTGCAATGAAACAGGGTACAATTAGTGTGTCTGTGTTGTGACAATTTTGCAATAAGATACAAGCCTTTGGATGCCTTAACTTTGTGCTCTGTTTTTGTCTTGGTATCTGCTGTCCTTCATATGGGCATTGTTGTAGGCCTATGGCCCACCTGTGTGTCACATGTATGACATAGAGCTATCAGACTTGTCTGCCTAATTGCCTCTAGGTGTTGCTTTTTAACAATTTAGGAATAGCCATCTTTTTGTCCTACTCGTCCCTCCGTGTTTAACTATTCTTATGGAGAGACATCTTGTTGGGTGGGCTCTCATTATCCTACATGAGATTACTGGCTTTCTAGGCAGCAGGATAGCTAATTGTGTGGGGGACTGAGTCTGACCCACTTGTAAATAACTCTGTCACCCTGATTCTTTATTTTTGCTCTGGCTAACTAGCAGTGCCTCATGTCTCCCATGGCAAAGGAATGATTAGACATCCGAGCGCATGACATCTTTGGAACTTCTCAGGGAAGTCGTGGTCACTCAGATCCAAACCAATTCTCTCTTTTCCAGTATGATCTCATACACAAATGACAAAGACAGTATTTGTTTATATGATGATTTCATTGAACAACTGACTTGTAGATATTTAGGTGTGAGCCACAATAACCCAAACAATACAACATGGTAGAATTGAAATAGTCAGCAGGAGAGTAAAACATCAGTACAAAGCTATCATGGTGCCTAACTGTTTCTACTATCCCTCTGCTTGTTCCATTTAGAGCACAGCATGTTAAGCTTCGAGCTTGCCTGTCTGAATCACTGGGGAGACATCATCCCTCATATCTGAGCAATGGCCTGTGATCTGGTTCTGCATCTGCAGCAAGGCAGGCAGCGTCTAGTTGTGGTTCTCTGTTTGGAAACTCCCTCTTGCGTGTCTTGGGACAAGGAAGTGATTTTATAAGTAATATGTCATCGTGATGACAAAGTGTCCCTACGCAGGAATGCCAAATCTTAACCCCTACCACGTCTATCGGCAATGTACCAGACTGTATCATTGACTGGGGCACAGAGTGAATATGTTCTGGCGAACTCCAGTGCTGAAGTAGGCAAAACAGTGTGATTTGACTAATAAACAACTTGCAACTGGCTATTTGCAAAATTAACTGATAGGAAGCCTAATAAAAAGCATTTAGTGCAAAGTGCTCAGAGGCTCTTAGATGTGAGCAAATGCGTAAAAGTACATTCAGGACAAGGTGCACAAAGGCCTAAAGCCTGAAGCTAATGCGCAAAGTATACGTAACACTTACCACACTACACTTTGACTGGCTGTGGGTGTTGTGAATGCCCTGGCAGCACACTTGCCTCTCAGGACCTGCCCCAAACACTTTTAATTCACATTGCCCGAAATGTACATGTAATGTGGCATATCCTATGCATGTCAATGTTAGGATGTGGTATGGATGTAAACATTGTTGATGTTTGGAGATGATGTTGGGTCATGTGTGTTTAATTGGATTGCCCTGTTTATCGTGTCAAGGTCCTATTTGGTTGTCAGACTGTGCAGGTGTGTTTCAGTGACCAGTTGCCTGTGTCCCCTCCTCAATGTTGTTGTCTGAGCAGTATGACATTAGTGATGTTGCCTTGTTAGCCAGGCACGTGAGGGACCCTGACGTATGCAGCATGTGTGTGTCCTTAGTGCTGTGTGGCTCCTATTGCTGTTTACTTTGGCTGATGTATGTGTCAAGTATGGGCATTGGTATTTGAGTGTACTAGTGCCTTTGTCTTATTTCTATAAATAGTTGCAGATGTCATCCTCACCCCCTAATTTAGGTATGCATGTTCCATGGGGAGGTTCCTGCCATTTGCTACTATAGCTGCACAGAGATGAGAGGTGTTATTGTCAACTGTTGTCGCAGTTACATTGCAGTTGTTGTTTTGGCTACTGGATTACTGATAGGGACCTAGTTGATGTAGGATAGATTTTGACAGACAAGTGCCTGGATGTGAGTTTGACGTAGTGGCCTTCCCACCTGTCGCTGCTTTCCCTTGGCTCTATTGTTGTAATTACAGGATGGCCCCATGGGACTGTTATTGGTGCTGTATTTTGTCGTGCCCCAGATTCAGTCTGTGCTGGGCATGCCCCCCTGCCGTGCCCCTTTACCCATGCCACTTCATATATGTGCTGACTTACATGCATTGTGTAGTAGGTATTCCCCCCTCCGGTAGCATGTATCATTGTTGCATTTTAATTCCCCATGCAACTTACCCAGCATGTGCGTTGTGTCGTGATAGTTTGCGCTGTCCTGTCCTTGAATCCCTGTGACGATCTCCTCAGGGATGACGGCTGCGACCATCTCCTCCATGTGGTCCAGGGCCTCCTGGTGTGCTGGACTCCCCCCTCCAGTCTGCAGTGCTGCCTTCCTGTTCCTGGCCATTTTTTCTTTTGTCCTACGTTTGCAGTCATGCCAGCGTTTCTTACACTCGGTGACTGTCCTGCGTTCTTCAGCCACACTGTTGATCTTGTCCACAATTTTTTGCCATATGGCCTCTCTCCTACTGATTGGCAATTTAGAGGTGATGAACAATTGGTGCTGGTGTTCCGTCACCTCTTTAACCAGGATTTCCTGCTCCTCTGCACTGAAGCGACACTTTCTTTTTTTTCTGAAAATGTCCTGGTTCCGGTATGGGTCCTCCTGGCTGGTTCCTGGTCTGCTGTCATCTTCCTGGGGTCTGTAGTGGCATCTGGGATCCATTTTGGCTCTCCTCTGCTGAAAGGGCATTGTTCGCGGGTAAATTTGACGCTATTGCGTAAAAAAAACCAGCGCTTTCCGAGTTGCGCTGTCGTAAATCGACCCACAGTGATGTGCGTCGCGTAAACGTTGATTTTCTTTACGACTTGACGCCGCTGTGTGCATCACGAAATAATGACTCCCACCTGTTGGTTGCACCGCCGTGCGTCAAAGTATAAATTTGACGCCCGCACAGCGCATCGAAATGGCGTTAGCCGGCGTTAATATTTTTGACGCAAAGCTGCGCCGGCGCAGCTTTGCGTCAAAAAGTATAAATATGGCCCTAAGGGCCTGATTCTAACTTTGGAGGACGGTGTTAAACCGTCCCAAAAGTGGCGGATATACCACCTACCGTATTACGAGTTCCATAGGATATAATGGACTCGTAATACGGTAGGTGGTATATCCGCCACTTTTGGGACGGTTTAACACCGTCCTCCAAAGTTAGAATCAGGCCCTTAGTCTCTTATCGGTTTAGCAGCTTTGTCTCAAAATCGGTTTCAAAGTCAATCAGGTTGTCAATGTCTTATTCTGTAATGTTCATGGAATTTTACTTTTCAGGTCCCAAAGTGTTGTTCTGCTTCTTCGTTCTCAAGACTGAGAGATAGGAATTTGTCTGACCAATTGTTAGTGGCTATGTATGCCCACTCCGGACCAGAATATCTTCTGCTCGGTATTCTTTTCCTTTTCAATTTTGCATCTCCTTTTGATTCTCTCTCGCTGGTGCCTTGTTCCTTGGCTAGGTCTTTCCCTTCACTTGGTGTTGTTATTGCAACAGACACTTCTTTTCTTTTCTCTTTCAACTTTGGCCCTTCACTTTCGTTTAATATTTCTTTAGTCCTTAATTTCACTGGCGATATGCTTTGTCTCCGTTTCGCACTGTTTTCACCTGATGGACCTGCAACCGGTTCTGGAAGAGTTTGAACAATTTCACTCTGTCCTGTCTTGTCTTCTCCCCCTAGGAGGTCAATCAGGCTTTCTTTTTCTTTTCCTGTATCGTCTTCTTCTGGGAAAGCCCTCCTCTGATCAGGCTCTCCTGCTCCTTCACCTGTCGCAGGCTCTTAGTCACCTTCGGGATCTTCGTCACCTCCTGAGGCTTCTCCTCGGTCCTCCTCAAATGGATCAGCTGTTTCTTCCTCAGAAAATATTTCCCCTTCCTCTATTTCTGCTTGTTCGCCTCCAGGTTCTCTTTGACCTGTCTCGGTGCCTGGTACTCTCTTGTCAGTCGCAGGTGATTTTAGCGCTTCAACTTCCTCTTCTGTGGTGCACGTCACCCTTTTCGTGTGACTGGCGTGAATCCAGTTGGGAACTCCCACACATTTCACAGCAGTGGTAGTTGTCAGAATCACTTGGAAAGGTCCTTTCCAACAGGGTTCCAGACACGACTTCCTCACGTGTTTCTTTACCACGACCCAGTACCCTGCCTTCAGGGCGTGTCCTGGACCTTGGATCGGTGGCAAGGTGGTTACCTCCACCTGGTGAGAAAAAGAGCGGACCACATCAGCTAGACCTTTGCAGTAGTCCAATACCATATCATCGGTAATATTTACAAGTGTATTTGCAGGGATTGCTGGGAGTCTCATGGCTCTGCCCATGAGGATCTCCTGCGGCGATAGTCCAGTCTTTCTATCAGGTGTGTTTCTCATTGACATTAACACCAAAGGCAATGCGTCAGGCCATTTCAAGTTTGTGGATGCACATATTTTCGCCATTCATTTGCTCCACTAGTCCTGATGCTTCAGGGCAGTAGCTACAATGCAATTTTTGTTCAATGTTCAGCGCTGCACACAATAATTTGATTACTTCGTTATTGAAGTGACTTCCCCTATCTGATTCTAAAGAGATCGGGAATCCGAAACGTGGTATTAATTCTCTCAAGAGTAGTTTTGGAACTGTGAGACTGTCATTTCTGCGTGTAGGGTATGCTTCGATCCAATGACTAAAAATACACACAATCACCAACACATACTTCAAGCCTGCATGCGTAGGCATCTCAATGAAATCCCTTTGCATCCTGCTGAATGGCCCACCTGCTCTTCCAATGTGGCTCAAATTTACTACTGTTCCCTTCCCTGCGTTCATTTGTTGGCAAATGACGCAACAATGGCAAACTGCTTCAGCAACTTGGCGGAATTTGGGATTGAACCAATCAATTTTGAATAATCTAATCATGGCATCCCTTCCAAGGTGGGCTTGTCCATGATACAACCTGGCCAATTGTGTAAAAAAAGACTGTCTGGTAGAACCAATCTCCCTTCACTTGAAACCCACAAATCATCTGGTTTCTTTATGCATTGTAGTTTGCTCCATGAGAGTTTCTCATCCTTACTGACATTATTTTGAAGGAATTTCAATTCTTCAATTGTATCTACAACCTTTAGGGCAAAGGCTTCACTTGGTTCAAGTTCTGGCTCATTTATTAAGTTCCATTCGTCTCTGAGCAATATACAGTTCAATGCGCAAAACCTTGCGACTTAATCTGCATATCCATTTCCCAAAGAAACAAAGGCCCTCATTCTGACCCTGGCGGTCGGCGGAGAGACGGCGGTCGGACCGCGAACAGACCGGCGGTATTAAAAATGGCATTCTGACCGCGGCGGTCCCCGCCGCGACCGACCGCTACTTCTCCACTCCGACCGCCACGGCGGTCATGACCGCGGGGCTGGAGTTTGCGCACTCCGGCCCGGCGGTCGTCCCAAGACCGCCAAGGGTATTATGACCCTGCCTACCGCCGCGGTTTCTTGCGGGCGGGAACCGCCGTGCGAACCATGGCGGTAAGCACTATCGGGGCCAGGGAATTCCTTCCCTGGCACTGATAGGGGTCTCCCCCACCCCCCACTACCCACCCGAGTCCTCACCCCACACCCTCCACCCCCCTGCCACCCCCCAGAGGTGGTACGAACCCCCTCCCCACCCCCACCCCGACATGCACATACATGTACCCCGACATGCACACACCCCCAACATGCACATATACACACCCCCTACACACACATACACAACGGGGACACATACCCGCACACATACATGCCGACATGCGCACCTGCCGAACAGCACACATTACCCATAGACACAGCACCACCCCCCGCCCGCATACACGCACTCACACACCCCCTCTACACACTCACACGCACACCCCCATGCACGCCCACATCACACAACACCCCCCCACCCCCTCCCCTCACGGACGATCAACTTACCTTGTGCGTTGGTCCTCCGGGAGGCGACGGGAGCCATAGGGACGTGACCGCCAACAGAAGACCGCCAACAGAAGACCGCCACACAGAAATGTGGGTCGTAATTCTGTGGGCGGTGTTCTGCTGGCGTGGCGGTGGAGGTTGACCAGTCTCCACTTTCCCGCTGACCGCCAGTGTGGCTGCTGGCGGTTTTCCGGCGGAACGCTCCCAGCGGTCAGAATGCGCACAGCGGCACACCGCCGCGGTCGGCGGTCTTCACCGCGGCGGTAACTCGGCGGTCTTGCGAAAAGACCGCCAAGGTCAGAATGAGGGCCAAAGTCTTGTGATTTCGAGTGTGCACTGCATTTTACCACTGCTACTTCCCCTGGTAACTGGATGGCGTGTAACAATTCTCTTATTCTTTCACCATTCTTTACTGGTGATCCTGAAGACGTCATGAAACCTCTCTGCGACCACAATTGTCCAAAATCATGCACTATTCCAAATCCGTACTGACTGTCAGTGTAAATGGTGATTTAGATTAATGCGGAAAGTTGGCAGGCTCTAGTAAGGGCCACTAGTTCCGCTACTTGTGCAGAGTAAACTTCTTGAAGCCAAGATGCTTCCAGAACACCTGTTATTGTACATACAGCATATCCTGCTTTCAATATTCCTAGTGCATCTCTTAAACATGAACCATCAACAAAAATAACTTGATCGTTTTCTTCCAATCGGGTGTCTTTGATATCAGGTCTTGGTTTTGTACAAAATTCAGTCACCTGAAGACAGTCGTGCTCGATGTCTTTAGCGTTCTCAATTTCGACATTTTCACTGGGGAACAAGGTTGCTGGATTCAACGTAGTGCGCCTTTTCAGTTGCACATTGGGTGAACCCCAAATTATTGTCTCATACCTTGTAAGCCTAGCACCGGTCATGTGCTGTGTTCGGGAACGTGTCAAAAGTATTTCGACTGAGTGAGGGACCATAACTGTTAAAGGATGTCCCATCACTATTCCTTCACTCTGATTTAGGCTTATACCAACTGCTGCTACAGCACGCAGGCATCCTGGCAAGGCTACTGCGACTGGATCCAAAGTAGCTGAAAAATATGCTACTGGTCTGTTTATGCCACCATGGGCTTGAGTCAAGACGGACAAGGAACATGCATCACGTTCATGACAAAACAATGTGAAAGGCTTTGTGTAATCAGGCATACCTAAAGCTGGAGCTCTGCACATGCATTCTTTTAATTCAATAAAAGCATCAATCTCATCTCTTTTCAGCACTATTTCATCCAGCGCATCTTTCTGGGTCAGTTTCAATAAAGGTTTTGCTAGAGTTGAGAAATTGGGAATCCATTGGCGACTTTAGCTCACCATTCCCAAAAACTTTCTCACCTCTTTTCTCGTTTTGGGTGGACTCATTTGAAGTACACTTGTTATTCTTTCTTTCATGATTCTTCTCGACCCTTTTTCTATTTGGTGACCCAAATATTTCACTTTCTTCTGGCAGAATTGTAATTTCGAAAGGGACACTTTGTGTCCATTTCTTCCCAAATGGTTCAACAGAGCAATAGTGTCAACCATACAGTCATTTTCTGTCTTGAATGCGATCAGTAAATCGTCAATATACTGTACCAAGGTTGATTCAAAGGGTAATTCCAATGATTCCAAATCTTTCTTCAGAATCTGATTGAAAATTGATGGTGACTCCGAAAACCCTTGAGGAATTCGACACCAACTGTAGATCCTGTCCAGGAATTTGAAACACCTCATCGATCGACTTTGACTGCCAACAAATCCAATGCATTTTAATCATCTGGCTAATCTCGGGTCTCAACCCTTCCACAAATCTGAACACAAAATGGAGCATGTCCTTTGGCTCAATCGTTTCCGTGCCACTGTAATTTTTAAACGCTTTCAACAATCTCTCATAGTATGCATGTATCGACTCTTTAACTTCTTGTGCTGTTCTGTCAATCCTCTGCCAATCCACATTTTTCGACGCAACCTTTGTTTTCAAATGCTCAATCACCTTATGGTATAAACTCATACCTTAGGTGATGGTGCACCTGTCTCCCTATCTCTTTCTGGTTCACTTGTTGGCCAACCTACAGCCCTTTTACAATCTCCCCACAAATTTCGAATAGGGTATTCAGGTCTTCCCAAAGACATTTCACGAGTTTCACAAATCTATCTGTTTGTTGATACCATCCGATCGGTTTCTCTCTTAATTTTGGGAAATCATCCGTAAAGGACTGAATATCGCACCTCTGCCACGGTACATGTACAAGTTTTCCCCCTGCTGTTTCTCTCATTGGCAACATTGTTATCAGATCATCATTCTGTTGTACTTTCTCATTCCGATCTGGGGTACTTTCTTTCTTTTTTCCCCTTTTTCTTAACCCACCTGCTCTCCCATTTGTCTAAACATCTCCGGACCTGCGCGCTTTGCAGTATCTCCTTAAGGTGTGTTTTCATCCCTGCAGATCTCATGTGTTCAAAATCTTTTGTCTCAAAGTCTAAACTGTAACTTCTGCTCAAGTGTTTGGTTTTACCTATGTCGACTTTGTTTCTGTCTGCAATTTCTTGTAACTTCTTATATATGTTGCTTACTTCTCTTGTAATTCTAGGGCACATGTATCTCAGCTCTTCTTCTGTGTATGATTCTAATCTGTTCAAACCCATCGTTCCCTCTACTAGTTCGTCTGCTTCCATGCCCAATCTTATTTTATTCAAATACTCTTCTCCCTTCCCGCTGGGTGTACTCTGTTGGGAGTTCAGGCTGTTCAACCATTGTGTTAGCTGTTGCACGTTCAGTCCCATCAATGTAGCGCTTACATCGACTGCTACTGATGGTTTCTGTAACGCTTCTGTTTTTGAAGTTAGTGGTACTATTAGTGGTGGACCTGACCTTACCACAGTTGACGGAGCACAAGCTGGAATTGGGCTGAATTCCAACAAGGACCCAGATCTATTTAGCAGTGTACCTACCGGAGTTGTTTCTGGAGTATTTTCTATGCATCTCCTTCCCGTCTCATTTTGTGTCATTACCCCTTGGTCGCATACATTCGGTTTTGCCTGTATATACAATGGCACTGGCGGACCTACAGTGATAGGCAAAGATATTGCATCCGGATTTTGTCTGCTCCCCGAATTCTGTGGCATGTTAATTCCCACAATATGGTTCATCATTGCTGGCATGTCTAACTGGTTTTCTGCTATATGAGTGTACCTTGACACTTCTTGTATCTGTTTGAGGCATCAAAATTTGTGTTGATTCAGTCTGAATCATTGTCGGTTTTTGATCATTCTGTCCCCCCTGCACCATAAAATTTGAAGTCGTGTCCAAATTATGCTCATCATAATAGTGCCTTTGAACCTGTGGCTGGTAATCATTGACAGGTTTCAATTTAGGCACGTCAGGATATATTCTCTGAACTTGTGGTATTTCTGGTGTAAAAGGCATATCGGGACTGCTCTGCCTCTGTGATATTCTCAGATTCGGTGTTACATTACCCTGTATTGGTTCCGGAGGGGCAGTACTGGTGCTTGGGCCATTTTCACTTTCCACATATGGTGGCGGGGGGTCATTTAGCAATTGCATAATGAACTCCTCATCATCTGACTCGTCTGACCTTTTCGAATGTCTGTTGTTTTCTCTATCTCTGGACTGACTCCTGTTTGTTTTATAGGTAGCTTTCCTTCCTTCCGTCTCTGATTCGTCAGTAATTGCTGGAAACAATTTAATTCCCTGCAATACGTCTGATCTCCAAACCTTTGGAGTACTATCCCATCTAGTATCCGCTAGTGTCTTTTCTACTTTTCTCACTCTTGTTTTAAATTTCTTCTGTTGTTGCCTTCTAGCTATTAGCTCCCAAATTGCTAATGCTTCAAATTGTGCTGGTCTTGGAGGTACTTTCATGTCGTATAGTGCGAATCTTAGATTCTCCAAAACTCTTAGATTAAACGACCCATGGATAGGGAACGCTACACTTCCATGCTTTTCTGTTAATTTGCACCATTGCTTTAGCCAAAGACATGGTGCAACACCCTTTTCTTCAATCACGATGTAAGCTGATGTACCCTCAGGCGGTGTTTCGTTTCCTACGTTTTCTTTAATATATACATCTCCCCTTAAGGCACTCTTAAATGCTTTGAAAAATTTCATCTTTCCGTCTTTTATTTTCTTTAATGAATTGTAATCAATAAGTGACTTTAATTCCCGGAATACTCTTCACTTGCCTTTCCCCACCAATTGCGCTTCACCGACTGCGTCCAATCCGTGCACGACCCTTCTCGCCAACCAACCTATCCCAGCGCATCTCCTAGTGACATCACACCCACACACTGCGGCTGACAAAGTCTCGCACTTGTCCTCCTTCATTCAGCTTCACTCAAAACTAATTTCTGCAATATATTGCGAGCACTAACCAAAAAGAAGGAAACAAATCTGTCGGTTTACTACAGGAAGGGTAATACAATCGCTTCAGAAACCTTAGGGATTTTTCACTAGCCTCGGCATTTATTCCATTTTTCTCAGTTTCCCACTTTCGCAAGCAAAATTTGACCCGCAAACTTTACTCACAACTGATCAATGAACTATTCTAGCGCGCCTTAGAATTCGTCAAATCTCAAAGTCAAAACTTTTCTTTCATTCCTCAATATTCATACTGACTTGTTGACCACGCCCGATCAACCTAGTAAAGCGAACAGAATACAACATCAATCAAGTGTCTCATACACTTTTCAACATACTCCGGAGTCTCTTGACCTCGCAGGGCCTGTCTCAACATCAACAACCACGTGGACAATTTTCCTGCACAAAGCGCTACACACATATGAAGTTCGACGACTTCCCTACTCTCACGCTTTGGAGTGTCACTCCTCTAAATTTTTCCTTGGAGTTTGCAACCCCCTAAAATCCTCACAAACTTCACAATTCATCTGCGGCATAAGCTTTGCAAGCGTGAAACCCTAACTTCATTCATACCGTCACTAGAAACGCCGAAAACATTCTCACACCTCAGTTTCTTCCATTCGCAAGCTCTGAGATTCCGGGAAAGTCATTGGGGATTTAGGGCATTATCAGCTCTCCAACTTGTTTTCTCAAAGAAAATTCTAACTTGAATCAGCCTATTGTTCGGATGGGGTCCCAAAGGGTGAAACCATCAATCTCTGCTACCATCTACTGATAGCGCGTCCAGCCCTTCTAAATTACTTGTACTTGGACACGCTGGAGGTCGGTGAACCTTTTAACCGAGTTGGGCTCTCCTCATCCAAGAATAGTCGGATCACTCAAATCAATAATCAATAACCATTGTAATCAATACCCAATACTTGATCAATAGACCAAGCGACACATTAGAAATCAGTAACAATCAGTATTTTGACGCACCATGACCTTTCAGTCATGAATAACCACACCAGTTTGTTAGAAGTTAATGAATTTATTTCCCTATATTAGCAAAGCTAACACAATATATGTGAGTCTGAAAATCAAATGATATATGTATACGAACATTACTAGCTGTCCATAGCGGCGGAAGAAACGCAATCTACGCAAAATCTGGATTATAATGCACTTGGTTATAGCAATGCAAATCACTAATATAAGTAATTGAATTTGACTAATTGCATACATCGGTCAGCATAACAAGATTTCAATTTAGCATGGTGCATCAAGTGAATACCTCAACTAACCTCTAATTAGCATTGGCATGTGGGACTTCATGCAAAACAAATTTAGTCAACACAAATTTAGAAAACTCCTAGCTTGGGCCCTACCAAAATAAGCAGTTGGTACCTAAGAAGGAAAACACAATGCATAATACAATTATCCTTTCATATTTACCAAATACAATCAGCATTCAAGAAAAGTTTTCGTCCTTCAGGTACCGGTTCGATCAGCATGGGGCAGATTTTAAAGGGGCAAAGTTAAGGGCAAGTTTCCTTGCGGCAGCAAGGTGAATGGGGCAAAAGTTACTGCATGGGCAGGACGGGGCAAAGTTAAAGTTAAAGTCTCTAGGGTGAGAATTCTTTAAAGTCTCTTTCTCTGCGACAGAGAAAAGCATCAAGGGTCATTCAAGATGGCTTCTTGAATCAGGCTTCAAAATGGTATCAAAGAAAATGGCTGACTTCTCTTTGTCCGGTGGGTTTAAGTAAGAAACATTCTAAATTCTTCAGGGTCTTCCATTGGAGGGTTCATAGGGTGGCTTCCTTTTGACCAATGAATAGTGTCTTTCTCCTAGTACTCATTTTTACATACATTGTCCTTGGAGCCTTGGAACACAAGTTGCAACAAAGTTTGCCAATTAATTTTATCTTAGTGCCTTTATTGTCTGCACCTGCAGGAGCTGACCTTGCATCAAAGAGGATGAAACCAGCCTAGCACGAAACCTTGAGATAAGTGTATTAGTCATCTCTACTGGAAAAATACAGCCTTAAAATAAAATAATGTCTTTGTTAATGCAAGAAAAAACCATGCAGTTAAAATTTGAGACCAGGCAACTAGGCCAAAGCCTCTGCTAAATTTAAGCTAAGCATATAACAGTGTCAACAAGAAAATCATGGAATACATTTGCAATTATGATGGATTACTACATTTGTCAATTCTTCATGATTAATTAAGCCCGTTTATAATAATGGCGAACTACCCCGTGGGCACAATTTCCCACGTACATTTTTCTTCTTTGCTAACACACTACCTTATACGATTTTGGTTACATGATATATGAATATTTGTTAGTCCTTCTTTTTCTGCGTCATCAGTGGCTCCTTTGCAATGGAGAGGGAATATCGCCCCTTGGCTAAGATGCAGGAGTTGAACAAGACAACACCATTTAATTGATAATGTATTTTACAGCTGCTGGCTCAGTCAACAGCAAGTACAGGGAGGGGTGGGGCTGGGGCACAGGAGAGGGGAGAGGGGAGGAGGGCTGAACTCTGTGCACTTTAAGTGCACATGTGTGTTTGACTTGCTGTCTCAGGCTGGCCAAACACACATGCGCACTTAGATTTCTCCAACCCGGCAGTGTACACCGCCGGGTTAGAGAAACTGCACAGACTTTGATGCAGTGTCTGAGCGGCAGGCCAAGCTGCTCAGACCAATCCTGGCACTGCTCTCATGCTAATTGTAGCATGACAGCAGCAACAGGATTGATGGGTAGCCTGTGCTGGTGTCCCAGTGAAAACTGGGACACCAGAAGAGAAGAGGAGCATAAGGTGGCTGGCGGTGTCCATGAAGAAGGTACGTTTTATTTTCTAATATTATTTTTTTATTCCCCCCATCCCCGATCCCTTACCCCCACCTGCGCCTCCACTTGAGAATTGTGCTGACTGCTGCTGTAGACTGCATGCTTGAGTCTAGGCCTAGGCAGAAGTAACAGCAAATCCTACCTGGGTTCAGTCTTCACTTTCCTCAAGAGTTGAGGAATAGAGGAGATAGTATTAGTATGAGCATGCCTGATAGAGGAAAAGGGGCAGGTGGCAGTGACCCTGCATATAGGGATCAGATTGCTGGGGACGTGACACTGAAGTGATGAAGCGTCAATGGATCCGGCTGGACCACAAGACGCGAAACATGTCGACCCGAGTTTAGAGACCCTATAATATTTAGTGTCCTCTCATATTCATTTGTTGTTTGAAAGTCATTGAGCATTATATCTCAATTCTCACTTTCTATTTTTTGATTTTAATCTTGGTCTTCATCCGTGTTCAACTGATTAAAATTATGATGTGAATGACATGATGAATAACCAATTTTAACACCCTTTTTCCTCTCTCTTGTGTACTGGTGACTTATTATAAGCATCTTGGTCTGTATAGTTGAACTTACCAGTCACTATCAGAGTAGCACGGTTTAGAGCCCCCCTACCGGGGTGCCCACCAGGCATTGCAGCGCCGGCCTGGCGAGGAGCATTTCCCGATGATGATGCTAGTCATCCATTGTGATGCTTGAGGGCTCTTGCTCCTGAGACTACTGGTCTTCTAGGATAGACAGCCTTTTTTGGAACAGTGTATTCTGTATTTATTCACTACTGTTGGGAGAATGTACACTGGACCACTTAATCTCCCGGTCCCTCCCCCCCTTTTTTGTTGATGACTGAGAAAGGGAGTCTACTCCATAAATTAATTGTGGATAGGGACTTAAATAAAAATCAATAATACCAACCAAATGATTTTTATATATGGGACAAAGTACCCTATGTAGTGTCTTACAAGGATACTGGAAGTCATGAAAGGTGCAGAATGAGGCCAAACGCTGAACTCCTTTATAAGGCAATGTAACTCTGAGGTGACTTGCAAAATTCTTAAAATGCACTGCAGATATTATTTTATTCCTCATAATAGATGTTCACACTATCACCTTTACCTCAAACTGCTTAAATCCTTGGTGTCTTGCTGTTTCACATGAAGGAAGACTAGTACAGATGTATGTTTTAAGAGTAAAAACAGAATCTGGTCAGAAATTAAACAAATCAAAAAGCAGTTATTAATTTGTTGCAAAAAAGATATTAGAATAGGTTTAATATGCATGAGATTAAAACAAAGGTGGGGCTCACAACCAGATAAATACAGAGGCATGGCCTATTCCTGGAAAAGACCTCTAGTACGCAAAAGGTAAACATGGTCCCATGAATATCTTCTTTCTGCTCATCACTGTTCCTTGGAGAAACAAAAGATAAGAAGAAGGGAAAGTCAGCTTCAGTTTTTGCTGATGTGTTGATAGTGCAGCTATAATGATGCTCATGACTTCCCTTTCCCTTTGGCTGTTAGGCATTATCACCTTACAACCAAACTGCAACAACGTATTACAGTTGAGACGCTATGTCATCATAAGTCACCTGTGATAAAGAAATTAGAGACAGGTTTTTATATGGGTAGTAGTAGGCTCTCATGTATTATAAATTCTAAAAAGCACTTTTAGGGCATACATTGATGGTGTTCAATCATAAAAACTCCATAATGTCATTTAATGTACTAGCATTAATGCACACACTTAAAGCAATTATCCATGCAGTTCTGAGGGAAGGAAGACCAATCTTAAGTACTTCCTTATGTGCGTTATTTGTTGTACAGCTTTCCCACAATATACCACCTCTGAACATTGAAGTGGGGAGGGATAGAATGTTGATAATGTGGAAAGCAATCTTTGCACTCAGTGGCAACCATATCATGGAGGATTGTGGCACTGTATCATGGTAATATTTCTGGTACTTCTCTAGGCCTGATTTTTAGCTGCTGGAGTGTCTGGTCTGGCGAGATCACACTTGGCTCAACAAAGATAGAGGTAGCATTGCGAGCATGATATGGACACAGAAGAAGATACAGAATGCAGAACACTGCTTGGATTACAGGATTTTTGAGAGGGTAGAGGGAAGTAGCTGTAGTAATATGGTTACATTTAGGTGTAGCAAAGGGTTTGGTTTTGATTTACAATTAACTGTGAGACTACTTTAGAACTTCTGTGTTTAAAGTAAGGGATATTGCAATGTAGGACCTTAAATATAGTGTGTAGAAGTAATAAGCCAAAGTGATGAAGTAGAAGTCAGAATAGTGACTGGGACTGACTTGATGATCGGAAATCCTCAATACACCGCTCTAGCTCTTCTGTAGGTCATGTAGGCACTCTATACTTCTACGCAGACTGATTCCCAGGCAGGCTACTGGAGTGGCCTAGGAGGGCGCAGCATCTCTCTACTGGATCAACATCAAGACGTTGCCTTAGTGTTCACTTCACTTACACCGGAGCCTACCTATTCTTGCACCATGTGTCCACCATGTTGTCATGACTGACATCTATACATGTTCCACGGAAGGTAAAGAAATGAGTCATCAACGTTTATATATCCAGACATGCTCCTCTTTTAATCCAAAATGTTCGATCTTTATTTGTAGAGTCTCCATCTGAAATATAACTAATCCCATACATTTTCAACAGATGCGGCAAGTCAACACTTATTTTAGAAACCACCCTTTCATTAAGGCCAAATATTAGTCTGTCCAAAATGTATGAGAATTTGTTCTATTATTTTCTGTAAAAGGTCCCTAAAGCAAATGTATATATGTAAGTATTATTACCCATAGTCATGATATAAAAAACTTTCATTTGATTGATACATCAAATTGTACTTTCTAAGCAAAACTTTCTACATCCGTCACTTTTGATTATAAAAGTCCTCCACATAAAGTGGTAGCAAGATCTCTGGGTTTCCCCTTCACATTCAGACAGGGCACTTGCAGCTATTGCCTCATTGCTATTCAGCTCTTTTCGTTCAATGCAGCCTTCTCAATCACTCTTATTTCATTGTTCCTGCTGCAACATTCAGGGTCGTGAAGATAATGCATTTCGAAAGTACTCTGAAGCTGATTATTTCATTGCAGTTGCCTTTTGTGTTACATGTCCTTAATGTTTGAGATGATTGGATCTTAATAATTGTTTTCTCTTTTCTAAATCTATGAAATTTGGCTTTTAAAATTACCAAGGCACAGTAACTGCCTGCACTATTTAATGAGCTACCTGACAAGTTCTAGAACCCTCATGCTTTGGGTTTAGTCCATGGTACATACTTCAGATTTATGCCTTTCACCTTCACTCGTGCCTTTCCCACTTTAGTACCTCTTCGCCCGAATGGCTTAATCTGATGTTATTACCTCTAGTCATGCCCTCTTTGTATGTTGATACATTTGCTCTGTTTTCAATACCATACTTAAATCTCCAATGTTACCTGAAGTTTTCCGTGAGCTTGTCTAAATTTTATAAACTGCTTTTATCTACAAGTATCACACAGTTTCCTCATTGTACAATATTTTCCAGTAAATTTCGTGGTCCTATTCTCAAATCAAATTGAACTTGAGAGCACTAATTGAACAGTTTATAAGGATGAATTCAGGTGTTGAATTAAACAACATTTATTCACTCGATTTATTAAATTGTAAAATCTACACCCAATGGAGCAATACTTTTGTAAACAATATTTAGGCTACGATATTAGACAATTTATTTAGCAATATTCTGAAATCCAAACCCTTGAAATAAAGGTTGGCTAACTCGCAAAAACTTAAACACATAACCTAGAACATGAATTATGTCTACAATTCCACATCTCCTTTTTCCACACTCAAAACCTTCCTCTTAAACTGTTGTTCAGCCAATGCCCTCCACACTTTTGTAGCTGTTGTCATCAGAGATATGATGGTCTTCATTATGGGATTATGGTTGAGCTGGCACTCTCAAGACATTATTGACCTTTAATTCATGTCAGATTAAAAGATCATAAGCAAAGACCGCATGATAAGCACTGGAGCCGGTGTTGCTTGTTTTGCTTTAATCCACCAGAATAAAGAATCAAGCAGAAATCATCACTGCCCTAAATGTTCATCCTTTGAATAACTCCAACGAAAATGGAAGTCACCACATGTCTCTACGATTAATCTGCACACCCTTTAACCACAAACCTTGAGCTCAGAAAGCCATCATCAAAGATTTCACTGAATACATAACTGAGCAATACATGGAATTACAAATGGGTAAGTGTGAATAACTGGGATGTTATGTACTAAGGGGTTCTGAATGACATCAAATAGACACCACGACCGAAGCTCGACTTGTCTATGATGCCACCCACAAACAAGAGGTAAATAACATCTCTGTAATTCACATTTTCCATACTTGTAATTTTACGAGTTGAATGTCCCATCTCCAGTTATGTTGCCCTGCTTTCAACACATAGGCAGGGGCAGAGCAGTAATGGGAAATCTAGATATAAGTTGTAATAAAAAAAGGTAAACCAAACATTGACTTTTGACCCCACTCCGATGCCCCCATGACTCCTCACCCTTATACAAATATATAAAAAAAAATACCTATCCTCTGCCAAACAATTAAAGCAGCCACTGCGTAAACCCACCCAACCACCCTTCTTTGAAGTACATTTTTGGAAAAAATACTTGGCCTCTTTCAGCCAACTCCCACCACCCTCTTCAAACTTCCCCTCCTCCCCTACCCAAAATGGAAAAAAAACATTTTCTCCTAATACCCACCGCTACCACTCTCTGCACACTTCCACTCCCTGAAGTCCAATGTCACAATCTCTCTGAGAGCAGAGAGATGCGCAGAGTTGATAGTGGCTCAGTACTTGCCAGCACCGCTTCAGATATTATCTCATTGCAGGTCTGTGCAGCTCCGTACTGACAATGGAGAAGGCAGGTGACTTAGGCACAGTGCTGCCGGCTTTCTCCTGTCTCCCTCAGGCCTGTGGAGACATGGAAGAGACAGGAGAAGGGGATGAAACAGCCGGCCACCATTCTGCTGTGTGCTCGGGTCTATGGAGAGCCGAGTGAGGGACCGGAACAGATGACATAGGCAAACAACGTACAACAATTATCTAATTTAACAGGTATAGGCCTAGGTGACTGTCAAAACGTATCTGATAGAGGGCCAGGATACAGATTTTCTGTGCATCTTTTCTCTGTATATGTAACAGACTTATACGTCCAGATTAATATTTGAAGGTCAGCTTTAACAAAAAAGGCAAGTATCTGTAGGAATTTAAAAAATCGATTGCGTGGGATATTGAATTCCCTCTGAAGCTCTAAACTGACCCACCATGTTCTGAACCCAAGCAGTCCTTTTATATCACTGGGAAGGAATACAGAACATTTTACACCAAGCCTGCCATATAGTTCTAGCTGTCTTTATCACCTTAAATCTAACCCTTTGCGGTAATTAAGATCGATGAATCTCACGAGACAGCTATTAGCTATCTTGCACATACACATATTGCATCAAATAAAATAAAACATTGAAATAATATTATTTTACTGTACATTGTCTCCTGTATTTTGGCAGGAGAAGAAGGCAAATTATTCGGGTGAAATATCCCAAACATGCAGTATTCCCCAAAACTCATGATTCCGATGAAGCTGGTAACTTCAGTTGTTCCCCTCTTCGCATTCGAATGCCACTCATAACGAGGCACTAAACACTTTGGACTTGATGACATAGAATCGGTTGGTTTCAGGATAGCTACTCTGTTACATCCCTCTTGTAAATTAATACGAGGCCTTCCTGAATATAGGGTCAGATTTAAGTAAAGTGGCGCTACATTACATGTAGTGCCCCTTTTCTTGCGGCCCCTTGTGCTCACCACCGACACCATGTGTGCGCTCCGTATTTAAAATATGGCGCACCATGGCGCAGGGTAGAGAGCAATAGCATCAGAATTTCTGACGCTATTGATGTACTGTTCAGGGTTAGCACCAAAATTATGGCGCTAACCCTGAACAGTACATAGGGGCCCATTGAAAACAATGGCAATGCCCCTGCTCTGACACAAAGAAATCTTTAACACTTCTTTCCATCATTATTTTGGTCTCCCTAACAGGGAAGTGCTTCCCCTGCATACATTATGCCTGGGGCAGGCATAATGTGGCGCAAGGGGTTACAAAGTGGCACAATGCATGCATTGCAGAATTACCACCATACTCTCATAGTTTACTAATTTGCACAATTGGAAGGGAAAATACCTTCTTTCTAGATTCTGTGATTCAGAATTTGGATTTTGCCCTCACACATCGATGCATTTGTGCAGGTAAGTTGAACTTTGGTGTGCAAATAACTTCTAAATCCGCCTTTCATAGTTTAATGTGATGAAATGGAAGGAAAACAAACTTCTTACACACCTGTTTTTTCTTAGCACGGTATTGGTTAGGTCTGCTATGTCTGTCCTAAGTACTGTGGCTTCACACCCATCTTCTACCTTTTGTGTGCATGAACCAGGGTCAGATAGAGGCTGGTTCCTGTTCATCACTGTGTTTGGGTGCAGATCAGTCCTGACATTTCCAAATGGCCATATGTATTTTAGCTGTCTCAAGCGGGGATGGTCATATTTATGACTACCTACCTCACTGAGTTAAATGGGATACCAGCTTATTGTTAACAATCTTAGGATAATTAAATCCTCTTTCTTGTGTTTAACATAGTAAGTGAATGGAAAAGTTTTCAAATTAATATCCGCCAATAGATATTGTTTAATCTGTAAACGTGAGAGATTCCCCAGTTATATTTTTCTGTTAGTGTCTAGCATTGTTTAAGACATAGCCCTTGTGATATTCCTTAATATTTGAGAAAACAAACCCTTATCCATCAACAGAAATATTAAAACTTTTAATGGAGATTTTTGACTTTTTTTTCGTGACCCAGGAAAAGGGTTTTAAAGATTGTCTCAAAACTAGCGTAAACCCAGTTAGTCCACCAAATAGGTACTAGTGAGAAAACATAAATTTGCCTTGGGCAAGAAACATATTTTATTTGTGTTTACTTTTACACATTATGATAAACACCACCAAGTCGCTTGGGATTTTGATTTGACTAGTATTAAAAGTATGTTACATTACATGAGTATCAATTGTGTCCCGGAAGGAAATTTCCAGCAGTGCAGTCCCTGGTCAAAATTAATTTGCAATCATCAGACATTGATTTATCAGTTTTGAGCGACAAATGTAGAGCATTAGTCTTAATCCACCAATTAATAGTGTAATGCAAAAAGTCCCAAACGTGACAATAGCCAGGCTTGAACAGAAAATCTAGAGTGGAGATGAACTAGTAAAAACATACGTTTGCAGTTTCATTCCCTAATTTGAAATTCTTTGGTATTCTTAGTGCTTCTAATTTCTTTTGGGAAGAGATCCAGTTCTAAAATAAATTTGAGAGGGAACGACGAGCACCCTTTTTTAAACAAAGGGAGTCAGTATTGATTCTGATGTTATAGCTGACTAACAATGAGCTCATGATTAATGCCTGCAGAGATTCACAAACTGAACACCTGGATTCCATGGCACCATTATTAAATGAAATACAGCCCTGGTAAGGCAAAATATGGATTACACTTTATCTGAAAATTGTCCTTATGGCTGCTGCAACACATCAATATCCAGATCTTAAATCACCAGAATACATGTATTTTGTGCTTTCCTGTTCTGAATCACGGAGTAAAATCTCCCAAAGTTACTGTCACTAACTTCAGACAGGTGCTAGTGGTGTAAGAGTGTAGCGCACTGTCCTGCTTTGAGCTGCAGTGGCAACTTAAGTATGTGTGCGGAGCACAGACTGGGACAATGTCTATATCACAAATGTACTTTTCCCAGTGCAGGTGTTAATCTGCCCTTTAAACTGGGAACAGTGCATGATTGAAATACTGACCAACTATTTAAAACTGCCTGCCCACCTTTCACTTTGCAGGTGGAAACACAGCCTGTATTTGAAAGGGGGGCAAGGATCCCCATGGAGATGGGTGCAGTGAGTGAACGCCCCCACCTGGAAGGAGATGTGCAGTGGGTCACCATGGTATCCTTTTCCGCCTTTTCAAAGAAGGCCCTTGGGGGGGGCACAGTGATTGTGCCCCTTGTCAGTTTGACTCTGACAGCTCCTTTTCCTTTGCACCACCAACCTATTACAGAGGCACCACTTTGCAAGTGAGGGAAACCCTCCTAATATCATGATATTATAGCAAAAGTTCATCTTGACAGTTTATCAGACTACTTTGAATCTTTTTAAACTAAACATAAATAAGATATGAAATGTTAGAGATACAAGTAAGATATACCAGGTCCAGGTATCTCTTATTAGTGAAATGTAGGCAGTGTCTAGCCAGGAACTCTAATGGTAGCTGTAGCTGAGCAGCCAAGGCTTATCTAGGAGACATGCATAGCACATGCAATACCACTGTAGTCACACAGTACTCACAAACATGAAAGAAAACACTCAGGGGGTCATTATGACCCCGGTAGTAAAAAACGCCTACTGCCGTGGCCACGGGCACCAAAAGACCATCGCCACGGCTACCAGCCATCCGCCGGATCATGACTACAGCCGGATTTCTGCCAGACAGATGCCATGCCAACGGATGGCAGTAACGTGGCACTGCTGCCAGCAGCAGCGCCACGCCAGTAGACTGCCGCTGGCCGTATTATGGGAATTTTCATGCACTGACTCTTTCATTTCTTGCTGAATTCTATTTAGTTTCACATAATCTAAATCCTTTGGAGGAACTCTACCTTTCAAAAAGTAATCACCTCATTGTATTTATTTATCCCTCAGGATAGAAGATAGTGCATTAGTGTGGGCATTTCTCAGTGCCTCTGAGTTTGGCCAATGTACTGCAATTTTGTGTTTAGCCCACAAATCGTTTGCAACAATGTATTTAAATCAATCTGCAGCACTTTTGAAATGTTAACAAATATTTCAAATTGTGTGAACCACAACATAGGACTCTCTCTCAGTTTTGGAAAAGTATTTATAAATGTTGCAAGACCCCCCCCATTCCATGGTACATGAATATACCCTCCACCAGGAAGCTCTCTCAATTGATTAGCTAATGCTTCTCTTTCAGCTGGGGGACCTGGAGGTGGCTTTCCTTTTAATTCAGCCACCTCTGATTGTTTCTTTTTTTGTTTCTTTGCCCATTTGCTCTCTAAATTCTCAAAATCACTCTATCTACAAATGCATTTTATTATTTTAGTAATGTGTAATCGCATTCCTGAACAATGCATTATCTCAATTTCTTCATCTTCTAATTGTACCCTGAAACATTTTCTGCAATACAATGGGAAACTTTTTGACAGGTTGACTTCATTGTTTCTGGCCAATTCAGTCAATTTATCATGTGTAGCTGCTGCACGCCTAGTAATTTATTTTCCTAAATAGCTCTATTGTTTTTACCTGGTATTGATTCCCATGTTAAAGATCTAAACATCCTCTTATTATTTCTTCTAGTTTTTTCTAATCTTGGGGCATTTAATGGTCTTTCTTTCTCTGTACTGTGACTGGGATCTAAACTTTCTCTGTTCTCTGCCTCTGTACCATTCTTGACAGCTTCCCCAAACCATGAGGGAAAAAATCCCAGCTTCAAATTTTTTTTACTCACCTTGTGTTGCTTGTGTCATAAAGGCAATCCTTCTCCCTTCCTTTAATGGTTGAGTAGTCTGCGGTGGTGTCCATGCAACAATCTGTGCATTCTGCAAAGTCGGGATCAACCTTGTCGCCATTGCTCCTCCAACAGCTCCTTGAGATACAGCATTTGGGACAATATTAATTGAGGTATTTGCTGTGGAAGCCTCTATTGGGGGTACTGTTAACACCCTAGCAGCAGGTGCTGGTACAGTTACAATAGAAGCAGTAACACCTGGACGCATCACTGCTGGTGCAGTCTCAAATCGGACAGGCACATAAGTAGGTATAACAGGTTGTACAACAGGCTGTGTCATAACAGGCTGTGTCATCTGTAATGGTCTCTCAACCTGAATTGCCTTTGGGTCAACAGGGGTTGTAGCCACTGTCAGATTAGTAGTTGTTCCCTAAGTATTTGTCACAGGAGCCACATAAGGTGGTGGGCGTGCAGCCAATAATTCATCCAAAATATCACCTCCTGAATCACTATTAGAGTCAGATTTCTTTTTATCATTTTCCCCTTCATTCCCTTTTACTTTACTCTTTTTCAGTTTCTTAACTTTTTTTCAGTAGTAATCGCTTCATATAACCTAGCTCTTTCAACTATTCCTCTCCTCCATCTCTATTGTTGCTTATCCCATATTGCATCTGCATAATCTTTCTCAGCATTCTTTGTTCTTTTATTAAACTTCTCTTATTGTCTAGAGTGAGCTGTTTTCTCCCAAGCACTTTGTTCTTCAAATTGTGTAGGCTAGGAGGTGGCTGTGGCATGAAGCCATAATGTCTCTTAGTCTGTCAATAATTCTCATTTCGAATGTACTCCATCTTGGAAAGCTCACTGGGCCTTCTTTTTCAGCGATCTTGCACCATTGGCAAAGCTTTACACATGTATGCAACCCTTCCTCGATCATCATATGATAAGCAGGCATACCCTCAAGAGGTTCCTCTTTACATTCCCTTACTGCAATTGTCACATCACCTCTCATCAAATTTCTATTAGCTTTGAAATATTTAATATTTTCAAATGAAACAACAAATAGAAAACACCGTAGTTCAAATCTTCAATGTTTTGATTCTGTTCCGTACAAGTCAAATTCTCAGTAAGCTCATCCCCCAATCTCAGAGTGGCTCTCAAACCAATCAATTAATCACTCTGTGACTCTTCACCCAGACCAACTAATCACTGTGCGGTGTTTCACACCAACTGTCCTGTCTCAGTGTGGTACATTATGATGCAACAATTTGCTCCTTGCAATGGTTCACCCTCCTTTACAATTTCTTCATACACACAGAATGTTGCAATTCTACAGCTGTATGCAACATAAAATAACAGTGTTTGTCTGCTCCTCTAAGGAAAACAAAAAGAAAAAAATCAACAACCCTAATATTCAGGTTTCTCACTCAAAAGTTTTTTCCACATGCAAATCAAATCTCAACTAGTGGAAAATCACCTTAATCAATGAGCAATAGGCTCCAATAAAACCAATTAATATTAGTACATTCACAACAAATTGTTAGAGTCCATATCTCAATTATGCAGACAAAAGTATCACATGACCTGCACAACAAATCTTTACCAAGAAAAAATTATAAATCAACTCTTATTTATCTACCCTTGGACTATTTCTTAGTCCGATAACCTCTTTAACTTCTTGACAATAAGCGCATAAGCATCAACAATTCATTCAACACACACACATGACACACCAATACTTGAATAAAACCACAATAACAAAAACAATTGTGAAGCATAACCATATTGATACTCACACGTCTTATTCTGCAACCGCCTTAGAAATCACACTGCGTCAATTTTCAAAATTCAGGCTTTGAGCTATGGAACATGGGCATCTGTCGGTCCCAGGGCAATTAATTGCAGCTCTTCTTACTCATAAATAGTCAGTCAAATACATTATTCTGTTTTAAAAAAAACAACAAATGTACATAAAGTAAATACAACAGTACAAAGTTCATACAATAGAATAAAATAATCAGTCCAATCTAAGAGCAGCAATTATAATATTACACAGCATCAATAATATATCATAAAAACCTCAATAAATAAGAAAAAGTATGTGAACTATCCTGCTAGAACCAAAATATGATGCAAGGAGAATGCCTTAGCTAGCCATGTATGGTTATAAAACATGTGGTGGTGTAGTATGAATGAGTTAGTCCCAGTATGTGGAGATGTACGGGAAATCAATGGGAGACAACCCCTTCAGCATGGGTGCTACCTAATTGTGTAGTATCTCTGTTATGTGAGCGTCTAATCTGCCACTACAACCCCAGCCCTCTTGGTCAGATACTCGAGTTCCAGTGTAAATATTTAGCAACTAAACAAGCAAAAGGTTATTTGGTCTCAACACGCAACAGCTTAAGTACTGCCTTGCACCAAGGAGTCCACATATCTGGAGCCTTGAGCATTCATAGCCTGGGCAAAATAAGGAAAAAAAATGAGATAGAGTCTCCACCGCACATCAGCACATTGGGCAAACAGTACATTCACCAGTTTGGACTTCCATCCACAACAAAAGGAGTGCAGTGGTAAAGTTCCATGGCAAATCTTAATATAAAAAAAGTCTAGCAGCATGGATTGAGATAAAATCTAAGAAGCATTCAAACTTGACAATATGGTTTAAAATCTACAAATTCATTTGTAAGGGAACTATAACTCATATTGCTCACCTCATGGCCCCACACATGAGGCCAATAGATATCATTTAAAGTCTGTTTAGACAGATGAGAGCTGGTCTCCTTATCTCATCAGTAATCCTCTAGGCCCAAGTGGGACAACAAGTCCTTAATATAACATACTCACTTTGTTCTACCGTTCATGTCTGCTTCAGCTATATTCCTGAAAGCATAGTAGTATTCTGCGAGAACCAGGGTATAGTTAAGCCTAAGCCAATACATAAGAGGTCAAAGCTGGGCCTTCTGAGTGATAGAATTAACGAAGCACACAAAAGAATGGGAGAGAGGTACTTCCATTTTTCCGTCCTCCCTTATCACTATAAACCATACACTTAGTTCCAATGATTTTTGCTCTAAAATGTATATGAGTATCACATTTTCCTCCCTTTCCTATGTTGTGCATGTATGATAGAATTACACCCATGTCCCCTCTCAGGCGAAGCAAAGGCATGCTTTTAGGAAGGCTCATCAAGGCCTTTAGGAAATTATTCTCTGCTATCCTCAATGTCGTAGTCAATGCAGATGAGCCCCATATTTTGGCACTTTGTAGGGTGCTACCCTCTACCCTGCCACTATACACCTTTAATGGGGCAGAGATGTGTCTCTCTTTTGAGGTCTAACTCAAAATACCAGACGCATGGTGGCACAAATTCATACTGCTTTTCTTTACTTGGGAGAGATATAGCATGTTCTGAGTCAGGATAATTCCTAAATCAAACAAGGTTACACTGTCAACGTTGCTTCCTTCAAGAAAGATAGAACCTCTAAATTACCTATGGGGGCTAATGGTTTAATGGTCATGAATTTAGTTTTTGCATGCTTAGTTACCAAACCACAGTATGCACAAAAAGCAGCAAACCGATTCAGCAAGGTCTGCAGGCCAACTGGAGTCTTAAAAATCAACAAGTTGCCATCTGCAGATATAAGCAAAGGCTTCTTTAAGCCTGCAACCCTAGGTGCAACTTTTTCACAGTCATACAACACATGGGGGTCATTATGACCCCGGCGGTCGGCGTTAATATGGAGGAAAGTACTGCCAACAGGCTGGCGGTACTTTTCTTCATATTATGACATTAGCGGTTGGGCTAAAGCCAAACCACCAATGTACCGCACCGACCGCCATGGCGGTAACGACCGCCGGGCTGGAGACTTCACTCTCCAGCCCAGCAGCTCTCACTTGCCCGCCTGCGGGATTATGACCCCACCTACTGCCTTGGTTTTCGTGGCAATCTTACTGCCACGAAAACCATGGCGGTAGGCACTATCAGTGACAGGGAATCCCTTCCCTGTCACTGATAGGGGTCTTCCCTGCCCCCTCTCCTTTGGTTTCCCCCACCCACTCCTTTTCCCAGAGCCCCCCACTACATACACGCACCTTCATGCACACACGAACACACGCATACACACACTCATACCCACATTCATCCATGCTTGCATGCATCCATTCACATACACATCCACACACACTGACATACATACAAACGCACACGCATTCACACAACACAACATAAACGCACTCACACATCCAAAAATGCACACACATGCAACACGCATCACACACCCACAGACACACACGCACAGGCATACACACACACACACACACCCACACACACACAACACCCCCTGTGGGAGCACCTGACTTACCTGATGTCAGGGGGTCCTCCGGCAGGAGACGGGATGGGGCGCTGCTGCTGGCAGCAGAAAACCACCAGGCCGTATCATGGGTCATGATACGATATACAGAGGTCTACTGGCATGGCGCTGCTGCTGGCCACCTTACTGCCATCTGCCAGCATGACCACAGCTGGATTTCCGCCAACCTTCTGGAGGAAATCCGGCTGTGGTCATAATAGGGCAGACGGCTGGTAGCCGCGACGTCGGTCTTTTGGTGGCCATTGCCGCGGCGGTAGGTGGTTTTTACCGCCGGGGTTGTAATGTGCCCCATAGTTTTTTACAGTCAGTGAGGAAAGCTGCCACATCATTTAAATAAAGAGAGAATAAAGTGGAAGCAAGTACACATACCTGCCGTACACCCATGCGAATCGTAACGGTTCCCTCAGCTCACCCTGGGGTCCACAGTGAACCTGAGCATAAGTACCCTGATGCAAAAACCCAAGGACATTCAACAAGTCCATAAAAACCTTATTTGACTTCAATACCTTCCATAGTTTCTGACAGGGGACCAGGTACAAAGCAGACTTTAGATCCACAAACACTACATAAAGGTGTGCCCTCTCCAGGACAGCCATCTTCCAGTAACTAGTGAGAAAACTAAAAACTTGGTCAGTGGTGCTTATATCTCTTATAAGGCCAGCCTGAAGGTTAGATAAAGCATCATAGGCTTGTCTCAAAAGGTCCAGTCTATTCAGTATCTGCATGCAAAATACCTTCTGGGTCACATACATGAGGCTTATTGGCCTGTAGATGAAGGGGGAGTCACTAGAGCCCTGCTTGTGGACTGAAACAGTCTCTACTGCTTTCCAGCTGTCAGGAACGTCCATTGCATTAGACCACCTATTTATATAGCTGGCCCAGTTTTCTAAATCAGTGTGGAATAAATTGCCAGGGACTCCATCAGGACCAGCTTCCTTGCCAAGAGTAATGCACTTGGTTGCACATACAGTTTCCGTTATATCTAATAGTTGAGCGGTGGTAGGACCTTGGAGCACAGAAGCTGGAGGGGCATAAATAACCCCATCAGATCCCATAAAGGTCAGAAAAATGTTTAAACCAGATATCTGAATTGATGGAACAAGCTAACTGACATTTACCATTCTCGCCCCATTGGCCACAATGCACCAGAATCTCCTACCATCCCGGGCTTTCTCATAATGTAAACCATCCTTTTACTGCCAACTTTGCAGTTAAATATCAGTTTTCGCAGTGGGACTTACTAACTCATCAGCGAGAAATCCCTGCGTCTCAGACCAATGGACCTTTGATGTGAGATGAGATTAACCAGGAGCTGAACATCAATTAAATAACCATTACAATTTTAATTATTATTTCAAGACAATAGAGTTGGTGTGAGTTCAAAAGCTTTATTCATTAGTCTTTTTAGTAGGCCATCTTTATTGAAATCAGCGTTATCATGTCATCAATATCAATTGTCAATAAATCAAAGTAAGCAATCAACATCAGCAATATTGCATTAAGCATGTTCCATGAATGAAAGAGTCCCTATTCAAAGATTAAGAATGGATTCGGGGAGACAGAGAAAATGCATCAGTCGGAACCCATAAAGAGCACCAAATGGAGAGGTTAAAGCATAAAGCTTCAGAGTCAAATATCAATGAAAGTAGAGCTTCCCATAAGGATAGCATACATGAAATTCAGTAGTCTCAGATCTGAATAGATTGAGGCAAAAGGCTATGTGGAAAGGAGAGAAGTGATGAGGCAACCTACTCTACGAACACACATTAATATAAATATAGCAATCTAAGCTTTTGCATAATGGTACGTTTAGTTCAGTTTAGTTTACATCTTTATTTCTACCACAACTTTGAATCAGATTTAAAAAAACTGAAATTCATCACATTACATTACGGAAAAAAGAGTTCCTCACATAGAAATCAGAACAACAAAGCTTTATAAGGTGAAGACCTATCATTAATCACAGATACATTCAATTATATACAACACGGATGCCCACGCAAGAACAAACAATTCACAAAAAGGTTACAAAATATTAGCAGCAATTCATGTATGTGGGTCACCCCAATTCATAGACACCTGCCCAGGTAGTCATATAAAAAGCAAATGCCAATTTGTAACAAAATATGTTAAATAATGTCATAGGGAAGCTATCAAAGCTAAAAAGGCTACACTGATATACAAAAAACTAAAAACAGATTAAGACAACATTGAATTCCTTCTTTTGATGGCACAGAAAAAGAAGCATATCTTAACACAAATCATTGGAGACTCCAGAGCTTGAACGTGCTCTAGGGCTGCCAGGGAAAAATGAATGCCTTGCTTCCTGATGATAGGTAGTAAATACATTTTAGTAAGATCCCGTCAGAATTTACAAAAAAGCAACATGGAGCAGACTTTGCGGTGAAACTTCATTGCATGGACATATCACAATATTAGCCACGTCATGCCACATCAGAGGAAGATTGAGATGGCATCTTACAAAACCCAGGTGAGAAAACACTTTAATATCATTCTCTCCCATAAAGAGTTTATCCATCTAAGATATGGTGCCATTCATGGGGTGTTTTAAAGGGATACATACTCTCTGACTGTGGTTTTGGAGGACTCATTCACAGCTCTAAAATTGTGTCTATTTATTTTGAACAGGGATTTTTACCAGAACAACAACTTGCTTGGACATTTTCAGGGCTGAGGAAAATTGCGACACCCTCAGGTCCTCAAACACAGACTTCACTTAATTAATCCAGGGAATATTTAGCCCTCTATCACACGCCAGCAAGCTAAAACTATTTCCCTATTAAAGCCAGCATACTGGTTGATCCATATCGAGCACCTCAACAACAATGGAGCAAGATTGATGGAGTTCTCCATGGGTTACATCTCTAGCTCATGGTGCAAAATGAAGGTGGGACAGGTGGGTGGAACACTCAGAAGCCTTCTCAGTACTCCATTTTGCAACAGTGAGGAGGCTTGGGGTTGCTAAAGCCCCATATGACTGCTCTAGACATCAAAATGTGAAGACATGTCCTCCTATATGACCTCTAATAGGGGGACCACAGGTTTTTTCCCAATGCCAGGCTAAAAAATGTACTCATCTGAGTCTGAAAACTTATGCCATACTGCTGAGGTACAGGGCCCCCTGTTCCCCTTGTAGTCAAAAACTATGCCAAAATAACAAATATCGTGGGTAAGTGCCATGGAATGGCCTTCCAGCCTAATACCCCTTATCTTGGTTTGCTTTAGATTACATGTCATGATGAAGGTTTTGGTGGCCAAACCTAGGGAACCCATAAAGGTGACAAATTCATGGAATAATATCTTTAAAATGATGGATGTTGTAGATGACAAAACAGCATCACACACATATAGTAATACAGGGACCTTTTGCCACCTATAGAAGGGGTATCAGCGACCTTGGCAGACAGGGGAGGACCTAGGCCATTTATATATAACAAAAAAAGCAAATTGGCTAAAACACAACCCCGGTGAACCCCACGTCCAATCCTGTAACCCTCTGTCCTCTCGCCTAAGGGACCCAACCGAACTGAGGCAGAGAGGTCATAATGAAGAGCTCTCAGAAACTGAACCAGTTTGCCATCCATCCCCATGTGAGTTAGCATTTCCCAGAGCTTAGACCTCTCCACACTGTCTAAGATGCAGGACAAACGCATGAAGGCCAGACAATTGGAGCCAAGCTTAGCAACTATATATTTGCTGATCAGCAGGTACAGGTTTAAACATTGCTACGATGTGCCAAGCCTTTGAACAGAATCCATTCTGCGCCTCTGATAGGATGCCAGTTGCCCCAACCCAATCCAGAAGGTAGGCCAGGATTATTCTATCTACAAGCTTAACAGCTGAGTCCAGTGGCGAAATTGGATGATAACATTCTGGTTACTCGGGGCTGCCCTTTTTTTAAAGACGGGGACAATGATGGCTGAATGCCAGGATTGTCGTAAACCTGTCTTACAAAGGCATTACAACTATTACAAAGTAAGGGGCCTCAGAGCTCTGGGGCAGTTTTGTATAGATGCATTGGCACCCCGTTTGGAACAGAGGCCTTTCTGCATGGGCTTTTAGAAATTGCCTCCCTTACTTAACCAACAAAGAATTCTAGTAGTAAGTGGGAAACATCCTCCTACTCAGGAGCCCCAAAAGCACTTGATGAGCCATAAACCTTTTTTAAATGCTTGACCCAGGCTTCCTGGCTTCTAGTGGTGATGAAAGAGATTGGTTTTACTCCCATGGATGTGATGTTACCAAAGGCAGCCCAGAAAGTTCTGGTGTAGTTCAATCTGCAAGCCTTCACCAGTTCTCCTCAAGACTCAACCTGTAGTTTCTTCCCCCAGCCCTTATCGCATCCCTATAAACCTGTCTGCAATTGTGCATATTCAGCATGTCACTTAGTTTTGCCTCTAAGGCCACATGCAGACACTTTGAGGCCTTTCTACATGCATGGCAGGCAGTGTGCATTCCGAGGGAGCTGGAGTGATGGGTTATTGGCTTCCTCAAAGGAGCCAAGGCCAATATCCAAGCATCGTTCCCAACGGGCAGCCCCGCAGGAATGCGTATTGCACTGTTCCTGCCAGTCTATCCAGCAAGAACATTGTAATACACTCAGGTGGAATGCCACAGCTATGCAGTAGTGTCCTCCCCGTGAGTTTTGTGCTCCCGCAGTGGGACCATCAAACTCATAAAGAGGCCCTTAGTCTTGTCAATAAGCCACTCACCACTGAGCCTAATTCTGCAAAATGGGTAGGCGCTGCATTGGGAGATTCAATTGACTTGAGGCATGCAGGTATCAAGAGAAGGGGATTCGAGCATAAATTCTTTAAGATAGTGGCCATGTCCACATTTCTCCAAACCAGGCACAGTCCTTGAGACTTGGTGTTAAGAAATTGCGAGGTCAAGCTCATCAGGCCTCCTTCTCCTCTCACAAAACACAGCTCCACATGGGTGGGGGGACATTCAACTATTTTAGCTTCGATGACCCAGGCACAGAGTTCTTGATTTGCAGAAATATAGTCTATCATGGTGGAGCACCCCCCTCTCAAAAGATGCTTTGGCTGGGTACAGCTTAATGAGTTGGTAAAGAGCCTGACCCCCCCTTGTCTCTAGGTTATCTGTTGCTCCCAGTGATAAGACTATGGAACAGAGTATGTACATTCTTCACCTGTGTGAACCCTAATTTAATATTAACATTGCCCCAAGGATGATGTTATAGTCATTGTGCAGGGGTGCTAACAAAACCTCAAGACCTAATATGAAGTCAAATGGCATGTTGAGGTGTGCAATATGATCTGAGTCAAAATAGTTATTATAAAAATGTATTAAAACAATACACATACCTTAGCATTGTTAATATAGGGAAAAAATGTACAAACCTTCTGAATAAACTGGTGTGGTCATTGCAGTGTAATCAGATTATCGATTTCTTGTTTTTGTTGTCTATTGTGATGATTGTGACATATACTATTGGCATCCCCTTTGACCTATGTTGTGTCGGTCCATCGGCCTAAGGCGCAAAATCCACTATTTGATCTGAGATAATAGCTAGGATTTCTCCGCGCTGGAGCAAGGGCACTAATTAGGGCCAGGTAGGATGGAGTGGAAGTGCAGGCCAGGTCCCTTGAGGGGAGAGGGTTTTGGACCATTATGGGGACTGAGTCAGTCGTTTTTAGCCAGGTCAGCCAAAGTGGTAAATGTGTTAGAAACTGGCACAGCACAATGAGGTGTCTGTAAGGGAGTGGGGTACGGCCTACTGGATACATCTCTATAAAAGAAACCCATGGGCAAAATACTGATCTTGCTTTGGTGGGGAAAAACTGGCCCTGAGGATCCAATCAAGTGCCTGGCCATCTTGGGGTTCCTAAAGGTGACAATAATGCAATCATCCTCAAGCTTCTTCCACATTTTCCCACCCCAGCTAACCCTTCTGGCCATGAGTATTTCTGAGAATAAACAACCTTGGAGTCTAGGGTTCCCCTTCACCCAGTGGACTATTTTGTTAAATTAGTTTTAGTATGGTCTCACTTGTTCCAGGGTACAGTTTAGGAACATGACCTCATAGGGAAAGTCACATATGGAGGTGCAATCATGAGGTGACCCAGCTGCCTCTGTTGGATTAAGAGGAGTTCTGGCTGCAGGGGCACCCAGCATAGGTAAATTCTGTGTTAGTGTAATCAATGATATGTCTCCCCTTGGATCCATGAGAGAGGAGCAGTTGAAACAGGCTGGAGGCCTTGCTAGATGAACTAATCAAGAATTGACCCCTCTCTTCAGGCAGGGACTGCCATGCCAGCAAATCTCAAGTGGGGCCTGGGGGGGGGGTAAAGCCCACATGTCTCTTGTACAACATTTACACACCCACCTCTCATATACCCTTCATCCTTACTGCCACCTCAATTGCAGTCTATATCAGCTAGTTTGGCCTCAATTCACCCCAACAGGCCATACATCCCCACCAATTTGCAATCAATAACTTCCACAATTTCTTTGTCCAATAGTCTGAGCAGATCCTCCAAAATCTCGATACAAAGGGGGATGCTAGAATTTAGCAATTACAAAGATGCAGTAGCATTGGAGCTCTTGCAGGTATATTTCGAGATGTTTCTTCCTCTTCCTCCAGTCGGCCAATCAGCTTTCAATGTCTTTATAGGAACAGAAACATTAACTTTCCTTAAGAAAACTGCAAATTAAGCTTCTGTAATCCTGGCCCCCTTATATACCCCCGTAAAAAATTATTGTACAGAGATTTTCATTTTTGATTTGTGTTTTTCGATCATTAGAGAAGTAATTTAGCTTGGGTTGACATTAGGCCTGGGCGGAGTTCATTGGGTTCTGCTCTGTGAAGCTCCGCGAAGTGTCGAAAAAAACTCCTCCCCACTACACAGAGTTCCATGCATGGCAGAGTTTGGGTAAATGGTGCTGTTCACGCTGTTTTTCGGCACTAGGAGTTTCTCCCTTGCTGTAGGATCATCACAAACAGCCTCATGTGGAGCGCAAAAGGGTGCTAACTTCTTTCTGCCACTCAAGTAGATTTTCTACTCAAGGGACAGCTTCCTCAACGTGAGCGGTAGCTTTCTCAATGTGTGCCCTGCCGCGACCACCCGCTTTCAGAATCCTCGCTTGCTCTCACCAACATAGCAATTTCTCTTGCTCATGCTTGCCAACTTATCAGTGTATTCGAGAGCGTGTTAATCTATGTTTAAAGGATTTGCTCTTAAAATTACTAAAGGAGCCAAAGTCACTGATTACTTTAATTAGAATTAGAAAGTCATATACTTGTGTGATCTCTCTTTTTTCCTCTCCTTCAAATCTAAATACAAATGTCAGTTTGCTTAGAACAGCGATATTAAAAAACAAAAGAGCATTGGTGAGAATTGTATAAATCAATCAATCAATCAATCAAAGGCATTTGTATAGCGCACTGCTCACCCGGAGGGTCTCAAGGCGCTGGGGGGGGGGAAACACTACTGCTCGAACAGCCAGGTCTTGAGTTGCTTCCTGAAGGCGAGATGGTCTTGCGTTGTCCGGAGGTGGATGGGGAGGGAGTTCCATGTCTTGGCTGCCAGGTAGGAGAAGGATCTTCCTCCGGCGGTGGCTCTGCGGATGCGGGGGACGGTGGCGAGAGCGAGGCTGGCGGAGCGGAGCTGGCGGGTGGGCTTGTGGAAGGTCAGGCGGCTGTTGAGGAACTTGGGGCCCAGGTCGTGGAGGGCCTTGTGTGCGTGGGTGAGGAGTCGGAACGTGATTCTTTTGTTGACGGGGAGCCAGTGCAGGTCTCTCAGGTGTTCGGAGATGTGGCTGTGTCGGGGGATGTCCAGGATGAGTCGTGCTGAGGCGTTCTGGATCCGTTGGAGTTTCTTCTGGAGTTTGGCGGCGGTGCCGGCGTAGAGGGCGTTCCCGTAGTCCAGCCGACTGGTGACGAGGGCCTGGGTGACCGTCTTCCTGGTCTCGGTGGGGATCCACCGGAAGATCTTTCGAAGCATGCGCAGGGTGTTGAAGCATGAAGATGAGACGGCGTTGACTTGTCTGGTCATCGAGAGGGAGGAGTCCAGGATGAAGCCTAGGTTGCGAGCGTGGTCCGTTGGCTTGGGGGTGGCTCCCAGGGCGGGGGGCCACCAGGAGTCGTCCCAGGCGGATGGTGATGATCCCAGGATGAGGACCTCCGTCTTGTCTGAGTTCAGTTTCAGGCGGCTGTTCTTCATCCATTCGGCGACGTCTTTCATCCCTTCGTGTAGGCTGGCTCTGGCGGCGTCCGGGTCGCTGGTGAGGGAGAGGATCAGCTGGGTGTCGTCGGCGTAGGTGATGATCTTGAGGTTGTGTTGACGTGCGATGGTTGCGAGGGGGCTCATATAGACGTTGAAGAGGGTGGGGCTGAGCGATGACCCTTGTGGAACTCCGCAGATGACTTCGGTGGCCGCTGACCGGAACGGGGGGAGGCAGACTCTCTGGGTTCTTCCGGCGAGGAATGAGGTGATCCACTCCAGGGCCTTCTCCTGGATGCCGGTGTTGTTCAGGCGCTGTACCAGGGTGCGGTGGCAGACAGTGTCGAACGCTGCGGAGAGGTCCAGGAGGATGAGGGCCGCAGTTTCCCCATTGTCCATTAGGGATCTGATGTCGTCTGTGGCTGCGATGAGGGCGGTCTCCGTGCTGTGGTTGGCTCGGAAGCCGGATTGCGAGTGGTCGAGGGATCCGTTGGTCTCGAGGAAGGCAGCTAGCTGTCTGTTGACGGTCTTCTCGATGACTTTGGCAGGAAACGGGAGGAGCGAGATGGGGCGGTAGTTCTTGAGGTCGGAGGGGTCTGCAGTTGGTTTCTTCAGCAGGGCACTGATCTCGGCGTGTTTCCAGCACTCCGGGAAGGTGGCGGTGTTGAAGGAGGCGTTGACGATGTCACGGAGGTGGGGTGCGATGATGTGGTCAGCCGTGTTGAAGATGTGGTGTGGGCAGGGGTCCGTAGGGGATCCGGAGTGGATGGTGTTCATTGTGCGTGTTGTGTCTTCGGTGCTGACTGGGGTCCAGGTGCGGAGGGTGGCGGTGGGGGGCATCGGTTCGGTGGTGGGGTTTGTGGTTGGTGGGCCGAAGCTGTTGTGAATGTTGGCGATCTTGTCGTGGAAGAAGGCTGCGAGGGAGTCGCAGAGGTCTTGCGAGGGAGTGATGTCATTGTTTCCGGCGTCGGGGTTGGAGAGCTCTTTGACGATGCTGAAGAGTTCCTTGCTGTTGTGGGTGTTGTTGTCCAGTCGTTCCTTGAAGGCTGTCTTCTTTGTGGCGCGGATCAGTTGGTGGTGTTTGCGGGTGGCGTGTTTGAGGGCCGTCATGTTGTCTGTGGTCTGGTTGGTGCGCCAGGTGTTCTCCAGGGAGCGGCAGTTCTTCTTGGAGGTGATGAGCTCGTCGGTGAACCGAAATAATCTGAAAGGTTTTTGTGACCGTTATCAAAGTGCGGATGACACATAACCTACCTTGTCCGTCTTCCTTTGCACAGTCCTGACATAATTAGCAACTCCCTGGCTCATGCACAGTATTCACCCATACAAGTTAAAACAGAAACTCACATACCCCAACCAATTTGGCTGCCACAGAAGTTAATCATCTCCCGTCTCACAGAGGTGACATTTTTTTCCTCTGTTTCTCCGCAGTTCACCCAGAAACAAGTATGTTTCTTTTCGTTATTCGCTATGTGTTTTTTTTTTGTTTTTGTATCTCACAGCAGCCTATTGTGCTGGTAGCATGCTTTTTCAGTCACTGCATTCTGACAAGGAGTCTTCCCCGCTGAGCAACTGGGAGGCAGCTGCAGCTGATTTCCAATTTCTTTCAATCAGTCTGGCAGTTGCTGAAAACCATCAGGCTGTTTTATGTTTCGAGTTGGGGACATAGATTTATCACAGGAATGCTGATCCTGTATTGTCTATGATGGTGGTCCTGCAAGGCCTGCTTGTTTGCAGTCTTGTTGTTAACTTCACATTAGAGAAAACATTTCCTTTCCAATGAAAGGCCCCCCGTTCAAGCAAGGTAACATTTTTGGACAATACAGAAAGAAGGAACCATAGCCGCATCCAATACATAATTTAATTTATGAACTCTTATCTAGGGAGTGATCTAACTTTGAGAAATCATGCTTTCATAGGCTCCTGTCTAGGTAATATCCCCTGCATATTTTCTCAAAGGAGTTCCCTTCCACTGTCAATGTGGACTGTCTCATGGCTGGGTTATCTTTTTGGTGATTTGCCTATCAGATCAAGTCAACAAGAAGGTCGAGACTGCAGTGAAAAGATCCTACTCGGCCTCAAATTTCTTGATCAGGGCAGGAGCGTGTCACTAATGCAGGTCAGCCCCTCCTGCATGATTTTCACGCCCTTGCTGAGGAGTTGCAGCAATGAGAAGATGACATATCCAAAATGGAAATCACAGAACTACAGGTCAGATTTATATCTGACATAATTTTTGATTCCTTCTCTGCTGCAGGCATCTCTGCAAGGTGATATATTTGGATGTGATCATGGATTTTTAAAAAGCTTTATTTAATGACAGAAACATAAATGATACACGTTTTGAGCACAGAGTAACTCCATGCCTAAGGACATAAAGCATGATAAAAAATAACAAGGTATGTCAGAACAGCTTTATAAGTCACCTGGAAAGCCAAGGGGTCCAGGTGTGGGGGGAGCCCAGCAGGAGAGACCAGCACCAACTTTGAGGCAGTCCATCAAAGTCCAGGAAGAAGACAGGAAAGGACCCGCCTAGCCCTTGGACAACCAGAGTGAGGGGAGTGGCCAGCAGTGGTGGAGCACCCCTAGAAGCATTTCAGGGGAGGGAGCAAGGCAAGGCAACAAAATGATGGTTTTGCTGGGAATTAAGATTTTGGAAGGAGGAGACAAAAGCGACAGAGATCCTGCATTTTCAATAGTTTGCAGAAATCTTTGATGAGACACCTTCCGTTAAATGGTGCTAAGCTTTTTGGCTTCTAGCTGGAAGATTCAGTCAGTAAGGTTTGCAATCTCTTTACACCAGTCAAACCTCAAGGGTGGGGGTAGAGGTTCTGGATTTTGAAGTGCTTTTGGCCAGTCTTTTTCAACAAACTTTTACAATAAGCCCTTTCATTGGAGGGTGTGTGGCCATGGCACTTCTTCTACAAATAAGAGAAGACAAAAAACCTGGAGTCTCCTCAGCTCCTTCAGCCAACGGAGCCATGACTATCCGGTCAAAGTTGATGGGAGGATCAGGTCCTTACCAGAGCATGGGAAGCAGATGTTTCACATACCTGGGTATTGCAAATGATAATGGAAGGGTACAGAATATAATGTTCCTCCTCTTCAGACAAATCTTGTTACAAACCCTTGTTCTGCTCAATCCTGTCAAATTTCAAGCCTTAAAGAAAGGGATTCAAGAGCTTCTAATGAAGGGAGAAATCCTTCTTTTTCCAGAAGAAGAGAAGAGGCAAGGATATGGCTCACTTATGTTTTGGTCCAGAAGAGCTCTCACGATTTCTGATCCGTCCCCGATCTAAAAACAGTAAGGCCCATATTTATACTTTTTTAGCGCCGCATTTGCATAATTTTTTGATACAAAAGCGGCGCAAACTTACAAAATACAATTGTACTTTGTAGATTTGCGCCACTTTTGCATCAAAAAGTGTCACAAAGGTGGCGCTAAAAATGTATAAATATGGGCCTAAATCTGTTCATCCCCCATAAAAGGATCAAGATGGTGATTCTACAAAGTATCATTCCTTCCATCCCACCTGGCATTTTTTAGCATTGACAGACCATCTGGACAACTATTTGCATATACCAATGCACCCTTCTTTTTAAAGATGTCTAAGATTCTGTGCCTTTGGCCTCAACTATCAATTCTATGTTCTCCCTTTTGGCCTCTTTTCAGCTCCTAGTGTTCTCACTAAACTCATTGCACAATTGGTGGGCGACCTTTATTCCTTAGGTCTTTTGATTTTCCTATATTTGAATGAATGGTTAATTTCAAATAGTTTTTTTCTGAGGGTCAACAAGCCATCCACAAGCTGTTCTGCTAATTTGCAGGTGGTTAGAAACTCATAGATTCTTGCTGAGCACCAGAAAGTCTCATTTGATTCCATCTCAGAAGTTTCAATTTATTGGAACCCTCTGCAACATAGAACTGGGAAAGGTCTTTTTTAAGGAAATGAAGTAACTAGGGTGTCCCACACCACTTAACTTTAGGTCCACCTCCAATTTTCACATACCTTTTGCAGTAAAACTTTAAAAATGTGATAAAGTCTCTTTAAAACATTAATCTTCCCCTATCCACCCTGACAACAATGCCAATAGTGAACTGAGAGGCAATTCAGTTGTTATGTGCACTCTGTGGGAAGCCTGTGTTTCTAGTGTATGTGAAAAACATTATAGTTTATCAAATCAAACACAAGAGAATGTTTTGTACAGCACACATCCTGAAGTCATTTATTTAAAACATTTGCCTAGGCTCACACAGTTTGGTGGAGTGGAGAAGCCAGGATTAATTCCAGATTTTCTGGTTTCACATTGGGCAGTTGAGCCACTGATTTTTATGTTTCACTTCCCCTACACACATTTTACCACCATCCTCCACCCCACTAAACCCCCGACCCTGACCCAACTGGCATCAATGTCGCCCTCAGTCAAATAACAGACCAAACTTTTTGGCCTCTGGGAAATTGTTTGAGAGCGCCCATGCTTTACCTCCCTCACCCCCAACCATACTACCGCCAAAACCAACCTCCACGCCGCACTCCTCGACACCGTCGCCTGGATGACAGCCAACCACCTCAAGCTCAACTCCAACAAAACCAAAATAATATTTTTTGGTCCCAACAAAACCATATGGGATGACTCCTGGTGGCCCACCGCCCTAGGCCCCGCTCCCACCCCTGTTAACTACGCACGCAACCTCGGCATCATCCTTGACTCCTCCTTCTCCATGACCCAGCAGATCAACGCTGTCACCTCCTCCTGTTTCAACACCCTACGCACACTGAAAAAAACCTTCAAATGGATTCCCTTAGAGACCAAAAAGACCGTCACCCACGCATTCATCAGCAGCATGCTAGACTATGGTAACTTCCTCTACGCCGGCATCACACTCAAACTCAAACGCAAACTCCAGAGAATCCAGAACACAGACGCACGCCTCATCCTGGATCTCCCGCGCCATGAACACATCTCACCACACCTCAGATCCCTTCACTGGCTCCCCATTGACAAGAAGATAACCTTCAAAATCCTCATCCACGCGCACAAATCCCTCCACAACCACGGCCCAACCTCCCTCAACTATGGAGTGCACTTCCACACTCCTCTCCGCCACCTCCGATCTGCCGACCTCGCACTCGTCACAGTCCCCCGCATCAAATGCACCACCACAGGAGGCAGATCCTTCTTCTACCTCGCCCCCAAGGCCGGGAACTCCCTCCCCACCCACCTCCGCAAGACCCAGGACCTCCTGCTCTTCAGAAAAAAACTGAAGACATGGCTGTTCGAACAGTAAGCTCTTCCCCCCTCACCCCCTCCCCTCAGCGCCTTGAGACCCTAGCAGGTGAGTAGCGCGCCTTATAAATTCTTTGATTGATTGATTGATTGATTGATTAAAGTATTTAACTTTTAAAATGTTCTTCTTCGTTGCCATTACTTCAGAGAGAAAGTTGGGGGAGATTGGAGCCCTTCTCTGTCCTGAGCTTTATTTAAGATTCTTTCTCGATAAGGTTGTCGTTTGACCACACCAGACATTTATACCAAATGTGCCCATGGTTTCCATCTATCTCAGGATTTAATACACTCTGCTTTCTTCCTGCCCCTTCCTCGGAGCAAGAGATGTATGTTATTCCCTAAATATAGTCAGAGCTTTAACAATCTTTTAGTAGAGGACAGCTTCCTTCAGGCGAGTTGACTTTTTGTTTGGAATTTGTGGTCTGGTCGACAAGGGTCAATGTCCCATCATTTCCACTTTGAGTCAGTGGGCAATTTCTCTGGCATATTTACATATCAGAAATGTAATCTGTCCTGTCTTTCTAATGTACAGTGGTGGTCCATTTGAGCAGTGTACTCTTCTTGGGCTACATTCAAGGATGCGTCCCTAAAAACCTATGTGCAGCTACATCTTGGGCTGAGCATCATACTTTAAGTTCCCAGTATAAACTAAGAATGAGATATATGCTCACTATTGCTTTTGGTTCAGCAGTCCATTCATTTATATTTTGGTGGTTTTCATGTGTTACCTCCTTTTTGATTAAAATACCTGGTGTAGCATAGCTGTAGTGTTCGAACATATTTTACTGAATCAGCTTTGGTATACACTCATTAAGCAGGACTGTGGCAAAGGAAGACGGACGTTGTAGACAATTACTTGGTACTTTCTGGTTATCCTTATTGCTCTGTCATAATCTTCATTGCCATGCTCCCACATTCCCGACCTGAGAAAAGGTAGGGAGACTGATACTATTATGTAAAATAGCTTGGTAGTTGAGAAAGCACACATGCATGCCAATCCCTGCCTATATGGGTCACGAGATGATCACTTACTGTAGTGGGCATGTTCGTTTGGGCATTTGTGTTTCTGTTTTAACTTGTATGGGTGAAAAGTGTGCATGAGCCACAGAGCTGTCCATTTAGTCAGAACTGTGGGGAGGAAGACTGTGACTCGGAGTAATGAAGATTAAGGTAAATAAGCAATCATTTCCCACAGATTCACTGCTTATATAGAACAGTGCAGTAAAGGAAGAATAGTATCTCGACTAGCTTATCGCATATTGCTGTCATTAATATAGATTAAGATACATGCAGTAATATAGCATTATATTAAGAAATTGCCATGCGTGGAGAGCTATTGGAAACATAATGTAAATGAATGTGGAAAACTCACGATAATGCTTAGACTACAAATGACCTCTGTTTATTGTTAACAAAAGATAAATCCAATGCTAATGTCATGCAATGACACTACAATCGCATCTAGCTATCATCCTTGGATTCCCTACAAGCCTCTGAGCACAGTTTTTTAAGTTATAAGGGCACAATGTTCGCAGATCTGGTTACAATTCTGTAGCCAGATTAGCATCGCTGTTTATAAGGATCAGGGTCAATTTTCAAACTCATGCGAAGAATTAAGAGGCATCTTGAAATTAAAGAGAACATTCACAACCACAAACCGCCAAATTATAGCTACTATACATCATAAAGATGCAACTCCTTACTGAATGCAGATCAGCCTAGTGAAACAACTATAACCTGCGTAGTGCACATCTCCTTAGGCCCTACAGGCAATGTTTAAAATTAATTAGATCCCAACAACTGATTGAATTACACTTCCCAGGGATGTGAGTTAATAAGTTTACAATATTAATAAAAGCATTTCTAATTTATACCTATCTATTCCCTTTATTTAATTTTAAGTGTTTTGTCTTGCAGATAGTAATTAGCTGAAAAGACAGCATTCTCGAGAATAAATACTGCTTTAGCACTTCTGCAGGGACTACGACGTAGGAGAAAGGCCTGCACTTTATCTACATTATTTCAAGAAAACACACATCCCATCTAAATGCATTCAGAATTTTTCTCCGACAATACACTTAGCTACCAGTGTTATTGCTATTTTTAAAATGCGTTCCACAGCACAATGCAGTACAACATGAAGTTATCAGTCTAAATTGACTTGCTTTCTCTACCGATCAAATTAATGACTTGCTCTGTCTTTTACTGCCTAATGCAGTACCTTAATCTTTAAGGTGAACTCAAGAAAGCTGCAATAGTGCTTGGCTGACCAAGGAGGAGTAATTGAAACACTGGCGGCAGCAAGTCAGCGCACCGGGTCAGAAGAGGCTCACACCTCTGCTCACGTGGTGGAACACCACTTGCCCTATTTTCAGATACCCATCTGCCTGAGGTCTAACTGCCTTCAGTGCATTTGCTGGTGCAGTGGTCTAGGGGTCTGCAGACAGCGAAAGTTATGACAGTAACAACTCGTCCTTTCATGATAATTTTTTACACATCAGGACTCGTTTTAGGCCAATGAATCTTTTGACCCAGTTGAGAGACACCTTAGGACGAGATAGCTAATCAATATGTCAACCAATACGTCAATAATGTCATCAATATTTATTACCACAATGCATTTCACTTTAGTCAAAGACATTAATCAATTCAGGACACCACCATGACCTTGCAGTCATGAATAACCACACCAGTTTAGTAGAATTTTATGAGATTTATTGCCTATTGATTACAATTCTAAAAGCAGGTGTGTTAATCTCAAAAGCAATACACTCAGTAACATTGTCATGATTTGGTAACTCGAATAAGACTTAATCAAAGCAAGGAACGCAAATATTAAAACATAACACAGCATCAACATAAATTAGCTTCAGCAGAGTGTCATTAACGCGTCAGTTCAACAAAGCATAGGTTCAGTCATTTGTCTATTTGCGTCGGTATAGTGAACCCCTGTCCTAACCACTGATTAGCATTAGCATGTTGGGCTTCATGCAAAACAATTTGGAACATCAATTTGGAAAAACGTCTAGCTATGGTCCCTGTCAAAGTAAGCAGTTGGTACCTAGAAAGGAAAAGCAAACAGACAAATCACAATTTCATTGTCATAGTTACCCTCCAAGGTTTGGCCAGCACTCAGGTTCGGTCTTCGTCTTCAGGACATCAGTTGATTCACCATCAGTCGAGACTCAGCTCTCAGGAGGAAAGGGGCACTTCCCTCATAAGGAGGTAAAGTGTAAAATGGGCAATCTAAGGAAGAGGATGGTTTAAGTAAAACCAATAAGTCACCAAACAGAGTGACAAAGTTTCTGGATCAAATCGACAGCATTTCCCTAACCAATCTAAATGGCTCCCCGTGTCATAGGTTTTTATCCCTTTTTCGTTGTACATTCCCCTAAAACTTGATTGGAGAATGTTGCACCCCACTATCTTTAGCCAATTAAAAACAGATTATGTCATTAAATCTTTCACCCCACATTAGTTCACAGACAGTTTATTGGTCCATAATATTGACGTCTTCAGAGGTAGCACGTCCGGTATGATTTCATCCTTCTGTAATTCTTTGCACATCGTTTGGTCAGTAGCTCCATTGTCTGTACTGGTTTGAGTGACCTTATACATTACATTAGTCTACACTGTTGCTTTTAGCTAGTACATTTCTACAAGCAATATGAATTTCATGAGAACGGTTCTACTATGGTTACATTCAGCTTCTAGTTTGAAGAAAACAAGAGGTCATGTCCTTTTGCGAGTCAGCACACTGCACGTTAGGAAAAATACATTTAATATGAGAGCCAGGCAGCTAAGCTTCGGCTCATGCTAACTTAAGGCCTACAAGGTTTATTAGCAAAACTTCAATAACATAATCATTAATAATTAGAATAAAACTATTCAACTACAATAATTCATAAACATTAGTCATTTTCATTAGTCCAGGTATACATTGGCGGCCACTCCCAGTGGTCATATTTCAGATACACGTTTTAGCAAAACCTAGTAATACAGTTTCTATGCAGCAATTTTGCACACTATTTCATAAACATCTCATGTTAATATAGATTATATAAACTACGCTCTCTCAGTCCCTCCTCTAATGACCCTAGTCATCACACAAACCTTTCTCTTTCAACCTTTCACTTTCAATTTTTCACTTTGCGCATAATGCGCATTTCAACATCTTGACCTTTGTGTGAACTCTCCCAAATTTCATTAAACATTTTCTCCCTTTCATTTTCTTCGTTTCTTTTGCTTCGCTTTGTCCAATTTCTTTTAATTCTGTCATTAATTTTGCATGCTCCCCATAATCCCAATAAACAGATCAGAACAATTAACAGACCCCCTAGTATTTTTGCAAGATCCCCGTTCCAAATATTGCTAAACCAGCTCCCTACTCTGGCAATTCCTTTTCCTACTTTTTCCTAAACTACAGGTTCCTTCAGTTCCTTCAAATCTGCACTATCTCTTGTTAGGTTAGTAAGCATACCTCTAATCTTTTTGCTATTATCAGGAATAAATGAGCAGCAATGACGCTCGTTAAGCTTTTTACAGACTCCGCCGCTCTTTGCTAAAAGAAAGTCTAAAGCAAGCCAATTTTGAAGAGTCATAGCTCTTTCCGCAGCAAGTTCAGTATCCATCAGGAGTATGGCTCCTGTAAAATTTGTCAGCATGTTATCCACAATAGTAGACAACTTTTGGATCTTTATGGAGTTTAAAATAACCCCTACTGAAGGAATTATGGCTCCAAATATGTCACCAACGACAGCAGCCGCTGTCTCTCTCTTTTGTCTTGTATGTTATAATTCAGTAGTTTTAGGTATTTGCTTTAAGTCATCAATCTGGTAAATCTTTGGGAAAACTATTCCCAAATAACATGTCCCATACCATCCCTTAGGGAGACGGTAATAAGCATTAAACCCTCAGATATAATAGATCCCAGGGATCGCTGGATCCTGTCCATTTAACATGAATGTCCATTTACTCTGAAACAAAAACACATGCCTTCATTCACTCGTCCTCACAAATAAAGTGTCATGAGCAGATTTTGACCTATATACACAAAGCCTGCCTACATGTAATGCATCTATAGCTAATTTGCCCTGCGTCTTTATTGCAGTGTAAGCATAATCATTTGCGTATGTATGTTTTTCTAATCCCTTTTCTAGTCTCTCTTTCAATGCTTTGCGTCTATCATCAATGTGATCTAAAAAGCTTTTCTCTACGGGCGTTAGTAAGCAAGTCAGATTGTTGCGGTGTGCTTAAGCTGTCCCAAATGTCAGTGTTGATTCAAAGAAACCTCTAACTAATTCTATACTATGCTCTTTAGCTAATTTGTTCAGAAACTCAATCACAGGCACAAAGGAAAACACCACATCCAAATTAGAATAAAAATATTGCACATGTTCCTGATCATAGAATCTTGTTAGTAGCAAACTACAGCTTATCCCGTAGGTTAAAGACTATGATAGGTGACTTCCTCTTGTACTGATGAAGGAATCTTTGTGCACACATAACAGTTTCTCGCATCCATTGTATCTACATACTCGTTCAATAAGCGATAGAAGACATTAGTGGAAAGTTCCCCCTTTGAATTAGTTCCCTCATGCAAATATTTAGTATCCTGCTCAAACTTCTCCCATGGGGTTAGTGTAGCAGTCTCAGGTTTTGAAGCATTGTTAGTCACTTTCTTATCCAACCATGGCATTCCCACAATCACACCCACAATTGTTATTGCACATACAATACCTAAGATAGCACTTAACCAACCACACACTTTACCCTTTTTTACTACTACCTCTAGTGTAAGCCATGCTCTGTAAAGAATCAAATAGTAAACAATCAACTTGAGGACAATTTAAAAGCTCTTTTTTTTTTCTTGATGCAAAGTCTCTCTTTCTCTCTGCGTGCATTTATACAGTAGCGTTTCACTCACCCCATGACCCCTTTTGTCAAATCAGGTTTAGCAGCTTATCATAATCGGGTTTCAAAGTCAATTCAGGTTATCAGTATCACATCCGGTAATTTATTAGTCTTTTTTCTCAGCTTTTCAGCTTTCAATTTCAATTTCAATTTTAACACAGTCTCTTTTTCTGTTTGAATTCAGGTACCGTAGTATTGGCCTGGTACTTCTCGATCAAAGCAAAATGCTTAAAATTCTTTTTGCCATTCAGATGTCGGTGCATATGCCCATTCAGGACCTGCGTACCTTCTATTTGCAACTCTTTTTCTTTTCAGCCTGCGTTCACTTTGCAATTCTCCTTCACTTAGATCCTCTTTTCTAGTTGTATCGATTTCTTCCGCTATTGTTTCACCTGGTACGACCTTTTCTCTTGCAGCTTGTTTCTTTGGCCAGTTATCACCTTTATGCGTCTTCTTCCTGCTTGGCTTTTCAGGATGCTGAACAGCACCCTCCTATTGTGCTATGGTGTTTTCTCTTGACGGACCTGCAACTGGCTCGGGAGATGTCGGTGTGCTTTGACCTCCCTATGCTCTTTCCCCCTCTTCTTCTTCTGGGTCTGTAACGGGTTCAAGCTCTAACCCGTATCCGTCTACTTCTGGGAGAACCTCTCCTTGACTTATTTCTCCTGCTACCTCTACTGAGATAGGCTCATTGTCACCTCTCTTGAACTCGTTTACTGTTTGAGGGACTAGGCCGTCCTCAGTGGGCTCTCCTGCAGTCTCAGCTCCCCTTTGAATACTCTCCGGCCCTGAGACTTCCTTTTCTGGAGTTGTTGTTTCGGGGACTTCAAGTTCCTTATCAGTTGGACACGTCACCTTCTTTGTGTGGCTGGCATGTATCCAATTTGGAACACCTGCACATTTCACAGCAGTAGTTGTTGTCAGTATTACTTGATATGGCCTCTTCCAGCAAGGCTCCAAACATGACTTCCTTATGTGCGTCTTGACAACCACCCAATCAACGGCTTGCAGGGTGTGACCTGGATCACTGATCGGTGGCAATGTGTTGGCCTCCACCTGGTGGGAAAAAGAGCGGACCACGTCAGTCAAACCCTTGCAGTAGTCCATCACCATATCATCTGTGATATTCACAACAGCATTTGCAGGTACTGCGGGTAACCTCATAGCTCTGCCCATGAGTATCTCATGGGGGAATAATCCTGTCTTCTTATCAGGTGTGTTTCTCATTGACATCAGCATTAAAGGCAATGCATCTGGCCACTTCATATTGGTAGCTGCGCACATTTTTGCCAATCTCGACTTCAAGGTGCCATTCATTTGTTCCACTAATCCTGATGCTTCGGGCGGTAGCTACAATGCAGCTTCTGTTCAATGTTTAATGCAGCACTCAAGAGATTTATCACCTCATTGTCGAAGTGTCTGCCTGTATCTGATTCTAAAGAGACCGGAAATCCGAACCTTGGTATTAGCTCTCTAAGCAACAGCTTTGCAACTGTGAGACTGTCATTTCTACGTGTAGGATAGGCTTCGATCCAGTGGCTGAAAACACACACAATCACCAGCACGCACCTCAAGCCTCCACACATTGGCATTTCAATGAAATCCATTTGCATCTTGCTAAACGGACCTCCAGCTCTCCCTTTGTGGCTCAAAGTCACCACAGTCCCTTTTCCTGCATTCATCTGTTGACTGATGATGCACCTGTGACAGTTAACCTCTGCGGCTTGTCTGAATTTCGGATTGAACCAGTCAATTTTGAACAATCTGATCATTGCATCTCTCCCAAGATGTGCCTGCCCATGATAAAGCCTGGCAAACTGTGACAAAGGGCTGTTTGGCAAAACCAACTTCCCCTCCTCTGAAACCCACAAGTCATCAGCTCTTTGTACGCATTGCATTCTCTGCCAAGAGCGTTTTCTTCTATGCTAGCACGGCCCTGAAGTGATTTCAGCTCATCTAAGGTATCGACTACTCTTAATGCAAAGTTCAAGCATGTTTCATTTTCAGTTTGCGGTAACAATTCCCAGTGTTCCTTGAACGATATACAGTTCAATATGCAAAACCTTGCGACGTTATCTACATAGCCGTTTCCCATTGACACAAAGTCCTGTAACTTAACGTGAGCACTGTATTTCACCACAGCAATTTCAAGAGGTAACTGAATCACATGCAACAAATCCTTAATCTGTTCGCCATTTTTCACTGGTGAACCAGAAAAGGTCATAAAACCCCTCTGTGACCACAATTGGCCAAAATCATGTACAATTCCGAATCCGTACCTGCTGTCAGTATAGATAGTGACTTTCAGATTTTCAGCTGCGTGGCATGCCTTAGTAAGGGCAATTAATTCAGCCACTTGTGCAGAATACACTCTTTCGAGCCCGGAAGCTTCTATGATACCGGTGATTGTACACACAGCATGACGGGCTCTCAGTATTCCGACTGAGTCTCTCAAGCAGGATCCATCAACAAACAGAATGCAGTCATTTTCTTCTAACTGTGTATCTTTAATGTCAGGTCTGGGTGTGGTACATAGTTCTGTTACCTCAAGACAGTCGTGCTCCACTTCCTCTGCATTGTTAATCTCAGTGTTTTCAACAGGAAGTAGAGTTGCCGGGTTCAACACAGTACATCTTTTCAAGGAAACAGTAGGTGATCCTAGAATAATTGTCTCATATCGGGTAAGTCGGGCATTTGTCATATGCTGCGCTTTAGTTCGGGTTAACAGGATTTCAACTGAATGTGGAACCATTACTGTTAGGGGATGTCCCATCAATATGCCTTCACACTGCGTGAGGCTTTGACCAACTGATGCAACTGCACGCAAACAACCCGGTAAGGCTGCTGCGACTGGGTCCAAAGTAGCTGAAAAATATTCTACAGGGTGGTTTGCACCTCCATGGACCTGTTTTAAGACAGACAAAGAACAAGCATCACGTTCATGACAGAACAGTAGAAAAGGCTTTGTGTAATCAGGCATACGTAAGGCTGGTGCCCTACACATGCACTCTCTCAATTCCATGAATGACTCAAGCTCTTCCTCGGACAGAATTATGGTATACGGGTCATCCTTAGTTTCCTTGCCTGTCAGTTGTATCAATGTTTTAGAGATAATCAAAAAGTTGAGAATCCACTGACGACAGTAGCCCACCATTCCCAAAAACATCCTGACATCTCTCTTTGTTGTCGGGGATTCATCTGCAGTATGGCTGTCACCCTTTCTTTTGATATTCTCCTGGACCCTTTCTCAATCAAGTGCCCTAAGTATTTCACCTCTTTCTGACAATACTGCAGCTTCTTTGGAGACACTTTATGTCCATTCTTTCCCAAATGGTTCAATAAGGCAATTGTGTCATACCTACAGTCGTCTTTGGTTCTGGACGCAATCAGCAAGTCGTCAATGTATTGCACCAGAGTCAAACTGAAAGGCAGTTCTAACGACTCTAGGTCCTTCTTCAATATCTGATTGAAGATGGATGGTGATTCAGAAAACCCTTGAGGGATTCTACACCAACTGTACACCTTGTCCAGGAATTTGAAACTGAAGAGAAATTGGCTGTCCTCATGAAGAGGTATCGAAAAAAACGCCTGTGACAAGTCCACAACCGTGAACAATTTTGCATCACACGGAACCTGAACCATGATCACTGCTGGGTTCGGCACTATAGGGCAACATTTTACCACAATCTTGTTTATTTTCCTCAAGTCCTGCACAATCCAAACCTTCCCACAAGGCTTTTTCAGACCCATTATTGGTGAATTACATGGGCTGCTCAATACCTCCTTCAGAAGTCCTTGCTTTACAAAGTCCGCAATTATTTGTGACACCTGAATAAGGACATCTTGTGCCATGTGGTATTGCGGCACCTGGGGAAACACTGCATTCGGCTTAACCTGTACTTTAACCGGATCTACTCCTTTTATCAGTCCCACTTCCTTTCCTGTTAGGTCCCACACTTTCTCTGTCACTGTTCCATGTAACTCAGCTGGTAAGTCAGTCACTGTAAGCATCGGGAATAAGGTTATCAAAGGGTAATCTTCATTTGTAGTCTCTGACTCTAATTCTGAAAACTGTCCATCATCTCCTTCATGATCACTGTTTGTTTGCACTTCAATTCCTTCATTAGAACAGGTAATTGAACATTTCATCTTGCACAATAAGGGGGTTATTACAACTTTGGAGGAGGTGCTAATCCGTCCCAAAAGTGACGGATATAACACCAGCCGTATTACGAGTTCCATAGGATATAATGGACTCGTAATACGGCTGGTGGTATATCCGTCACTTTACCGTCACTTTTGGGATGGATTAACACCTCCTCCAAAGTTGTAACAACCCCCTAAGTCTCTTCCCAGAAGGGACACAGGACTTGAATCACAGACTACAAACTTATGCAGTCCTTGGAAGTTACCAATCTCAACCTGAACCGGGTCTGTAATTGGGTTTGTCAAATACTGATTTGCTACTCCTACCACTCTTATAGTACGCCCTGAAAGTGGCAGTTTCAGGACCTCTGCACTTCTGACTGTAGAGCGTGTAGCTCCCGTATCCACCAAGAATGAAACCTTGTGACCCATCACCTTTCCCTCTACATAGGGTCCCCTCTGATCTACTTCTAGGGACGCTGCAAGCCTGCACTCCTCACTGTCTGAACTATCATCCGACCATTCATCATTTATTCCATACTCACCACGCAATGGAAATTGCTGCACTGTGTTATTTTGACTCATCATTTGGCCTGTGACCTGCTGAGGAAGCATCACCTGTTGCTGTCCCATTGGAGCTAATGGTAGTTGCATTTGATGTCTAGGTACCATGGGAACCTGCTGTTGTACCTGCTGCATCTGTGCCGGTTGAACACGGGTCATTTGTATTTGCTGCATGGGCTGTAACCCCTGCATCTGAACCATGTTATTTTGGAGGTTCTGATTTTGACCTCTCACTTTTAGACCCCTCACATTTTGAAATGTACCGATATCAGTGCTTTGTTGAACGACACCATCCTGCACCATATTTGGGCATTCCTGCTTCCAATGCCCCACGCCCCCGTACGCGTGACATGGTGACATCTTTTTCATCCCCTGCGCATCATTTTGAACCACAACAGTATTCAAATCTGGACCGTGATTCACAAAACCTCGACCTCTCGGTTGCGTCTGAAACACGCCACTCCCTTGCGGTTGCTGTTGTATCATCTGCTGAATCCCATTTCCCTGCATACCTGCCTAAACTGCCTTAATCTGCATCACCATCACTTTCTCCTTCAACTTTCTTTGCTTCAGCTCAATCTCATCACTGCAGTATTTTGCATACTGCAACACCTCATCAATCGGCTTCACTTGCCAACAGATCAAATGATTCTTAATCATCTGGCTCACCTCTGGTCTCAGCCCTTCAACAAATCTGAATACAAGATGGTTCATGTCTTTCGGTTCAATAGTCTCAGTGCCACTGTAATGTTTGAACGCTTTCAACAATCTCTCATAGTAAGCATGGATTGACTCTTTAACCTCCGTTGAGGTCCGGTCGATTTTCTGCCAATCAGTCACTTTTGGCAACACTTTCTGCTTCAATAATTCAATCACTTTATGATAGTACTTCATCACCTCCTCAGAAGGTGCTCCAGTCACCTTATCCCTTGCTGGCTCCTGTGTCGGCCAGTCCACACCTCTCTTGCACTCAAGCCATAAGTCAGGTGGACCAATGATCTCAAACAAGGTGTTTAAGTCTTCCCAGAGACATTTCACAAGCTTCACAAACCTATCTGTCTGCTGGTATCATTCTATTGGCTTTTCCCTTAATCTGGGATAATCATTCTTGAATGATAGAATGTCTCCTCCAGACCATGGTACATGGACTAGAACCCCTCCAGGTGTTTCCCTCATAGGTAGTATCTTTACCGTCCCGGTGTCTGGTACGGCTTTAGTCTGACTTGATCCCGGAATGTCACCTTTCTCCTTATCTCTTTTCTTTGCCCATCTGCCTTCCCACTTTTCTAAGGCTCCCCAAATCTGCGCACTTTGCAGTATTTCTTTAAGATGCGCTTTTATTCTGGCCGACCTGATGTGATCAAAATCTTTAGAGTCGAAGTCCAGTCTGTAGCTTCTCTTCAAATGTTTAGTATTCTCAATATCAATATTGAATTTATCTGCCAGGTTTGCCAACCTCTGATGTACCTTGCCTACTTCCTTGGTGATTTTGGGGCACAGATACCTTAATTCTGCTTCTGTGTATGATTCTAATCTGTTTACCCCTATTGTTCCTTCCACTAGTTCAGCAGCTTCCGCACCCAGTCTTACAAAATTTAAGTAATCATCTCTCTCTGATCTCTCTGCGGTCACTGTAACAGGTTGTGAAGTTTTGTTATTTCCCAACCACTCATTTAGTTGCTGCACGGAAAAGCCTTGCAACGAGATATTTCCTGACTGCATCAATGGTGCTTGTGATGCATCCACACCCATTGTCTGTGGGGCTAACACACTTGACCCTACTTGTCTCATTGCCTCCAAAGGAGCACCAATTGGACTAAGGTCTAACAGGGATCTGAGGTGTTCGGCTGTTTGCGATCGTGGTGATATTGATCGGGGGGTTCCTGTGAACCCTTCCCTCATTATTTCCTGGGTCCCCACCCCTTGATCACATGTGACAGGTTTACCCTGCTCATATATTGGTACAGGTGGACCAACAGTAATTGGTAATGATATGGCAGCTGGTGTCTGACCTGATCCCAAACCTCACGGAGCAGTAACTCCCAAAGCTTGACTCACTGTAGCTGGTGCGGGTACTAACAGGGATCCTGCTGTTGGATTATAACCCGGAATCAGCTGTTGCTGCGGCTGGGGTAGCAATTGCGGAGTTGGCTCAATCTGCACTAACCTCGATTTTTTATATATCGGATCAGGCAGCACTATCAGACTCGTAGTCATCTCTAGTACTTGGACATCTGGATAGATTCTCAGTATCTGCGGTGGAGGTTGCAACTGTATCTGCATGTCTGGCGCAGTGGGTACACTGACACCACTATGTGTCAAAACCGTATCACTAGTCTGCACTGTATCTGTAACTCCCTTATCCTGCGTCTGGTTCCCAGGACCCGCACTAGTGCTTGGGGAATTGTCATCTACTGCATAAGGTGGCCGGCGATCATGCAATAATTGATTAAGAAACTCTTCATCATCTGAATCATCTTCTTCTATCCAAGACCTCTTAGGTGGTCATTATGACCCTGGCGGTATTACAACCGCAGAGCCAAAATGACGGGAGCACCCCCAACAGGCTGGCGGTGCCTCCCGGCAAATTTTTACTGCAGCGGTAGCGCCGCGGTCGCACCGCCGGGGCCGGCGGTTTACCGCCACAACGGCCCGGCGGATGTAATCCGCCAGGGTAGCGCTGCTTGCAGCGCTGCCCAGGGGATTACGAGTCCCCGACCGCCAGCCTTTTTCTGGCAGTCTGAACCGCCAGGAAAAGGCTGGCGGTACGGGGAGGCCTGGGGCCCCTGGGGGCCCCTGCACTGCCCATGCCACTGGCATGGGCAGTGCAGGGGCCCCCTGACAGGGCTCCCATGTTGCGGCCCATATCTCCACTGGGCCGGCGGGCGGAAACTTGGTTTCCGCCCACCGGCCCAGCGGGGATGTCCAAATGGGCCGCACGGCGTTTACAGCTTGGCGGGCGGCAGTAGCGGCCCGCCAATGTTGTAATGAGGCCCTTAGTCTCTTTAGGCTTATTAGAGTCCTTGTCTGTCTTGCAGGTGGCTTTCTTTCCCTGTGTTTCGTCTCCCTGTGTTATTGCTGGAAACAATTTGAGTCCGTCAACTATCCCCCACCTCCACATTTTGCTCTCATTGGCCCATCTAGCCTCAGCTAAAGTCTTCTCTGCCCTTTTCATTCTCCTTTCAAATTTCTGCTGTCTTTGTCGTATGGCCATTAAATCCCAGACCGCTAATGCCTCATACTGGGCTGGCCTCGGAGGTGGCTTTTGTACACTTAACATCCACCTCAAATTCTCTAAAATTCTCATATTGAACGTTCCTTGTTACGGAAACGCTAAACATCCCTCCTCTGTTAGTTTGTGCCACTGTTTCATCCATAAGCAAGGCGCGACTCCCTTCTCCTCCATCACTATATAAGCTGGAGTACCCTCAGGCGGTGTAGGCTCCCCCTCAATCGCCATAATGTATGCGTCTCCTTTCAGAGCACTCCTAAAAGCTTTGATAAAATTCATCTTTACGTCTTCTCTTTTATTTGTATTTAATCAGAAAGTGACTTTAATTCCCAGGACACTCTTCACCTACCTTTCTCAACCTCTTGCCTCTCACGGACGGCTGCCAATCCGTGCGCGACCCCTCTCGACAACTGACTTATCCCAGAGCGGCACCACTGACGTCACACTAACACACTGCAGCTGACAAAGCCTTGCTTGTCCTCCTCACACTGGATTCACACCAAACTAATGCAATATATTGCGAGCACCCTTAACAACAACAACTCAAATTTGCCGGTTTACTACAGGAAGGGTAACACATTTGCTTCAGAACTTTACAGAGATTTCACTTGAAGCCTCGGCCGCTGCTCTCGCCTCCTCAGCTCCCGCATACGCAAGCAGAGTTCGACCCGCAAATCCTACTCTCGACTTGTCAATGGTTTGTCCTAGTGCACTTTAGAACTTGCCAAATCTCCATTGAAGGTTTCACTCACACAATTGACTCAAACTCGACTTGTCAACCACGCCCGATTGACCTATTAAACCGCACAAATTACAATATAAACCCAAGTGTCTCCTACACTTGTCAATATACTCCGGAGTCTTAGACCACGACGGGTCCGTACATTACCAACCAACCATGTGGATAATTTTTTTGTTTGCACAAAGCGCCACACTCATATGAAGTACGCCGACTTCCCTACTCTCATACTGCGGAGTACGCCCACTCCTCCTAAAACAAAATTTCCTGGCCTAAACATACACAAACTTCACAAATCACCTGAAAAATGCATAAGCTCACTTAGGCAGGCTCCGAGATCCCGGGAAAGTCATGGGGAATTTAGAAACACATCATCTCTCCAATTTGCATTATCTCAGAAAAACAATCTAAACAGTAATTCTCCGTCCTAGGGCCCCAAAGGGCCTAAGCGTCGCTCTGCTACCAGAACTGATAATGCGTCCTTTTATGATAATTTATTACACATCAGGACTCGTTTTAGGCCAATGAATCTTTTGACCCAGTTGAGAGACACCTTAGGACGAGATAGCTAATCAATATGTCAATCAATACGTCAATAATGTCATCAATATTTATTACCACAATGCATTTTACTTTAGTCAAAGACATTAATCAATTCAGGACACCACCATGACCTTGCAGTCATGAATAACCACACCAGTTTAGTAGAATTTTATGAGATTTATTCCCCATTGATTACAATTCTAAAAGCAGGTGTGTTAATCTCAAAAGCAATACACTCAGTAACATTGTCATGATTTGGTAACTCGAATAAGACTTAATCAAAGCAAGGAACACAATTATTAAAACATAACACAGCGTCAACATAAATTAGCTTCAGCAGAGTGTCATTAACGCTTCAGTTCAACAAAGCATAGATTCAGTCATTTGTCTATTTGCATCGGAATAGTGAACCCCTGTCCTAACCACTGATTAGCATTAGCATGTTGGGCTTCATGCAAAACAATTTGGAACATCAATTTGGAAAAACGTCTAGCTATTGTCCTTGTCAAAGTAAGCAGTTGGTACCTAGAAAGGAAAAGCAAACAGACAAATCACAATTTCATTGTCATAGTTACCCTCCAAGGTTTGGGTCAGCACTCAGGTTCGGTCTTCGTCTTCAGGACATCAGTTGATTCACCATCAGTCAAGACTCAGCTCTCAGGAGGAAAGGGGCATTTCCCTCATAAGGAGGTAAAGTGTAAACTGAGCAATCTAAGGAAGAGGATGGTTTAAGTAAAACCAATAAGTCACCAAACAGAGTGGCCAAGTTTCTGGATCAAATCGACAGCATTTCCCTAACCAATCTAAATGGCTCCCCATGTCATAGGTTTTTATCCCTTTTTCGTTGTACATTCCCCTAAAACTTGATTGGACGAATGTTGCACTCCACTATCTTTAGCCAATTAAAAACAGATTATGTCATTAAATCTTTCACCCCGCATTAGTTCACAGACAGTTTATTGGTCAATATGATTGACGTCTTCAGAGGTAGCACGTCCGGTATGATTTCATCCTTCTGTAATTCTTTGCACATCTTTTGGTCAGTAGCTCCATTGTCTGTACTGGTTTGAGCGACCTTGTACATTACATTAATCTACACTGTTGCTTTTAGCTAGTACATTTCTACAAGCAGTATGAATTTCATGAGAACAGATCTACTATGGTTACATTCAGCTTCTAGTTTGAAGAAAACAAGAGGTCATGTCCTTTTGCGAGTCAGCACACTGCACGTTAGGAAAATTACATTTAATATGAGACCCAGGCAGCTAAGCTTCGGCTCATGCTAACTTAAGGCCTACAAGGTTTATTAGCAAAACTTCAATAACATAATCATTAATAATTAGAATAAAACTATTCAACTACAATAATTCATAAACATTAGTCATTTTCATTAGTCCAGGTATACATTGGCAGGCCACTCCCCGTGGTCATATTTCAGATACACGTTTTAGCAAAACCTAGTAATACAGTTTCTATGCAGCAATATTGCACACTATTTCATAAACATCTCATGTTAATATAGATTACATAAGCTACGCTCTCTCAACAGTCATTGAGAAGGGTGTGGTTAAGAAGTGTTGCTACAGATGTTGGATAATCTTATCTCAATATTATTGCTATGAAATGTAGTTTTGTCACGTGGCACTTTTTGTTGGTGGTAGACTGATCTAAAGAAGAATAAAGTTGCGCAGGCTTGGTTTTGGGTATTGCAGCAGATGCAACATACGTAGGGTACATACTGAGGACAGGCATATACAGGTCCAAAAGACTATGCTTGTGTGTTGTAAAGATAAAGGAATCAGCGGAGAGGTCTTTTGGGTAAATAATTACATTTATTATCAGCCAGAGGAGGTTCCTCCATTAGAGCCGAGGAGCGTTCACCCCGCTATCAGCAACAGCTGCCAAAGTTCAACAAGAAAATGATAATAAACTGTGTTTATTATTGTTTTATTGGTGAAGGGGCGGGGCCACGGGCTGTGATGTGCACAGAGGGGGAGGCCTCAGGCTGGCCAAACATACGTGCACACTAGGCTCTGTCCAACCCAGCAAAGCAGTGCCGGGTTGGAGAGAGCAGGTGGACTGTCCCAATCTGCATGGGGGCTGTGGGCTCTGACCAATCCAAACGCTGTTGTCATGCTGCCAGGGGCATGACAGCAGCATTCAGTTTGGCCACAGGGCAGGCTGGGAGACTGTGCCTGCGGCAAAGGAAAGAGGAGCTGAGCGTTGATGGCGGCGGTGGATTGAGGTACTTTTTTTATAAATTATTTATTTTTCTTTACCCCCACCGCACCCCCCAGCCCCCACCACATGCCTTGAGCTGCTCCTGTTATCAGCCTAAATAAAAGAGAGGAAGTTCAAAATAATTGTGTCTACCTCTGTTCAGGTACTGGCATTCTTTGTTAGTTTACTAGAACTAACCGGAAATGACACAACAGGCAGAGCACCACAGGGGGTAAGAGGAAGAAAGGAAAGATGTAAATATCTGTTTAACAAAATAAACAATGGTGTGATGGAAATGATGGGAACAAGAGGATATGTGTTTGAAGACCGATGGGCAAGAAATTGAAAAAAAGTATGACAATTTAAATCTGAAAGGAAAACGTTGATTGTACAGGATGTGACGGTCACTTGAGCGAGGTCATAGCAAAAGATGATGAAAAGGGTGGCTGGGCAGGGCTAGAAAATGAGAGGGCAGAGACGTGCTTACAAGAAGGAGCAGACAGCAGAAATTCTAGTTGCAGTGTAATGCAAGAAGCCGCATCAAAAGTGAACAGCCCAGTAGCAGTGTGTAGGAGATTTCCAAGTCATTGCCAAAGGACAAAAAAAAACATCAGCATCGACATGAAAAAATTAAAGAAATTGTCCCATTAGCCCCAGTGAAGTGCACTATTTTTTAGTTGGATTCCCACAATACACACAAGCAAAATACTGACAATGAGGTAAGCAATGTCTGAACTGAGCATAGCAATTGACTCACTCTGAATGATTTGGTGCATGGAATTAAAGTGTAAATTACAATTTAACATGTCAATAGATGGCAATATTATATTTTTTAAATTTTCAAAAAAGGTGTCTCAAACGTCAGACCTAAAAATGAAAGAAAACATTGGAGCATAAATTAATTGTAGCTTCTGTCTTCCAACCAACACCCATATACTCCAATGAGACATTGTTTTAGTAAATTATATTTAAAACACAGGCCCGTATTTATACTTTTTGACGCTAAACAGCGCTAACGCAGTTTAGCGTCAAAATTTTTTGCGGCGGCTAACGCCATTCTGAAGCGCCATGCGGGCGCCGTATTTATTGAATGGCGTTAGCCGGCGCAAGCAGACCGGCGCTGCCTGGTGTGCGTGGAAAAAAAACACGTACACCAGGCAGCGCCGACATAGGGAAAAATGGCGTTAGGGCGTCTTAAAAATGGCGCAAGTCAGGTTGACGCTAAAAAATCGTCTTAACCCGATTTGCGCCATTTTAAACGACGCCCAGACGCCATTTACATGACTCCTGTCTTAGTAAAGACAGGAGTCATGCCCCCTTGCCCAATGGCCATGCCCAGGGGACTTATGTCCCCTGGGCATGGTCATTGGGCATTGTGGCATGTAGGGGGGCACAAATCAGGCCCCCCTATGCCAAAAAAAAAATATTTTAAAAAATAAAATTTATACTTACCTGAACTTACCTGAATGTCCCTGGGGTGGGTCCCTCCATCCTGGGGTGTCCTTCTGGGGTGGGCAAGGGTGGCAGGGGGGGTCCCTGGGGGCAGGGGAGGGCACCTGTGGGCTCATTTTGAGCCCACAGGCCCCTTAACGCCTACCCTGACCCAGGCGTTAAAAAGTGGCGCAAATGCGGGTTTTTTTGACCCGACCACTCCCGGGCGTGATTTTTGCCCGGGAGTATAAATACGACGCATTTGCGTCGCCGTCATTTTTTTAAACGGGAACGCCTTCCTTGCATCTGATTAACGCAAGGAAGGCGTTCACGCAAAAAAATGACGCTATTTGCCCATACTTTGGCGCTAGACGCGTCTAACGCCAAAGTATAAATATGGCGTTAGTTTTGCGCCGAATTTGCGTCGAAAAAAACGACGCTAATTCGGCGCAAACGGAGTATAAATATGCCCCACAATGTTTTTGGCAGACTATATTTAGTCCACGATATTCCTGTAAATTACCCCCTACACACATGGGGATTAGAGTCAATAGGCACAGCCAACCAGAGCAGGGACCACTCCTGACGCCTCTGTTATTTTCTCCAGTTTCCTTAGGTAATTACAGCAGGCATGAGGGGCTTCAGTGGAGAGAGAGAGGTGAGAAAGCAAGAAGAGTTGAGTGAGGGAGGATAAAGAGAACAGGGTTGATTTGAACGTTTCTACCAGGGCTGCTTTTGGTTCTGTTGGAGGTGGCACATTCTGGCTGGCTGAGGCGAGGTCCTAGCCAGAAACAACCTACCACTCCCATCAGGGGTGGGTCATTACACTATCTGTGTAACCTGTGCTCACCCTTGTGGAGCTTGGCGCAAAGCAGTCAGGCTAATCAAAGAGACAATGTGTAAAGCATTGGCACAGCACATCAACACAGTAAGTACACTAAGCATCACAAATGAGACTTCACATGAGGTGCATGTAAATAAAGTTTGTGTTCAACACACACAAATTAACACCACATGAAAATCATGTAAATCTGGGCATCAATCAAATTCAGAAGGATGACTAGTAGTACGAGGCCCAACAGTGTTAATACGACATCAGCAGTACATACAATACTTTCCCTCCGGCACATGCACAAGTCTGCAGGGGCAGGCTGGACACAAGCTTTGAGACCACCACAAGGGTGCAAGTGCACTCATACAGGCCTGCTGTGTCAGGCTCAGTATAAATATCAAATCACTAAAGTGCAAGTGTGCACATGCTGGCAATTTGTGCCAGGCTCAGTATGCATATGAAAACAACAATGTGCAAGTGTGCACATTCTGGCAGCCAAGCTAGGTCCAGTATATACCTACAACCACCCATGTGCAAGTGTGCCTTTTGGGCAAGCCATGCTAGACTCAGTATATACATGAAAACATTAATGTGCAAGTGTGCACATGTCGGTAAGCCCCATCAGGCTCAGGATTTACATGAAAACACCAATGTGAAAGTATGTACATGTCGGTACGCCATTCCCAGCACAGAATATACATAGAAAACACCAATGTGCAAGTTTGCACATATAGGTGAGCCATGTTAGGCTGCCAGGCTCAGTATATACATGAAAACACCAATGTGCAAGTATGCACGTACAGGTAGGCGATTCCAGGCTCAGTATATACATGAAAACACCAATGTGCAAGTGTGCACATATCGGAAAGCCATGCAGGCTCAGAATGTACATGAAAACACCAAAGTGCAAGTGTGCACCTACCAGTAGGCATCACTTCCTAACTTATGTACTAACAGTGGGAAAGTGCCCAGGGCCCTTAGGCCCCCCAGAGAGGATCAGCAAATCCTCAAGGAAGAGTCAATCTCCTTGGTAGGATAACCCCTGTGGGGATCTCCCCTACCAGGCCATGGGGCACCCCTGTGTACCTGCCCTTCCTTCTGCAAACCCATCCATTCTGCCGTACGGGGGTTGCTCCTGGGGTAGTGGAGGGCCAACTCAGGGCTGGCCCCAGTGGGGAATATTCCATCCTGAGCGTAGGCACACATGCTCCTCCACATGCCTGCACTACCAGGCCTATTACATGTTGGTCAGGCTACTCTGGAGGCTGGCACACTGAATGCAGCATCTCAATAGTGGCCAGGGGCGTAGCGGGAATGTGGTGTACCTTTTTACATGACACCTCTGGTTACAGCACCTCATCCAATCAAATATACGCCTCTGACTGCATTAGTAGAAAGGGAGCGCACACTTTCCCCCTGCAGTACAGTGAGAAAGTGCCCAGAGTCAAAACATCATGCAAAGAGGGTCAGAACAAACTGGGAAAAAAGCAAATATTTTCAGGGAACTCCCCTAAGAAGAGCCATGTCCAACATAACCCCTTCCCATCCTAAAGCCAAGGTGGTTTCCATCATCCCCTTGATAAACCACCAGACTCAGAGTGATAAAGCCTGGACGATGGTCCACCACTGCAGTGGTACCCCCTCCAACTCTAAGCCCCCTCATTCCCTTAGGATCTCTTTTGCTGCTCTAGGAGCCACCCTAGGGTGTGGTATGCTCTGGCCCTAGGGGTGGCAATCCCGGCCCTACCCCCGGGGCCATCTTAGGTGACTAGAAAAGCACCAGGACAAGGTGGCCAACATCCACCAGCATTCATTACCCAGCAGCTAGCCACCCAAGGACCTTGGTCCATCGTGGCCCCCAAAAGGGGCAGCCCATGGCCCCATGGCCTTGTACCTTCCCCCTCTTGCTGACTGACCTGTTCAGGGATGGCTTTCTGCACCTGGTCCTCCAGTCCAGGGTCTCTACCCTGAGGCCAGCCAGGGGTGAGATTTTTTTTCCCCTGCTCCCCTTCTTGGACGGGGTCTTGCACAGATACAGGACTGATGGTTTACCAGCTCCAGCTGTCCCCTCACGTCCCTGTGCTCCTCCGGTCAGCGGTGGATGATTACACTCATTGTGTAATCTGAGCTCACCCTTGGGTAGTTTGGCACAGAGTAGTCAGGTTTATCACAGGGGCAATGTGTAAAGCATTGGCACAACACAACCACACAATAAGTACACTGAGCGTCACAAATGAGATTTCACACGAGGTGTATGTAAATAAAGTTGGTATTCAACATGCACATGAATTAACGCCACATGACTATCATGTAAATCAGGGCATAAATCACATTCAGAAAGATCATTAGTAATATGAAGCCCAATACTTTTAATACGACATCAGCAGTATGTACACATAAGAAAAACAATACTTTCCCTCCCCGCACCCACATGCAATACTACCACATTGGCAGAACGAGACCCACCCCATCGATGACCCCCAATTCAATATAAGATACTTGTAGGATACAGACCGGTTCCCAACAATAGCAACTTTGCATACATACAGAGAACTATAGCACTTTTGAAATAGCTCTGCAGTCTAGGCCGCACCAGTAAATATCAATGTCAAAAGCTGTTGTAAACAACATGCATGGCAATGCTACTGTGTGATGAAAACAAGCCCAGACACTCACTCCCACACTTTCATTCTGCACTGCTATGCAGTGAGATGGATATCTGTGGCATACATGCATTTGCTCTGACAGCCAGTAGGTGAGGTGTAAATGAGTTTACAGTCCCCTGTTGGACCCAAACCTTCCTCAACCCTCTAACCAATTTTTGCCAGCCTCATAGTTAGAAATTTAAGCAACCTTTCCCCGTATATTAGCGCTCGTGGCTGGTGATTACACTTCGTCGGGATCCCGGGGCAAAGGTACAGGGGAAGAAAGAGAGCATGGCTGATCAGGCAACATTCTGCAAATAGAGGTTTGGTCTCCACTCCGGATGTTCACTCAGAGATCTCAACATCTGGCCTTCCGGCCTGGGCCCTGGTCTGCAAAGCACAGGAGGAGGGTCACCTTGGGACACTGAGTTCACAGTGATGTTCAGCCATGCCCGACCCTCCAATTCACTTATAGTTAGCAATCCAGAACCTCCCAGGACAGGAGGCACCACGTCTGGGGTGCAGTAACTTGGACCGCCCCAGGCATCCCAGTAACATGTGAAGAGTTTACCAAATTCTGTGCCCTCCTGGAATGAGCACAAAGTCTGGGGCGGAATGATCTGAGTCACAATAGTCACTGCTGAATGCACATGCAAAGTGCTCAATGCAGGGCCTTTCTGGGATGAGGCCCAACATCTAGTGCATGATGACTTGAGTCACACCAGTGAAATCCATTTGTACACAAAAGGTCACCAATGTCGTGCCTCACTGGAATGAGGCACAATGTCTGCTGCGCAATGGCTTGAGTCCCCTTTGAACCACAGAGTCTCCCCTAAATTTTAGTCCTGTCTGCCATGGGGCCATGGACTGCAGATCTTTATCTTTAGTGGTGCCATGATCTGGCTCCAAGAGCCAAGTGACAGAACCTCTCTCTCTAATCTATCTAGCCAGGCCCTCTGTGGTTCTAGTTATCTAGGTTTTATAGCTGTTTTTAGGGAATGCACAGATGTGTTTTCCCCCAGCCCCCAGTGGAATGAAGCTTGTATTAAAAAGGCACACAAAAAGGGATTTTATAACATGGGAATGCCCACTTTTTAGAAGTGGCATTTCCAAGGTATTACTGACAAAACCACCTTTACCAATGGAAACGGGTTGTCTTTAGGAATCTAATGATAGTAAACATTATGAGGCTGCTAAACTACAATCCACTATTGCAGCTAGGATTAATTATAAACTTTCCCCTATATTAACCTATGGTCTGAGCAGCTCTCAATGGCAGTGAAAACATACCTGGACATTCTTCACTGTGTGGGCACATGTGCCATGGTATGTGCAAAAGTCTGCAGGGGCAAGTTGGACTCAAGCTTTGTGAACACCACAAGGGTGCACGAGCACTCAAAAAGGCAAGCTGTGTCAGGCTTAGTTTATATATATATATATATATATATATATATATATATATATATATATATATATATAACACTAATGTGCAAGTGTGCACATACTGGCCAGGTGTGCCAGGCTCAGCACACAGATGAAAACACCAGTGTGCAAGTGTTCACATACTAGCAGGCATGCTAGGCCCAGTATATACTTACAACCACCCTTGTGCAAGCGTGCATCTTTGGGCAAGCCATGCCAGGCTCAGTATGTACATGAAAATACATGGAATATATATACATGGAATACACCCATGTGCAAGTCAGCACATATAGGTAAGCCACGTCAGGCTCAGTATACACATGAAAACACCAATGTGGAAGGGTGCACTTATAGGCCAGCCAGGCCAGGATGAGTATATACATGCAAAACGCCCATGTGCAAGTGTGCACATATGGGTAAGCCATGCCAGGCTAAATATATGCATGAAAACACCAATGTGCAAGTGTGCACATATATACATAGGACATGCCAGGCTCATTATATACATGAAAACACCAATTTGTAAGGGTGCACTTATAGGCCAGCCAGGCCAGGCTCAGTATATACAGTACATGCAAAACACCCATGTGCAAGTGTGCACATATCGGTAAGCAATGTTATGTTATGTTATATGAACTTATAAAGCGCCAAACTACCCAGAGGCCTCGCAGCGCTAAAGAACAACAACAGGAACCAGAGTTTAAAAAGCCAGGTTTTGATTGCTTTCCGAAAGTTCAGTTCATGACTAATTAGTCGAATCTTTAGAGGGAGGGAATTCCATAGTTTGGTTCCCCGATATTCCATCGTAGCCCCCCCCCCATCTGACTTTCTTGACGATGGGAAGTACAGCTAAGGCAGTCGATGCTGATCTGAGAGCTCTGGCGGGTTTGTAAAAAGTTGCCATAGATTTTAAAAGATGGGGTCCTCTGATATGTAATGCTCTATGAATGATACAAAGAGTCTTGAAATTCACCCGCTGTTCCACAGGAGAAGCCAGCTGACAGAACTATGCCTTGGGATGTCAAGCAGAAGACATCCTGCAGCATTCTGAGCCACCTGCAATTTGTTTGATCACATATTTGGGGGAGCCGAGAAATAGACTATTGCCCTAGTCAAGTCGCGATAGAATGATTGCTTGTACAGTGAGCCTTCTCGCCAAAGGCGGGAGTATTCCCAGAACCTTTCTCAAGAGTCTCAATGATCCAAAGCAGGCAGCAGCACTTTTCTTGGCCTGGTATTCCAGGATGAGCTGGGGATCAAGCCAAATTCCCAAACATTTGATGTGATCCTTGGGGGATGGCAGGGACTCCAAAGAGGCCATGGCCAAGGAATTAATGCCAGGGTTCTAGTGATGGCCGGCGATCATTATTTCAGTTTTATCCCCATTCAGTTGGAGCATACTATAGGTCATCCAACTAGATATTCAATCAACAGCAAATGGCAACTCATTAATTGAAATAAATGCACATTCTAATTATGTAAGAAGGAACTTATGGGTGCTCTTACACTGAGACACATCGTTGCCTTGATGTGTAAAACCGGGTTTATAAAAGTAAACCCGTTCTAGTAATAAAGAAACAAACCAGTGGGGCACACCAACAAAACAATATCTATACTTTAAAGATAATATGATATCCTGATGAGATAAAATGAAGAATCATAATAAATTCAACTAGAATGCTTGTTTAGTCCTCTCCCTTTCTTGAACAGTGTAAACAAACACATAATGTACACAAATGTAAAACTACCCAAGAGAAGAGTATGTCCATGCAGATAGAAATTTTAATACAAAAAGAATATATCTTCTTATACACATAAACATATATATATATACACAAAACATATAGAAAGAGAATGAATAACCATCAGCCGACACGTGTTTCGTCCTGACTGGACTTCTTCAAGGCTGAGAAAATCACAACAAACAACAATCAATCACGACAAACATATATATACAATTTTACACAAAAATTAAAATATATATACATCTAACATTTTGTTCTTTCATTTTCCAAGATAAATAAACAAAGGAATTTATTTTGGTCATTTAAATACCCAAAATGTTATATACACATCATGTTTGTAATATGACTCTTGATTTGAATCTGAACAAGAAACTACAAAGAAAAAGAAGAGAACCACCACCACATAACCTTAGTGGCAAAGTGTTATTTAATGTCCGAAGGTATAACATAAAGTACTCCCCATGTCTCCAAGAATAGGTATGTTAAAGCCACAGCAATGATTAAACATGCCACATGCAAACCCAAGTGTGAAAGAATTTCTCTTTTGTTGGCATTAGACTGCTTCATGTCTAAATTTCTCTTTTGTTGGCATTAGACCTCTTCATGTCTAAAATAACCCCTCTTTGTGCAATGGTGAGGAAAAAGATATCCAATAAATATGTACCTTTGATCACTTCTATGTCCGTTATACTCATATCCCATCTATCATAATCTACAAAAAAAGGGGGGGAAAGTGACAATTTCATTAACCTCCTTTCGCTTGTCAAAAATATTCCTCAAGAATGTAAATGTAATTTATTGTAATGCCATTACTGACCTGTTTTAAACCACAGTCAGTCACCTCTTTTCTTTCTTCGAAATCAATCTAAATACTGGGCAATAGCAAGTTTCATATATTGAGGAACCAACTGAAATACAAACAATTGAAATATCTCTAGTGGCCTCAATTTCTATTGTTACTATGTAATCACCGTCCGCCCATCTAACAAAATTTATACCAGTATCTCCACAGTTTCCAGTAATGGAGCAGACACACTAATGAGGCTCCATTTTTCCATTACTTACATTACAACTAGATATTGCCTGTAAGCATGACGTCAATGCCAATCCATCTGCCCCCTCTATCGTGGAAAAGGACACCACCAGATGAGTATCATCTGCGTAGGAAACCAATGACAGTCCGAAGGACTCCACTAGTTCTGCCAAGGGGGCCATGTATATTTTAAATAGGGTGGGACTAAGCAATGAGCCCTGTGGGACACCACAGCTCAGTTTGTACTGATCAGAAAAATGAGAGCGGCCCAAGACCTGAAATGATCTTTCCTCAAGAAAAGAGGAGACCCATTTGAGTGCGGAGCCTTCAATTCCCGTTGCTTTTATCCTTTGAATCAGGAGATGATGGTCTACCGTATCAAAGGCAGCGCTTAGGTCGAGAAGTATGATAGCTGTCATATAGACCTGATCCATTTGTTTCCTAGCCTCCTCTGTGACCACTATCAGGGCTGATTCTGTGCTGTGCAAAGGCCTAAAGCCCATCTGAGTAGGGGGTAAGATATTATTCTCTTCCAAAAAAATGGAGAGTTGGGAGTTAATGTATTTGTCCAATATTTTAGACATGAAAGAAAGTAAGGATGTGGGCCTATAATTCTTAAGATCCCTGGTCTCTAAGTTTTTTTTTTTTAGCAAAGGCTTCACTATTGCATGTATCCATTGTTCCGGGACCCAGCTGCTCAGCAGGGAGGAGTTCAGTAGTTCGGTTAGAACAGACACAATAGCTGGAGCTCCAAGAGCTAACACGTGAGGGGGAGCTGGGTCCAAAGGGGAACCTAACTTTAAAGCAGCAAGATAGGAGGCGGCTGTTCCTAAGATAAGGGGGAGAAATGTGATAGAGTGACTGTACTTATTAGGGGGTTTGTAGCTTGGGCCTCAGACTTGGCTTTGTCCTTTGGAAGATTAGAGTTGATGGTGTTGATCTTCTGTTGAAAAAAACTGGCTAACTTGTTACTATGTTCTCCCGAGGCTTCAATTGGGTCAGATGCTATAGGAGAATGAAGAATCTCTTTAAGCACCTGAAAAACCTCTTTAGGGGAGCCTGCGGCCTGTTCAATTCTACCAGAATAATATGCGCCTTGTGCTAGTCTAATTTCTGTGTGATAGTGCCTAATGGATTGCCTATATTCTTCCCTTGCAACTGGGTTTAAAGTTTTCCTCAACTTATTCTCAAACCACCTACACTTCCTTTTAAGTGTTGACAGATGAGGGGTGAACCACTGGGCCTCGACTCTCCTTGGGAGCCCGGTTACTGTCTGATAGGGGAGAAGAGTGTCAAGACAGTCAGTGATCCAATCATTAAAGGATTCAATTTCTATCTGAATGTGTTTGAAATACGTTGATGTACGGCTGTCTAAAAGCTTGATCCATTCATCTGCGATGAGACTATGCCACCCCCTCACTCTCTGAGCCATAAACTGGGAGGAGCCTTTAACCAAGGAGATATGTAGTTTTAGCGGAATTAGTAGATGGTCAGACCAAGCCAAAGGAAGAGCGTGCATGGGGCAAAGCACTGACAGGTTACTGAAGACTAGGTCAATTGTATGCCCCTTTTCATGTGTCTGGCCTGTAACTAATTGTCTTAGACCGAGAGCTTCCATGTCCGCCAAAAGACGTCTAGGCGATACCAAGTCCAGATTGTCTACTTGAATGTTAAAATCACCTATAATCGTAAGATTGGGTTTATCACATATTAGATTGGCTACTTGGTCAGGAAAGGTTTTTAAAAAATTGTCACTGGACCCCGGAGGACGATAGAGCAGTACTCCTGTAAAGGTGAATATTGGTTTCAGAGTCAGCGAGAAGAGCATACTTTCGCAGCCCGTTAACTGCAGGGGGGAAGAGCTAAACTTAAAGTTATGCTTATATATGATTGCGATTCCTCCTCCCCTGGAGGTGGTTCTATCGATCCTTGCTATCCGGTACCCTGGGGGTAGGGCCAGCGCTATATCGGGACCAGACCCCTCATGTAGCCACATCTCGGTAAGGAACAGGGCAGTGGGAGCACTATCGCTCAGCAAAATATTAACATCCAGTTTATGTGCTGGTGGTGATCTACAATTTACCAACAAGAAGGATATGTGGGTATTAATGTTCATGGAAACAATGGATCCCATATGTCGAGGGACCCAATTACAGGAGGGGCAGCACCATGTATTGTCCCTTAAATCAGGGCATATCTGGTAAGTGTCAGGCAGACAGGGTCTGAGACTCCTGAGACTTTCTGATGTGTAGGTCCAACCCAAACTCCTGGACGGACCGGGAGGACTGGCCCCTGGGCCCGAAATTGCGCGGACGGCCGCAGACGGGCTTGCCTTAGGCGCACCTTCGGCGCACCCGCTACGCAACCGCAGCATCTGGTGCTTTATCCGGGACTAAAAGAAACAACTAGACCTCCACCTTTCCAAAGATGGCGACCGTGAACGTGCCACCACCCTGGAGAAAAAATGGTGGCCCGTCTAAAACGGCGGCCGAATAGCAGCCCAAGAAAATACTGCGGAGTAACCAGGTAAGTAGGGGGGGAGGGACCAGAGGGGGAGAATGAGGGTGCAGTGGGAGCCCCTAGTGAAAGTGATGTCCCCCAGGCTAAGCTGACTGGTCACTGAACATGTGCTGAGTCAGCTGTGTAACACTAAAAAATTAAGCTAAAATCTTGCTTTTTCTAAAAAAGTACTCAGATTACTTAAATATAACAAATTCAATACAATAGGTTAAAAGCGTTAAGAATTCGCCAAGTCTGGTCCTCGGAGGTTCGCTGTGCAACGGCAGCATCCGGTGCTTCATCCAGGTCTAGAAGAAACAACTAGACCTCCACCTTTCCAAAGATTGCGGCCGGGAACGTGCCACCAGCCTGGAGAAATAATGGTGGCCACATCTAAAACAACGGCCGAATAGCAGCCCAAGAAAATACTGAGGAGTAACCAGGTAAGTGGGGGGGGAGTGGTCGGAGGGGGAGAATGAGGGTGCAGGGGGGAGCCCCAAGTGAAAGGTGATGTCCCCCAGGCTGAGCTGACTGGCCACTGAACACGGGCCAAGTCAGCTGTGTAACACTAAAAAATTAAGCTAAAATCTTGCTTTTTCTAAAAAAGTGCACAGATTACTTAAATATAAAAAATTCAATACAATAGGTTAAAAGCTCTAAGAATTCGCCAAGCCTGGTCCTCGGAGGTCCTCGGAGGCAATGCCCGGCTCAGTATATACATGAAAACACCAATGTGCAAATGTGCACTTATGTGTAAGCCATGACAGACTCTGTATATACATGAGAACACCAATGTGCAGGTTTGCACATACTGGTATGCACTACTTCCTAACTTATGTAGAAAGGGCACACATGCCCTTTCTCACTGTATTTACAGTGAGAAAGTGCCCAGAGCCCTAAGGCCCCTCAGAGAGGATCAGAAAAACCACAAGAAAGAGCCAATCTTCATGGTAGGGTAACCCACATGGAGGTTCTCTCCTACAAGGGCATGGGACAACCTTCTGTACCTGCCCTGCTTTCTGTCTACCACCTGCTCTGCCCTCTGGGATGTGCTCTCGGGTAGTGGAATGCCTACTCAGGGCTGGCACAGTGGGGAAGATTCCACCCTGAGTGTAGTTGCACCTGTGCCTCCACAGGTCTGCATTACCAGGCCTATTACATCTTGGTCAGGCTACTTTGGTGGGTGGCAAACTTAGTGCAACGCCCCACTAGTGGCCAAGGCCTTACCTGCCTGGGTATGTGGTGTACTGTTTACAGGGCACTCCAGGGTATAGCACCTCAACCAATCACGTAAGAACCTCTTTCTGGCCTGACTAGGAAGGGCACACAAACTTCCCGCCTGTAGTACAGTGTGAAAGTGCCCGGAATCCTGAGGCCATGCACAGAGAGTCAGCAAAAACTGGGAGAAAAAAAAAAAAACATTTCAGGGAAATCCCCTAAGAAGGGACATGTCCAACAGGTTCCAAATCTGACCCTTTCTCCCACGGATCAAGGGACTCAAGCTTTAATACAGGTATGTGAAAACAACAAGTATGACACAGCGGCAGTGTTACAACAGAGAGACCAACGAGGGACAAACCCAGCTAAATCTGATGTTAAAGATCAACAGGGTGAAAGGGACTAACACATACAAACAACATCAATACTACATTTTCCATTCTTTTCTCTCTAAGTGTAGTGAACAAGGTACACAGTTCACTAATCATAATGCTACAGGTCCCTAGGAAAGAAATTTGAAACCCTCTATACCCTCCCAAAATGGTATTTTAATAAAGTAATTAATTTGTGGATAATAAAGCACAATTGTTTTGAAACTTGAAATTAAAAGCATAAGTTCTAAGGAGAAGCCTCAAACAATCATTTGAATAAATGCATTGGCACAAAGTGCTGTATTTCTTTCTCATCACAAGAACCAGTAAATCTTTTGAAAAGACAACCCCAAGGTAGAGTTGGAGAGGTTTTCCAGGGTCTTTAGCTTGATGCACTGTTGGACCGTTCTACTCAAGCTTTCATTTCCTAATAACAAAAATAAGCCTGAGAATAAGAATTTTGTATGCCTTTCTGGATCATAGGTTTCCTATACTGATTTAAAAAGGTGATTGAGTAGAGGAACGCAAACTTTGGCAGGGACCAAGATGCTTTACACTGGGAGGGTGTAAGAATAATTTAATTTCCAGCTCACGTTTTTTGTGCATCTTCATACTTATTGCTCAATGAAAACAGTTGAAAAAACCCGTTGGTAGAAATTGGTCTAAGGCATGGAATAGATAAAGCAGATTATTTTCAGCATTTCTTCATGTGATGAATAAAATAGCTAGGATGCCTCTCCACCGAAATGGTGATGGTATTTCCAAATTACTCAATAACAATAACATTCACCCTAAGCACCATATGAACATCACTGCAGATCATATCCACTCTTTAACAGTCTGTTATCTGGTTACAGCATTCTAACGTATCAATGTGCATCTAGAATGTTATGTTAAGTTGATTTGTAATAGCACACCAATCACCTGTGAGGCAATCCAGGTGCTTGAGCAGGTGTGTAGGTGTGTAGTCCCGGCAGCATTATTCAAAGAGTCAGGTTTTCAGCCTCTTGCGGAACTCAAGAAGTGAGGAGAAGGTTCTGATGTGTTCTGGGTGGCCATTCCCTGATTTGGGTGCTAAGTATGAGAACCAATGTCCTCCTGCTCTGTTTTTGTTGAAGTAGGTGTAAGCGAAAGCGCCTGAGCGTAGGTCCCTGGTGGGCTATTGGAAGTGTAAGCGGCTGTTTTGGTATGCTAGTCCAGTGTTGTGCAAAGCTTTGCGGGTGTGCATGAGGAGTTTGAATTTGCTGCATTTGTGAACGGGGGGCAGTGGAGTTATCTGAGGTGGGGTGAGCTATGCATGTGGCATGGGAGGTTAAGTATGAGTCTTGCAACAGTGTCCTGGATGGTGTGATGTCTGTGTAGGAGCTGTGTAGGAGCTGCTTGCAGATTCCAGAGTATAGTGCATTGCTGTAGTGAAGTCTGCTTGTGATGAGTGATTGTTTGATGGTTCATCTGGTATGGGAGCTATTTGAAGATCTTTTGTAGCAAACTAAAGATGTGGAAGCAGGATGTGCTCACTGCATTGACTTGTGTCGTCAAGTGGAGCTTGTTGTCCAGGATGATCTCCAGATGCATGGCATGGTCTATGTATGTAGGTGTTGATCCTAGCTTTTTCCTCCCCAAGTAGTGGTCCAGGTGGAGGTCTTGTGTCTGAAGACCAGTACTTCTGTCTTGTCTGAGTTGATCTTCAGGTAGTTGGTTCTCATCCAGTCTGCAACCATGGTCATGCAGTTTGGTGTCATTGGCGTAAGAGATTATGGTGATGCCTTGGGAATGGATGATGTTGATGAGCAGTTTCATGTTGATGTTAATCAGGGTCAAGCTGAGAGACAATCCCTGAGGTTCGCCACAGCTCAGTTTCTTAGTCGCTATTGTGAAGGGTGGCAGTCTGATTCTTTGTGTTTTTCCCATGAGGGAGGAGCAGACCCAGATGAGTGCAGGTCTATTGGATTCCCATCTTGTACAGTCTTCTGATGAATGTGTAGTGGGAGTCTGTGTTGAATGTTGAGGAGAGGCTGAGGAGGATGAGGGCTATTGTTTCTACTTGGGCCAGGATTGTCTGGATATGGTTGTTGCCTGTCACGAGGGCTGTTCAGGTGCTGTGTTTTTTCTCATTCCTGATTGAGTGTTGTCCAGTAGGTGGTGTAGTTTGAGATGCCTTGTGAGTTGCTTGTCAATGGCCTTCTCTATGACATTGGCAGAGGAGGGGTGCAGGGAGATTGGATGGAAGTTGCACAGTTGGCTTTGATCCATCAACAGTTTCTTGATGGTGCTGCATGCTTCCAGTCTCCCAGAAATGTGGTGATGTGAAGGACGTGTTTATAATGTGGGTGAGGGCACTGCTGATTGGTGATAATACAAGATTGTAGATGTGATGTGACATGAATCTGTCATGAGTGGATGGTCTGCATGATCATCACTGTGTCTTCTTTGGTGAGAGTTTTGCATTCACTCAGGTGCCCATCTTAGTTGGTGATGGGTCGTTTAGGGATGAGATGACCAGAGACTGGTTAGTGTGTGATGTTGATGTAAATGTTTGCGATTTTGGTGTGGTAGAAGTATTAACAGTATTAAACAATGTGCAATTTGTGTATGTAAGAAACTTCATGTTTCCTTGGTGTGCCCTCACCATTGCTTTAGCAATAATTTATGGGAAGCTGGGCACAATATCCTCATAAAGCAGATTCTAGGCTTCTCTTTGAGTGACATGCCTGAACAATATCTGAGCATGACACATGCCATTTTCTACTACAGGATTTTAAAGTTTATTACAAATAATAAGGGTTAGCCTTATCTAGTTCTGAAATTAGTACAGTAAGTCTCTGACACCCCACAGGGACTGCAATCCAAGTTGAGGCGTCTAGAAAAGTGACCAGACTCAGATATATTGTTGCCTTAAACTGTTTATGCTATCCATACCCATGTAAATTCTCAGGCAACAGGATAAAAGGGATTTTATAATGTAGAGAATTATTACTCGTAAACTTGTATTTTCTCCCTCAGGGCATTCTAGCAAGGAGATTTAACTTATGTTCATGGCCATGTGCCAACTCCCTAAAATGGATAATAAAAAATCCTTGGGAGGAACAGAAATGCAAACATTTCCTACTAATGTTTGATTTGCTTTCTGACTCACTTACTTTGAGATTGAAAGTACCCAGTCTGCTGTTCGGGCAGCTAATTGGCAGGGACAAACTAGTCAAGGCTCGCGGATATTTCCCAGACGTCTTCAGTATAAGGACTGCTTTGACTACCTCAAAGAAAGACTCCGGAAATCTTTCTTCAGCCGATGAGGAGTCATTAAACTTTGAGGGGGCAGAGTCCATAGTTTATGAGGAGCCAGTTCTCCCTTTATCAACCTACTCATCTTCTGCATTTCTTGTTACAACCACTAAGAGCTGCACAGTCCCTTTGGGTGACAACCCTTCTCTTTAATGGTTGCCAAAACATGGAACTGCTCGTCATCCATATTACTAACAACCACTTCATATTTAGAAATTGTTGAGAATTTGGATGCTTCACCAATATTCTTGGCTTCCTTCAGTCTGTCTTCCCCACATCATCTTGGGGCCAGATACCCTAGCATAAGTTATTGTACTTTAGAAAACTTAAACAAATTAGAAAAAGTAAGCTGCCAGTTGGTTAGTCAAATCTAACCTAGACCCTGCATCCTACAAGGAATGTTCTAGTAATCTACTCATGCTTAAATGTGCATTCAAAGCCATTGCTGAGTGGAGTCTACAGCAGAGAGACTTGCAAAGGACCGTGTTTTCTTAGCCTTCACAATGCCCTGCATTTTGCACTACACTGTACTTGTTAAAAGCCATGGTGATAAGGAGAGTGGGCACACAAATGGGCGTACTGGATGATGGGGGTCTGGTGATCTGCTCACCCTTCCTGCCCAGTCGAGTAAATTCAGACCATCCTCCCACAGAAGAGGAGAGTTTTCAGTGCCATTATTAGCAGTGTGTCCTTAGTCCAGACTGCAAGCCATACTGCAGCATAACACATGCACAATATATTACTTTGAAACCTGTCATGTAGCTCCCAAATCCCCCTTTTTGAAACATAAGCAACCACCATAGAGAGCAGGATGTGGGAGAAACGTTGGCATGCACACACACAATGTAATCATGATTTACATGTCAAGCAAATTGGATTATAGACATGGCATTAGTGTGGTACATTACACACAATGGCAATGTGGGTTCTGGCACTACATTCATACTTTGATTAATATAATAGGGTACCTTTTTCTTATTTGGGCTTTCTTGTCCACCCTCACCACTGGCCCTGAATGTCCTTGACCTAACTGCAATATTTGACAAGGTCCTTCTCTTTATTAAACAAGTTATCTCAGCCAGAAAGATTATGACTCACAATTTGCTCAGATTTGCCCCTTCTGATCGTTCCCACCAAAAATGCATTGATAATGACTGTTCTTTCTATATTTAAATAAAATATATGAATATTGCATATATATTTTAAACAATATGTATTTGTTGGAAATGGCCATTTCTTCAGCCCCAAATCTTTTGCCTTCCTCCCCCACTCTTTGATGAATTCATTTTTGTTGGCTTTAGGACTCTGTGCACTTTACCACTGCTAACCCATTCTAAAGTGAATGTGCTCTTTCCTTAAAACATGGTATAATTGGTGTATACCCAATTGGCATATTTAATTTACTTATCAGTTGCTAGTAAAGTACACTCCATGTGCCCAGGGGGTGTAAATTAAATGCTACGAGTGGGTCTGCAGCCCTGATTGTGCCACCCACTTAAGTAGCCCTTTAAGTATGCCTCAGGCTTGCCATTGCAGAGCCTGGGTGTGCAGTTTTAACCTATCATTTCGACCTGGCAAAATAGACCTTTTGCCAGGATCAAACCTTCCCTTTTAATACATATGTTACCCCTTGGGTAGGCCCTGGACAGCCCAGAAGGCTGGGTGCACTGCATATAAAATGTAGGACATGTACTTTTAAGTTTAACAGTTCCTGGTAGTGAATTACTCTTAAATTTGTTTTTTACTTCTACAAAGCATATCTCTCCCCTAGGATTACTTTGGAGTTACCTTATTACATTTTATAAGTATAATTTCCACTTGGTAAGAGATAACCCCTTCAAGTTTGGTGTCGCTGGAATAACAATTTAAAATCCTGACTTATGGTGAAGTCGTAATTTAAATTGCAATTCTGAAAATACCACTTTTAGAAAGTTGCCGTTGACTGCTGCCTGCTGCCTGCCTGGGTCACATGGCTGGGTGTAGTTGTCAGCTAGGCTTTGTGTAATCCTCCTAGGCAGCCACACACAATGGGAGCTTAGGTGTGACTTCATGGGCCGTTACTGGCAGGATGGGAAGGAGGAGCTGGAGTCAGCCTTGCTTAAACCTGAATAGGCTGTGCCCTGTCTCCATTCACAGGGTTTCATACCTCCTGTGGTTAGTCTGGAGCCAGGACAAGGAAGACAGGGCATCTGTGCACTTCCAAGGCATGCCTCCAGAACCTTCATCCCACTTCAAAGGCACAACTGTGTATGAAAGGAGAACCTCAGACACACCACTTAAGTACACTTCTGGACCTGTGGATACTCTGCTAGGAAGAAGGACTTCTGTGCTGCTGAAAGGACAGCCACTCTGCTGGACTAGTACTCTGAAGGAACTGCTGCCTAGCTGTGCTGACCTGCTGCTTGCTGCCCTCTTGCCTGGGGAGGAAGAACTGGAGCTGCAACTTCACATTGAACCCCCCAAAAAACACCTCACAGGTCCTGGGCCATTGGTGTGGCTCTCAAGCTCTTTAATCAAACTTTTAGACTCTTTGCGACTGTGCCGCTCACACGAAAAATCGGAGCAAGCTGCCATAAGCCTGTCTCTTTACACAGAAACATCGTCCACCAGTGTGGACCACCAACACGAGGATTCAGCCTGCCCATCGGTGATGTCCGACCTGCTCCTTACACTACGCTGACCATCGGCAGCAATACTCTACTTGCTCCCAGTTCACTTCTTCCATGTGAATGGGACTCTTGGCACAAAACTTGAAAAAGAAACCTTCAGCTGGACTAATCTAGGACTACAATGTATTTGTGCTCCATCGCTGTCATCTTGAACTTGTGACTTTGACCCAGTCCAGTGCCACAAGATATCCCCAGTTGGAGCTTTATGCTTTTAGGTGTTATTTTTCAGTTTATTTAAAAAAAATCCATAACTCCAGTTCTAGTGATTGCATTTTTAAGTCTTGTTTTATTTATTGAAGTTTGCTCTATTTTTCTAACCTGGGGTAGGATCTTTTTGTGTGGTGTTTTCACTGTTTTTCTATTTGAAGATTTGCACAAAACTTTACACATTGCTTGTGAGCTAAGCCTGACTGCTCTGTGCAAAACTACCAGGGGACTGACACAAGTCAGTCTGGGGTTGCTTGTGCCTTACCTTGACTAGAATTTTGTTTGTTGCTTGACCAGGGCTTACACCCCAGCAACCAGTTACCCAATTCCTAACACTATTTATAAAATGGCTAAATAAGTTGTATTAACATTAACAAGTATCTAAACTTTAGTATCAATAAAAAAACTTTAAATTACTTTAAATATTTTATATCCATACCTTTTAATAATTTCAATACAGTAAAAAAATCTATACTTAAGGTGGGAGTTTGTATTTAAAATAAATACTCTTAAAAGTAATATGTATGCAATGTAACATAATCAACTACATTTATTATTTAATTATAAATGCGGTTAACTGTGATGTACTATATTTTAAATGATTTTCCATTCAAACTAAATATATATAATAAATTCACATTCATATTTCACAGTAAAATATTTTTAATGTTTTCATACATTTTTTAATTTTAACTTATTCCACAGGACAATGGAGAGGTTTGGCTACATGAGAAAATTACATTTCTTCAGATGTATGAATTTAGTTTCTTCTTCAAATAACTTTAACTTTATTTTTTTTAAAACATTTAAACTATTTTAAAATAATTCCAAATATGACTATTGTTTTTTTAGTGCTTAATAAATTGACATAAAATATGTGCTCTTATTTATTCAAACTTACAAACACTGTTTTGTCTCACCAGGACTACTGTGATAGCGTGTTCTTTGTTTTATTCATTACATCACTCTACAATCATTCTATTAAGGACAGATCGTATTTGAAAGTTCTGTCCATATATCACAAGAATCTCTATGACTGCTCCCAGGCTACTTAAACAGTATTCCCGCCTAGTCTACTATGTAAGCATCTTTTTTTTTTTGTTCAATATTTTTTATTTGAATATTCATACTTGAATAACAATTAACATATTGAGTATAAAGCAATAGCAAGAGAACTACATAGTATGACAAGTACTAAGGAAATTAGAATCAATAAAAGAAACTTGTGAGTACAACATAAGCAGAACATTTTGTATAAAAAAAGACAAATGGGGAAAAATAGAAGGAAGAAGAGAAATGAGAGGCGACAGTAACATGAAAGAGAAGAGCAAAGGATAGAAAGAAACAAGCAGAGAAGTGGAAATATCATAATTAAGACACATGTGAGTGAAAGGACAAATATATAGTAAAGAGTAACCAAAATGGATCTGATTTAATCTTCTGATTAATGGTTTAGGTGAAATCTGATCAACGTTAGGTGACATAGAGTCAAAGAAAACATTCTGAATTGATAATTAAATATAACATTGAAAGATTCTTAAACATTTTGACCAAATATCTTTCCACAAATAAAACACATGAGAGCAACAGTAGAGTAAATGCATAAAAGTACCATTTGAAGCAGAACAGGCCAACATAATGGAGAAGTAGTTGAATCAAATTTAGAGATGCATTCAGGAGTAAAAACAGTTCTATTATAAACAAATGATAAAGATTGTTGATATGTGCAGCTTTAAAATATGGCTTAAACACTTTAGCCATATGGAAAAGTAATTCTTCCATAGTAAATCAATAGAATTTTTAGACATACAGAAATTGGTGATAATAACATTTTGTGTAGATAAGCAGCTTTGAGAATGGAATCATGATCAACATTTTGTAATGATGTCAAGGGTGATTGGTGCAAAGTCAGGAAAAAATAGTAGACATTAAAAAGGATTGGAGAGCAGACAACATTAGGTTATATTCCTGTACGATAGAAGTTGGTAAGGTATATTGAATTTGTCATTGGGGAAAGGATATAACAGAATTATGTCTTACCATTTGATGAATGAATATAATACCCTTCTATTACCAATGTTTGAAATAATATTATTTGTGACAAAATGTAATAAACATACTATACCAAATGGAAGAGGCAAGAAACCATTGGTGAGAATCAAGACCTGCTGAAAATATTATATACTGCAAATGCTGGGAGTATTTTTAAATCGGGTTCATAGAAATAAAAGTACAATTAGACATATAAACCACATCATTAAATAAGAAATCCATCACCTTCAAATACAATCCATCGTGATAATGGTGATTCATGAAAATCCTTAATTAGGTCATAAAGTTGTTGAATTAAAAAAGCAGACTGATATATCTTAAAGTCAGGAAAATGGACACCTCCTTCATTCTTTGGGCGTTTAAGTTTAGACAAGGTAAAATGTAAATCTTTGTTATTCAAGAGCAATTTGAGAAATCACATTAATCTGTGAAAAGTAATAATTGGCTATTTTGAAAGGGAATATGGCTTTTGGTAATGAAATATGTAAATATTTGTTATTCCAGAGGAATTTGGTACAAAGAGAATTAATCTGGGAAAAAGTAATAATTGGTTATTTTGAAAGGTAACATAGAAAGTGTGTAAAACATGTGTGGTACAATCATCATTTTGAGGGGATCTGATGTAGCTCACCATGATAAATGAAGGGGAAACCAAGATGAAAGCAAATGATGAATTCTTAGCTGTTGTTTACCAGGCCAACCTAGTTACATTCATTAATGGCAGCAGAGTCTCCTGAAATAATTCTTTACATGATTAAGGTTCCAAGGGCCAGATGTACCAAAGGATTTTATCCATTCTGTGTCTGTGGCAAAAAGCTTTTGTACATATGGCCCCAAGAGCCTTAGCAGGGTCATTTGAAGATGAGGCTTCCTTGATTAATAAGGTTGTGCACTGGTTGAGGTCCAAGAGGGGGGTGTCTTTCAATTATTAGATCTGATATTGGGAACGCAAGGAGACACTCCCACGGAGGAACTGATTATGACTTCATTGCTTTATAATTGAGAGACAAGATGCTGGTTCATGAAGTTTTTGCTTATGTATTGTGTTCTTGCAATCTTAGGTCCTCACAAACTAGTGTTATTAGGCTGAAACTGAACCCGCCTAGGGATGGGACCCTTGTTAGGCCGGGGAGGAAAACTGCAAGAGATTTAGGGGGTCATTATGACCCCGGCGGACGGCGTTAATATGGAAGAAAGTACTGCCAACAGGATGGCGGTACTTTTCTCCATATTAAGAAATTGGCGAATTGGCTAAATGTGAGAGAACAGAGCTGATTGCAGAGGTCCCCTAACTTTTTGCCCCTATATTCCACTTTTTGCTGGTGTTTTCCTGACTCTGATGGTGCCCTGGGTACTGCTAACCAGTCCCAGGGCCTGTGCTCTGTGTAAAATCAGTATGCAAATTAGGCTAATTAAAATTGGCTAAGTCAACCTACCTATAAGTCCCTAGTATATGGTAGGGCATGTAGGTTTAGGGACCCCAGCATAGGTAGTGCACTGCTGAGGTGCCCAGTGTCATTTTAAAGGCAGGCCTGTCTTGATGGCTGCTTTTAAATTAAAGTTATATGCAAATTCGACTTTGGAATTAAAAGTAGTTCCAAAGTCTTAAACTACCTTATTTTCACATATAAGTCACCCTTAAGGTGTGCCCTGTGTGCCCCTATTGCTGGGTGCCATGTAACTATAAGCAGGGGCCTTATAAAATAGTTTTTTAAGCCCTGGTGAGGTAAAAACAGCCAAATTTGTTTTTCCCTCATTGTAGTGAATGGCCTCCATAGGCTAGAATGAGGAGACTTTATTTTAATTTTAAAAGTCCCCTTAAGTAACAGATACCAGACGTTTGGTATCAAATTAATTGTTATAATAAATCCCACAACTTCCAGTTGTTAGATTTATTATAATATATATATAATATAACTTGTTCAGGTAAAGAGTTTTAAACTTTACCTGAAAAGTTGCCAACTTCAGCCCTGCAGTGTTTTTGCTGCTGTGCTCTGATTGGCCAGCCTCTGATGAGGTGTGAAGTAGCCTGGCTTCACACAAAGAGATGTGCCTGTGGGAGGAGATCTCCCCTCAGCAGATGGTGAGGCAGGAAGGGGGGGCTGCCAAACTGGTCTTTAAAGCTAGAGAAGGACATTTGGAGCAACCCAGCAACACCCCCATTTCCTGCAAACCCAGACAATTAGGTGCCCCCTTGGTTAGATTAGGAGAAGGCAGGAGAGGGGTGTGTTTAGGATTTTTAGCCACATCAGTGGGTGGGCTCAGCCAGATGTAACCTCCAAAAATCACTTTCAGCCATGATGGATTTTTGAGGAATGTTGCTCACTGGGATTGATTTTTGCCCACTTGCCAGGAAGTGGGCATCACAGGGGGAAGGACCCTGCCCCTGATTGGAGAACCAGGACCCCCCTGTTTTTCACCCAGGAGCAGGGATAAAACTGGCAGACCTGACCTCACACCTCAGTTCCCTACCAGATCCCTACCAGGAAGAACTACAGAAGAAGAAGGACTTCCCTATTGGACCCCTGGCCTGCACCTGGACCCTGCACTCTGAAGGACTGCACCAGCTGCACACTTGGGCTTCACCACAAGAAGGACTCTGCCTGGCTTCAACTGGTTCATGGAGGGACTCCCTGTTTGCTACAGGTGGAAAATTGCTAACCAGAGTCCCCTGCACCAACTCCTGAAGAAACCAACCAGCTGACCACTGTCCAGTGGCCAAAAAGGAGTTTGTGCCAGGTGAATTCTGGGAATTGTAGTCCACACCCCCAAGGAGCATCTCAGAGCTTCTGGCACCTTGGGGTGAACTGTGGACCCCAAAAGAACCTTAAAGGAACATCTGGAAGAAGATCCAGAAGTTTGGAGAACTTTTGGAAAAAAGCTCCATTGAGGGACCGACCCGCCACAGCAACTCTAGCCGGCTTGCTTCAACCGCGACCCGGCCTGACTTGCAGGTTCGTCCCAGTGAAGAAAATCTCCAAAAAAGAGACTAGGGGCCAGATGTACAAAAGTTTTTGCACGTCGCAAACAGTGAATTTTGCTGTTTGCGATGTGCAAAAAGCACATTGCGATGCCCAATCCCCGTTTTGCGAGTCGGTAACCTGATTACCGAGTCGCAAAACGGTACTGAGAGTCGCAATTAGGAAGGGGTGTTCCCCTTCCTAATTGCGAGTTGCAGCTCGATGCTGTATTGTTTTGTGACCGCGAACGCAGCCGCAAAGCAATCGCAGTTACCACCAGTGTCACACTGGTGGTAACCCATTTGCAAAAGGGAAGGGGTCCCCACGGGACCCCTTCCCCTTTGTGAATGGCATTAAAAACATTTTTTAAGAGCAGGCAGTGGTCTTTTGAACCACTGCCTACTATGAAAAAATGAAATGAAAACTTTTCATTTTTTCGTTATGTAATGCATCTTGTTTTCTTTTAAGGAAAACGGGCTGCATTACAAAAAAAAACTGCTTTATTTAAAAGCAGTCACAGACATGGTGGTCTGATGTCTCCAGCAGGGCACCATCCCTGTGAGTGCCGCCACTCGCAAGGGGGTCGCAAATTGCGACCCACCTCATTAATATTAATGAGGTGGACCTTTGCGACCCCCTTGCAAGTCGCAGATGGTGTCAGGGACACCATCCTACATTCTGGATTGCGACTCGCAAATTGCGAGTGGGCCTGACTCGCAATTTGCGAGTCGCAATCCAGATTTTTAGTACATCTGGCTCCAAGTCCGAACGTAGGAAGTTGACCGGGACCTCGCAACCAGCGTATTCGAGGAGGGCTCCAAGGACTTCGGATCAAGATCCAGGTTTGCCCCGGTCGAAGGATTTTCACCTTGAAAAATGAGTAAGTCCGAAGGTAAAAATGTCCACCAAGGGTTCCCGCAATACGTATCTGAGGAAGAGTTCCAGGAGGTCGGATTGGACTGGCAGGTTCATCCCGCTGAAGAAAATCTTCAGAAAAACTACTAAGTCCGAAGGTAAACTTTTGACCAAGGCCTCCCACGGGATGTAGCCGAGCCGGGCTCCATCGCGGTCGTCCTTAAACTTTGACTTTGCCCCGGTTGAGGTGCGACCAGATGACCAGATTGGAGCTTTTTGTTTCTAGACGCTAGAAAACAATAATTCTTTTAAAATTCATATCTCCGGTTCCCCTTATCCGATTTTATTAGTTTTTGTGTAATTTTAAAGATAAAAATATAATCTATTTTTATAAATTGGTTTTAGATTTTTAAACTGTTTCCTGTGTTTTATTTAATTACTGTTTTCTGATATTTGATTGCTTTACACTGTGGGGGTCATTACAAGCTTGGCGGGTGCGGCCGCCAATGCGGCCGCTCTCCGCGGACCCCATTACAACATCCCCGCTGGGCCGGCGGGCGCAAACCTAGTTTACGCCCGCCGGCCCAGCGGGGATGCGGCCGCAATTTAGGAGCCGGCTCCTAATGGAGCCGGTGGTGTTGCAGCCGTGCGATGGGTGCAGTAGCACCCGTCGTGCTTTTCACTGTCTGCTATGCAGACAGTGAAAAGCTGCATGGGGCCCTGTTAGGGGGGCCCTGCACTGCCCATGCCAGTGGCCCCAGGACTCCCCTTACCGCCAGCCTCTTCCTGGCGGTGCAAACCGCCAGAAACAGGCCGGCGGTAGGGGAGTCATAATCCCCAGGGCAGCGCTGCTTGCAGCGCTGCCCTGGCGGATTATCACCACCGGGGCTAAAGCGGCGGGAAACCGCCGGCTCCGGCAGTGCGACCGCGGCGGTACCGCCGCGGTCGTAATACAGGTCTCCGTACCGCCAGCCTGTTGGCGGTATGGACGCCACATTACCACCGCCAGGGTCGTAATGACCCCCTCTGTCTCCTAAGTTAAGCCTTGTCGCTCGTGCCAAGCTACCAAGGGTTGAGCTAGGTTTAATTTACTGAGACCTAACTGGACCTAAGTGGAGGTTAGTGGCCTATTGCTAAGTGTAGGTACTTTCCTGCCCTTACCAATAACCCATTTTCCAACACTAAAGCCAAACCGCCAATGTACCACACTGACCACCACAGTGGTAATGACTGCCGGGCTGGAGACTTGACCGCCTGCGGGATGTTGACCCCGCTTACTGCTATGGTTTTCGTGGCAACCTTACCGCCACGAAAACCATGGCGGTAGACACTATCAGTGACAGTGAATCCCTTCCCCGCCCTCCTCCCCCTCCCCTGGTTCCCCCCAGCCCCCGCTACATACATGCACCTTCATGCAAACACTAACACACACATACACACACTCATACCCACATTCATCGACGCATATATACCTCCATTCACACACACATCCACTGACATACATACAAGCACACATGCATTCACACAACACAACATACACGCACTCACACATCCATACATGCACGCACATACAACACGCATCACACACCCGCATATACGCACGCACAGACATACACACACACACCCACACACACAACACCCCCACCCCCTCCCCTGTCGGAGCACCCGACTTACCTGTTGTCAGGGGGTCCTCCGGCAGGAGTGGCGATGGGCGCTGCTGCCAGCAGCAGCGTCCACCAGCAGAACACCGCCAGGCCATATCATGGATCATGATACGGTCTGCAGCAGTTATTGGCGTGGCTCTGCTGCTGGCAGGAGCGCCACCTTACCACCGTCTGCCGGCATGGCCACAGTCGGATTTCCGCAATCCTCCTGGTGGAAATCTGGCTGTGGTCATAATCCGGCTGACGGCTGGTAGCCGCAGCAACGGTCTTTTGGCGGCCATCGCCGTGGCCGTAGGTGGTTTTTACCACCAATATCCTATTCAGGGCCTTAGTGACTATCCCCACTCCGGTAGATTGTATTGGGCCTCCCAATTTGAATTCTAAACTCAATGAAAATGTTTAAATCTCAACTATTTCCAGGCCCATCTGTGATGATAGGTCCTTAGGCCCTGGTTAAAAGGTTATTGGGAGCGTGAGTCCCAAGGAGAATCCAGATGCTCTGAACCCTAGCGAGGGATGCTGATAATTGTTTAATTGTTCCCACCCCAAGTAGATTTCAGCTACCCTATATTTCTTGCCCTGGGCTAGATGGGGGTGATGGTATGTCCTGTTTGAGGTTCATCTCTTGGAATTAGGCCAGTGTAAGTAATAACTTATTAGACCCTGAGAGGGTCTCTTATGTTAGTCTTTTTGACATCTGCCTATTCCAGGAGACTTGGGCTACAGGGAGGATATTTATTGAAGGTTTCTTAACATATAGTAAGGAGGCCCAAACTATGGAAAGTAGTGGTCTTGCTAAGGGGGTGGTTGATAATTTTACTAAATAATAAGTTGCAATGTTCCCATTCCTTGATGAAAATTAATTCCTTTTTTAAATAGTTTCAATTTGGGAGTGATTAATGTTTATGCAAGATCAGCCTCTTCCTTTATGGAGTCTTCTATAGCAGGAGAATTTAGTTGTTAATTTGAACCTTCTTTATATAGCAAAGATCTTAGTGACTCCGAGGATGAGGTTTGGGGCATACCCAGGTTATCGGGGAAAATACAGTCCTTTAGTTAATGGCATTTATCTTAAGACGAGGTCTGCGGGCCTGCAATGGCAGGACTCCATTGGATCTGAATAGGGAGCCCAACCTCCAAATGTGGCAATTACACTAGTGTTATTGATTACTTCTTTAATAGACATTCGGCTGTCGCCACTATTGGTTGATATGAGAGTGGACAATCGACACAATAGCAATCACAATTCCCTGTTGTTGTCCCTAAAGGGTGAATCGTTTCAAAGGCTGGACAACCACTGCAAAGCTGCTGTACCTGAGCCTATATTGGCTAGCAAATTTCAGCGTGTTTCCTGGTGTAGAGTTATGTCGGAGGCAACTCTGTATAAGAGGATCTGCAAACAATTTGTGGGCGTGTTTTCTAGTTTTGAAGACTTTGACACTAGGAACATACCGATTATCATTATTTATGGTCCATTCATGGATAAGTTACAAGACATTTTTATTAAAAAGGTGGTTACTAAACAGTGCGAAGCTGAGATACAGAAGACGTGGTTTAACTCAGATTGTTCTGCAGCAAAATTGTTTTTGAAAAAAGCCAGTTTGACAGCCTTCCAGGAGCAGATCTGGGACGCTGGAGTAAAATATAAAAATACTCTTGTGGAGGCCAAGAGGGTTTGGGAGGATGCAATCTGGCAAGATTTGTTAGGGGCTATTCAAGGAAAAGATGATGGGTCATTTTGGAAGATGCTTTCTTATGGCAATAGTGATTCTGCAAAATCTTATTCATATCATATTTCACCCGAAAAATGGGTTGTGACCATTTTGCCAACTTGCATGCTAAGCCCTGTGTCATGCATAATTCTGATGGTTCTTTCACTTGCTCATCCTTGTTGAGTTGTGGAGAATTGGATGATGGGTAAGACAGGCAGCCTCAGAGAACCCTTTTCCTTTCTTACTAGAAGACACTAGTGCAGGCATAGCTTTATTAAAATCAGCTAAGGCTCCAAGGCCTGATAAAATCTCTGGTGACTTGTATAAATCAGAACCACTTATTTGGGCTAACTATATCAAGATGGTTTCTAATGCTGTTGCTGTGTGTGGTGCTATTCTTGATACTTGGTGAAGGGAAGAAATTATACCTGTTTATAAGGAACGCGACCCTAGTATTCCCTCAAAACTTTAGACAAATCAGTTTGATCAATAACCTGCAGAAGGTTTTTGCACGGCAGGTTCTTGGAAAGCTTTTATCTTAGGTCAACTCTAATCATGTAATATCTCCTTTCCAAGCTGGCTTTTAGACCTAAGACCAGTACCTCTGATCAAGTATTTCACTTCGCTCGCCTTTACTGGAAATATGTGTTCCTCTCTCAACAGAAGTTGGATGTGGCTTTTGTTGCTTTGTGGGCCGCATTTGATTTACTACTGAGGGAGAAGTTGTGGGATGTTTTATGTAACATGGGTGCCCCAAGGAATTTGGTGCGATTATTAGCACAATTGCATGAGGACACTCATGCTCAAGTTAGGTAGGGTAGCAAGGGTGAACTCACCATATCCCTATCTAACGTTGTGTCAGATAGGTTGCATCTTGGCTCCTACTTTGTTTACATTGTAGATTAATGAGCTAGTCCAATTTTTACTTACCTGTCAGAATGATGCACCCACCTTAAATAAAAAGAAGACCCCTATTTTGTTTTTTGCCAATGATTCCCTTTTGATCTCTAAAATACCTAGGGACATATTTATACTTTTTGACGCAAAACTGCGCTAACGCAGTTTTGTGCTAAAAAAATTAGCGCCGGCTAACGCCATTCTGAAGCGCCACACGGGCGCCGTATTTATTCAATGACGTTAGCCGGCGTTAGCCGCCGGCGCTGTCTGGTGCGCGTTAAAAAAAACGACGTACACCAGGCAGCGCCGGCGTAGGGGGAAAATGGAGTATGGGCGTCCACAAATGGTGCAAGTCAGGCTGAGGCAAAAAAATCGCCACAACCCGATTTGCGCCATTTTTTTACGACGCCCATCCCCCATTGAAATGACTCCTGTCTTAGCAAAGACAGGAGTCATGCCCCCTTGCCCAATGGCCATGCCCAGGGGACTTCTGTCCCCTGGGCATGGTCATTGGGCATAGTGGCATGTAGGGGGGCACAAATCAGGCCCCCCTATGCCACAATATTTTTTTTAAAAAAATACTTACCTGGACTTACCTTAATGTCCCTGGGGTGGGTCCCTCCATCCTTGGGTGTCCTCCTGGGGTGGGCAAGGGTGGCAGGGGGTGTCCCTGGGGGCAGGGGAGGGCACCTCTGGGCTCATTCTGAGCCCACAGGTCCCTTAACGCCTGCCCTGACCCAGGCCCTAAAATCCGGCGCTAATGCGGGTTTTTTAGACCCGCCCACTCCCGGGCGTCATTTTTGCCCGGGAGTATAAATACGACGCATATGCATCAGAGTCATTTTTTAAGACGGGAACGCCTACCTTGCATATCATTAACGCAAGGAAGGTGTTCACGCAAAAAAATGACGCTAACTCCATGAACTTTGGCGCTAGACGCGTCTAACGCCAAAGTATAAATATGGAGTTAGTTTTGCGTCGAATTTGCGTCGAAAAAAACGACGCAAATTCGGCGCAAACGGAGTATAAATATGCCCCCTAGCGCTTTACAGACGCTCATAGATAGGTTTTTAATGTTCTATAGGTCTAGAGGGTTGGATCTGAAAGTCGCTTAGACCATGGTAATGGTCTTGAGCTTAGGATGGTTAAAAACTGCTCTATTACTGTGAACAATGTTCTCTTTGAAGGAGTTTGTTCCTTTGTCTATTTGGGTGTAAGGATATTTGATAGTCTTTGCTGGGATAACCAGCTTTCTAAGAGCTCTCCTCTTATTCAGCACATTTCCCATGCCATCCCGCGTTTCTGTAAAGGTACAAGCTCAAGAGTAGTATCTCCTACGCTTAAAGTTTATCACACAAAAGGTCAGAATGCAGCAATTTTTGTAGCTGAAACTTGGGGATACTGTAACACTCAGAAAGTGGCAGCAGTAGAAGATTATGTTGCTAGATCGCTGCTTGCTTGTCCAGTTAGTGCCCCATTAACCCCTATTTATTATGATCTAGGTTTAACTCTGATTGCCGACTTTGTTGCTTTGAGACGTTTGACATTTTGGATTCACCTTTGGTCCACTGCAGAACTTGCAGAATACAAGGATTTTCGTCAACTATTTGATGGGTAGACATGATGCACTAAGAGTTCCCTGGCTGAGGCATGTCTTTTTGTGGTTAGACAAGTTGGGGGGAAGGAGCTGCTAGGATAATCCAATTGGTATAACTGAAGCATTATGTGTTACATTGAAGACTCGATATTGGGCATTAGTAATGGAAAGATATGTTTCACATGCTAATAATGAGCATCTTACTAATCAGTTTTTTTAACTAAAGTTGCTTCCCAGCTTCGAGCCCTTTCTAGATTTTATTTCTAAACCTTTTCTAAGGAGTCTTTAAGTATGGTTTTGGCTTGGTAGCCTGCCATTAAGGTCCTTTACAAATCACTGGGGAAATGGCTTAAAGTCAAATAAGTGTCCTGCATGTGGCTCAGTTTCAAAGACCACCAAGCATATTTTGTTCTTTTGTCCTGCATATACTGCCCCTCAATGCACATGGATTCGACCAATATGTCTAAACCTGGGAGTGAGTCAGTATATGGTAACCTTTAGGATTTTGAAGAGTGATACCTCAAAAGTAATTGTATTTGCTGTTAGCAAATTCCTAGAGGCTGTTTGTTATAGGCGGAAGTTTTTTTTTAGAGAATGATTGATATTCATCTGAATTAATTATTATAGATCTTTGTATTTAGTCAATTTAAATCTTTTATGTATTATTATGTTTTCACTGTGTTTTATCTTTTGTACACTTTGATGATTTATTTATGACCGAATAAAGCTTTGTTGATGACAAGAAGAGAAACAACATTTTCAAAGCGAGATGCTAGAATGTTGGCAAATATTTTGCAATCATAGTTGATTAATGAAATAGTACAATAATTTTTACAAATGGTGTGATCCTTATCTGGTTCAAGAATAATAACAATCAGGGTTTCCAGAAAAGAGCCACTAGTCTTTAAATTTAAAAAACAAGAATTGAAAAGTTCAAGTAATTTGGGGGCAAAAATCAATGAAAAAGAGTAAATTAGTTCAATAGAGAATCCGTCTGGGCCCGGGGCTTTAGCTTTTTTTAGAGATCTGATAGCATCCATAATTTCTTGAAGAGCTGTTTCGGCTTTTACTGGTTTAAGTTTATCAGGGATGGAAGGAGGATTAGAAAGACCATTAAAATAAGTCTGTGTATCATTTTCCGAGGGATTGATATCTTCTGTATATAATTATTTGTAATAATCTTGGAAGACAGAAATATCAGAACCTGAGGATGCAGGTGGGTCCAATATTTATATGCTCAGATTTAATTTTTAAATAATTAGCCAACATTTTATTTTGACCTCCATGATATTTCAATTTTAACCTTGAGGAGGACATTACAAGCATTGGTGAAAGAAAGTTTATTGAGGGTAATTTGGCTGCAATCAGTTCATGTAGAACAGAGCAAGATTTAAAGGTAAAGTAAGTATTTTCAAGTGTTTTAATTTGCTGTATTAATGTACTGTATTGAGAACTTACAATTTTTTTCCTTTTGGCTGAATAAGCTATAGTAAAGGCCCGAAAGCAAGATGTGAAAGCATCCCAATTGTTAGAAATTGAAGTTTCAATAGACTTGTTCATTTTAAAAAACTCATTCATAAAAGCAGTGGTTTCTGTAATGAAGTTAAAGTCCAATAAAAGGAAGTTGTTGAATATCCAACAACCCATTAGAGAGTTATTGAGAGATAAATCAAAAGTAGATTAAATAGGGGCATGATCTGAAATAAAAATGGAACGGATTTCTGAGGACTGAATAGAAGGAAGTAAGGACTTAGTAACTAAAATATAATCAATTCTAGACATGGTATTATGTACATTAGAGAAAAACCTAAATTCACAAATATCAGGGTTGCAAGTTTTCCAGACATCAAATAATGGACGAGTGGCAATGGTCTATTGAAATGCTTTATGAGATTCATCAGGATTAAATTTGCATGTAGATTTCCTGTTGGTAAAAGGATCTAACCATTGATCAAAATCCATTGCTACAATAATGTTGGGATTATCGATGGAAGCCAATTGTATTTCAATACTATGCCAAAAATCTAGATCAGGTTTGACAAGACCATAAATATTAAATAAGGAAATCTGTTTGTTATGAATCATAACATTAGCCAGTACCCATTGCCCATAACTGTCACATCGTGTTGATATAATCTGTGCCTGTATCGATTTATGAAAAAGAATAGCAACTCCACCTTTCCAGTTAATGGCTGAAGAAAGAACAACCTGGCCTACCCACTGCCATTTCAGATAAGTGATTAGACATCGCTACAATGAGTTTCCCGTAAAAAAGTAACATGAATTAAATTTTGACAGATGAGAGAGTACTTTTTTTCTTTTGATTGGATGTCTTAAGCCACGAACGTTTCACGAATCAACATTAAACATATTGGGGATTAGGAGCAGGGGCAGCCACCGCATAATGCAAGGGGAGGGGTTGGGGCAGTGGGGGACGGAGACAAGGTAACATTTTTTTTTAAAAAACCTTACCTTGCCTCCGTCCCTGCTGCCTCCTGCCACCTCAGGCTCCTCTTGTTCAGGTGTCCCAGCAGTGAATGCTAGGACTCCAGCACAGGTTCCCCCGCAATCCTGGTGCTGCTTTCATGCAAACCTTTGCATGAAAGCAGTGCCAGGATTGAGCTGAGCAGCAATCATTGCCGCTCAGACGCAGCCCTGGGGTCTGTGCATTTCTCTAGCCTAGGTGCGCATGTGTGTTTGGCCGGCCTCAGACAGTGGCCAAACACACATGCTCACTTAGGTGCACTCTCCCATCCTCCCCTCCCACCTCCCGTGACCCATCCCCATCCCCTCCCTGCACTGATAGCTGTGCCAGAAGCAGAAAAATAAAATGATCTATCATTTTATTTCTCTGCTTCTGGCATAGCCAGTAGGGCAACGCTCCTTCACAATAGCAAAGGAGCAGCCCCAATTAGGAGTAGGGAAACAGGAACATGGATGACATGGAGTAAAAACGAGAAAGGAAACAAAAAAGGCACCATTTATTAACATTGACATAGCATATAATTAACGCAAACATAGTAACAACAGAAAATAAATAAGCACTCACAACAAAAGAGTAAGAAAATAAAAAGAGGAAATGGGATATGGGTAGCAGATTGAAGAGGCAGACCAATGATAAAGATCCAGATCTGAAGTGAACGGCATGAAGAGTGAACATGAGACATGTCAGCACCTAAAACAAGAATAAAAGCAGAGATAAAAAATAAAATTTATAAAAACAGCCATATACTTAGAAAGGTAAAGAGATAAACTGAGAAAAACATGTGCATAATGAAATTGTTAATAACGTTGAACAGTAGGGGGGGCATGGCCCTTAGGGTCAACATGGCAAAAACACATAGTTTTGGTGCTCCGCACCGGCCTGCAAAATCCTGCTTATTGCAGCCACTACAGCGGGTGACCAGCACCGTCACGGGTTGTGTTTTGCCGGAGACCCCCCCGCTGCTTCCTTAGTGCTGTCTTGCACTGCTCGAGGTGGTGAGACAGTAAGGCAGAGGGGTTTGGGCCTATGGGGCTCGTGAAGATGGAGATCCCACTGCGGCGAGAGGGGGCCGAAGTGTGCCAATGGGGCGTCCCTGACCTGTCCCTGACCCAATCGCCCTGGGCTGATGAAGTGCAGTTGGCCAGGAGAGTGGAGAAGGAGTGGGTCACCGAAGGCGGGAGCGCTGGGGCCGATACCACACTGGAACGGTATAGTATGGCAGTGAGGTGATGCCTGCAGGAAGACAAAGGCGGCCCGTCAGGGCACCATAAATAGTGCGCCGATTGTTGTTGTCTGCTTCTGGGACTGGAAGTGACCTCCCTACCCGCTGAGACCCCATCTGCAGGACCCAGAGGGCGATGGTGAATGCTGCACTGTGAGTTGCAGGTCCATGAAATCTCCCCATATGCAGCACAAGGTGGAGGATGACTGGGCCTGCCGCATACACCACTGGAGCGTCTGCGGGAACAGAGCTGTGCTCTGCTCCCACTCTGGAAGTGGTGAGAAGCTGAGAGGGGCAATGAGGGAAGGCAGACCACCCATCCCGGAAGAACAATGGCCACTGCTTCATAGCGCTCCTGCCCCGCTGGGACCCTGGCACCCCTTATGAGTGGTGAGTGCACGGAGCTGGCACCAGACTGTGACTCCTGTACTATGTAGGAAGGGCACTGCTCCTCAGCTGTTGTGGGTGGCAGACAGACCTGCTGAGGATACTGTTTGCCTGGTCTACTTTGTGGGGGTGAGACATTAGTGAGAGGCTGTGGGCGTTGACCACAACAGTCATGGGGAAACCGAGGCCCAAAGCGCAGGCACAGCAAGGGCCCATCCCCAATTACTTACAAGGCACCCCGGCCCTGGGGGTGAATACGGACTCCATGGTAGAGGGAATGCATGAAACCCTCAACAAAATATTGGGGGCCATTGAGGATTCCAAGCTTATACTACAATGAGACATAGGTAAGGTCTCTGCTGAACTGGGCTTGCTATGCGCTGATCATCAGAAGCTTTCAGATAAGGTGAGCGATGTGAACTCCTCAGTGGCAGACCTGCAACCATCCGATGAAGCTCTGAAGCTCCAGGGATCGCAGATTGCGGATAGAGTAGACTGACTGGAGCATCGGGCAGAGGACGCTGAGGGCCGCAGTCATCATAATAATAACAACCTATCTATGGCGTCTTGCTGAGTGGTTATAAAGTTTATGTGAGAAGCTTATCATGGCTCGGGAGTTACTACGTGTGGCGTAAAGGGCCATTCTTATGAAATATCTTTGGTTGAACTGTGGATGTCAATACACTTGGTGACTGCAACGTTTTACACTGCTACAAAGCAATGATGCCCTGAGGAAGTTCACAGGTGGTGAACGAAAAGCGTTGGCTGTTTTTTGGTTTTAATGAAGAAAATAAAGGCTTTGTTGGAACAACATTTTTTGTTGATTCTACTTTCCTGTAAATCCAGTCCGTGCCCTACCAATTGCAATACATAGACATTGGACCTTCTTTAGGTTGTACCTTGGGAGCAGCAAGTGTTGTGGTTGGGGCACGACATAACAAAACATTTGGGACAAGAGGGAGGTGTGGCTGGACAATTTGGCTCTCTGCTCTGGTCTAATGATATTTGTGCATCATAATAATATCTGTATTGTTGGTCTGCCATGAGGTGTGGAAGGAGTGAATGTGGTGGGATTTCTGGAGCCTTGGCTGTGCACTCTCATGGATATGGACAGCCTCACATCCTTCTTTGCCCTTGAGAGGGCACATTGAGTCCTGGCGCCGCTGCATGGTAGGCTGCCCAGGCCTGTTGTGGCTCAGCTCCTTTCATTATTGTGACCGTGATCTGTTGCTGCAGAAGGCACGTGAGGCTGGCCCCTTAGTTGTTGAAGGGGGACAGGCCACTTTGTTACCAGATTTTGCAGCGGCTATGCAGTCCAAACGTGCCTCCTTCCTGGCAGTGAAAAAAGCATTCCCAGATGAGGGGATATCTTACGCCTTACTCTTCCCCTCCAGACTGAAGCACGCATTTCTGGCAGGACCCTCAGGAGGCCTGGTCATGGCTGAAAAACTACAAATCTGTCTCAGAGAGATCCCAGGTGGAACTGGCTGAGAACACCCAGCGCCTGAAGAGAAGAAGACGATCCAGGAGCTGTGTTTGACGAACTCTCCTCACAAAGCCCTCAGCAATCCAGTCAGAGGAGGGGAAGCTGTTGGCTCTTCATGCAGCGGCCTGACTGACTGAAACCAACATATCAGAATAGGAGGAGGAGAGGAGTGAACCTGACCATGACATGGATGCCCATCTGATTGACTCTGACTCGCCAGCCGGTAAACTGGAGGATTGTTCTCATGCGATGCCCCAGTCTTCCAAAGATATAATTTAGACAGGCTTTGGTGGAACTGCTGGACCTCGCTGCCGACTGCTCATATAGGAACATATCCTGAAGGGGCTGAGACACTTTGTGAAGCAACACCTCAGCTTGCGGAGACTTTAACAGTGTTCTAGACACAGACTTAGGGGGTCAAACCGCCCAAACACCGCCCGCGGTCAAATGACCGCGGGGACAATTCTAACTTTCCCGCTGCGCCGGAGGGGGAAAGCCCCAGCAAAGATGAAGCCGGCTCCGAATGGAGCCGGCGGATTTGCTGGGGTGCGACGGGTGCAGTTGCACCCGTTGCGATTTTCAGTGTCTGCCAAGCAGACACTGAAAATCTTAATGGGGCCCTGTTAGGGGGCCCCTGCACTGCCCATGCCAGTGACATGGGCAGTGCAGGGGCCCCCAGGGTCCCCACGACACCCGTTCCCGCCAGCCTCTTCCTGGCGGTGTAAACCGCCAGGAACTGGCTGGCGGGAAGGGGGTCGGAATCCCCATGGCGGCGCTGCATGCAGCGCCGCCATGGAGGATTCCCCCAGCCGGGGGAAATCCGGCGGGAAACCACCAGACCCGGCTGGGCGGTCGGAATACCTGATGTAGCACCGCCAGCCTGTTGGCGGTGCTACCTCCGGCCTCCACCCTGGCGGTCTATGACCGCCAGGGTCGTAATGAGGCCCTTAGACCGATCCGCCCCCCTCCTGTATGAGGGGCTTTCCCTTTTAGAGTAGCTACTGGGTTATCTGCGTGGCTGTCCAATTGGGCCATGGATGTTGTGTGGAGCACTCATCACCCACTGGATAGGGACTACTCCTATTATTCACACCTCTGTCATGTCCACACTAGAACAGATAGATTTGTTTGATTCAGACCACTCAGCAGGCAGGTACAGCAAATGGAATATCTGGGCTGCACATTCTCAGACTACAGCCTGCTCCTGATCCATTTACAAACAGTGGATTCTTGCTCCCCATCCTGACTTGGTGATTGAAGTCGGTGGCGCTGGAAGATGTAGTTTTTAGAGACACACCGACCTCAGCACTAGCAGAATATTGTTCTCTTAACTCAGGGTCGACCACTCAGAGGGGGGTGGAATGGGAGGCACTCAAGGCGGTGGTGCTGGGATATTGAATGGGCCAGACAGTGGGTATCAAGCAAGACCTGGAGCAAGACCTCTGTTGCTTCGAGGATTCACTGCACGACCTTGATGATTTGCAAGGAACGGACCCTATCATGCTTGTTGGACATTTGAGAACTGCATGCCGTGGCTCTTGAAAGACTTATGTGTCACAACCACGAAGGATACATAAACAGGGTGCATGAAGAGGAGGGCAAGGAGGGAAGGTTGCTGGCATAGCTGGTTCGCCACTATTCGGTGGGGACACCGATTACCGGGTTCAAACTGACAAATGGTTCGTGGTACACTCGCCAATGCATATTAATGCAGCGTTCCGAGATTATTATCTGACACTGTATAGGTGTCAAAGCCCAGCTCACCTGAGTTCTTGTTCAGTTCTGATGGAGGTTGAAGACAATCCGACCCCACCCTGAAACTGCTTGTTCCAGCACACTAGTTTTTAAAACAGTGCACTAAGAACAGAAGCTCAAGGGAAGGGGGGAAGTGGATAAAATAAAAAAGAGAGACAACACCGTTCTTGCGTTTCCACTGTTGAAGTGCTGCACAAATCTGCGGCCCTTTCTGACTTCTGTAGAAACTGGTGCCTAATGAAACATAAACAAAGAACAGATAAGTGCAACCTATTCCTAAATGGGTTCCTGACTATCCCTTTATTTATTAGAAATTCTCTTCTAAAAGTACCTCTTGGATCCTGGTCTCTAGTTTCCAGGTTTGGAATGTGTTACTGCTCTGGGATGTGTTTTCTATTACTGTAAAGCTTCTAAAACATTAAACAAATACCGTTATCAGAATTACCAATATCAAACATTCATCATAATATAACTAAAGCCTAAATTCCCAATAGCAGACTCACTTTTCCCATATTTCCAGAATCTTTTATAAAACAAATACTGTACTTTTACATCAAAATACAGCATGTAATTTGTGCAAGTCCTTGATTTACTGTTTGCCTTGCTGTTAATGGTTTCCACTGTTCGATTCTTAAAAGTTCCATGAGAAAAAACAATGTTTGCTTCACAAAGTTCTGCAAAATATTCTTGTAACAAAGAGTTTGAATCACAATGTTCGTGGAAGGTATTTCGTTTCAAATTGTCTATACACGAATCCAGAAATTGTTGTCAAAGTTCTTTCAGGTAATAAAAGGTTTTGCACTTACTTGTTGCTGGCAAGAGATACTGATCAGTCTAACCTTGTCTTCTTTCTCTTTTGCAGGTTACTCATAGGAGAGAGGCTGAAGCAAGGAGGAACCGGAAACCGGAAGAAGGAAGAGCCAGAAGCTGCGCCCATTGAAGTCAATGAAAGTCTGTAAAGAGCAGGAGTGCCAGCGCCGAGGGATCTGTTCTCAGGTAAGCGGGAGGTAGACGAGCACAAGCACTGGGTGAGGCTCGGGGGATGCCTTTTATAGACAGGGCTGGGTGTGGTACGAAGGGCTGGGTGTGGTCCTCACATGCTGCACATGTTCTTGGAAGGTGTGCAGAGCTGGGTGTGGTTTGAAGAGCTGGGTGTGGTCCTCACATGCTGCACATGTTCTTGAAAGGTGTGCAGAGTTTCAGTTATTATACAAATGAGTTGGATTAACACATGGCCTAGGGAGGAGTATTTTAAAGAAGCCTTGGTAAAAGCAAGGCCCAATGTGTAAACAAAACAGCACATTAAACAACATACACAGAAGCCTAGGGGGGGGGGAGGTGAGATAACAAGAAAGGCTTTCAATAGTAAGTTTAAAAGGGAGCTATTACAGAACCCACTAGTGCAGTGAGAGGGGACATGCTCTTTGCTGTGTACAAACCCTAACAGTTGCCCCCCTCAAAGGCCCTCCTACAGGACGGGGTTTTCCTGGATTTTTTAAATAAAACCGTCTAATCAGCTGTGGGGCATGTACATATGATGCTGGTTCCCATGAATTCTCAGATTCATCATATCCTTTCCATTCTACTAAATAAAACAGACATCCACTAATTCTTTTTGAGTCTTTTATGCTTTTCACTTCATATTCCAGATTTCCCTTAATTGGTATGGGTGGAGGTGGTGGTTCAGGTCGGGTTTTTGAGTTGTACGGCTTAAGCAAGGACACATGGAATGTAGTATGTACTGGATATTCTTTTGGTAAATCTAATTTTACTGTTGCCGGGTTTACTATGGCAGTTATACTAAAGGGCCCAATGAAACGTGGTTGCAGCTTTCGGGATCCCTCTATGTTTAGGTTCTTTGTGGAGAACCATACCTTGTCACCAATTTTATACATTGGGGCCTCAGACCTGTGTTTGTCTGCTTGTCTTTTCATGCTTTCTTTGTACTTTAATAAATGTTTCCTGGCTTTGTCTTGTATGTCACCTAACCTCGTTAGTCTATCCGTTACTGTAGGCAACAGGGAATCTTCTAACAAAATGGGTATAGCTCTTGGATGATACCCCTGCAAGAAATAGAATGGTGAGCAAAGTAGAGCTGAATGCTCAGTATTATTATAAACAAACTCTGCTACAGGGAGAGCTTCCAACCATTCACTAGAATAATCAGCCAATAAACAACGTAGCGTTTGAAGTAAGGTTTGGTTCAGTCGTTCAGTCTGTCCATCTGTCTCTGGGTGGAAAGCAGTGGATAAGGCCACATCTATTTTCAGTTTTTCACATAATTTTTTCCAAAATCTGGAGTTGAACTGGCTCCCTCGGTCTGACACCACTTTGCTTGGCAAACCATGTAAACGCACAATTTCCCTTATAAAAATATCGGCAAATTCTGCCGCCGTGGGTAATTTCCGTAATGGTACAAAATGTGCCATTTTAGATAAAAAATCCACTATAACCAACACTGTTGTGAAGGATTTTACAGGTGGTAAACCTACAATAAAGTCTACGCTCACAGTGTGCCAAGGTTGTTTGGGTGTTGGCATTGGTATTAACAAGCCGTCAGGAGCCTTATGAGAAGATTTATGTCTTGCACAAATTGGACAGGTAGTGACAAATTGCTTAATGTCCTTTCTTATATTGTCCCACCAAAAGTGTTTTTGCACATTTTCCAGGGTTTTTACCCAACCAGGATGACCTGCCAACGGTGAGGCGTGATGCCAAATTATCACCTGTGTTTGTAATTCAGAGGTGGGCACTAACAGCATGTTGTCGTGATACAATAAACCTCATTGTATTGTGTTATGGGAATCCTTTAACCAATCCTGAGGTGCTATTTGCATGTGTGCATTATATAGATCTGTGATGAAATCCTTCTGTTGTACTGGTGCCAACAACTTTTGGGGAGGAATAATGGGTTCTCCTATTTTATCTTGTTTCATGTCTGAGGTATGTCCGTATCTAGATAACACGTCAGATTGAATTTGTTGTGCACCTGGTCTATAGGTTATAACAAAGTCAAATGTGCTAAAAAAATTTAACCAGCGCATCTGACGTGGTGTTAGTGCTTTAAGTGATCCAAAAAACTGTAGGTTCTTATGGTCAGAAAAGATTGTAACTGGGTACTTGGCTCCCATTAAATGGTGCCTCCATTCTGAAAAGGCTACTTTGATAGCTAGTAGTTCCCTTTCAGCCACAGTGTAATTTTGTTCAGCTGGCAATAACTTTTTAGAATAGAAGGCTATAGGATGTAACTGGCCATCTACTGCATCTCGTTGAGAGAGAACTCCTCCTAAAGCTACTTGTGAAGCATCCGCTTCAACAAAAAAGGGCAAGTCAGGATCAGGATGTTTCAGAATTGAGGCTGAAGTGAACTTTTGTTTTAGGAGTTGAAAGGCGTGTGCCGCCTCATCAGTCCAAAGAAATCGTTGCCCTTTCCGCAACAAGGTAGTTATTGGGGCCGCAATGTCTGCAAAATGTGCAATAAACCTCCTATAAAAATTGGCGAAACCCAGAAATTTCTGAATATCTTTTACAGAGGATGGTTCTGGCCAATCAGCAATAGCACTGATTTTCTTTACATCCATAGTTATTCCTTGAGGTGACAGGCAGTATCCTAAAAAGTCCACCTTGTTGACATTAAAAGTACACTTTTCTAACTTAGCAAAAAGATGATTTTCTTTTAACTTTGATAATACTGCACGAACATGTTGGGTATGTTCTTCTGAGTTCTTAGAGTAAATGAGGATGTCGTCTATGTATACTATGACACAAACGTCCAGGAATTCGTGTAGGACCTCATTTATAAAGAACTGAAAGGCCGCAGGGGCATTACATAACCCAAAGGGCATTACTGTGTACTCAAATAAACCAAACTTTGTCTTGAAAGCTGTCTTCCACTCATCCCCCTCCTTTACTCGGACCAGGTGGTAAGCTCCCCGCAGATCTAGTTTAGTGTATACAGTAGAATGTCTTAATTGATCCAACAACACAGGTATTAGAGGAAGAGGATATTTATTCTTTATTGTAGCCTTATTTAGTCCTCTATAATCGATACACGCGCGCAGGGATTTGTCCGGCTTCGGGATAAAAAAGAGTGGAGATGACACCGGAGATGTGGAATGACGGATGAACCCAGACTGTAGTAGGTCATCTAGGTAGGTTCTTAAGTATTTGGTTTCTTCGTCAGTCAAAGCATATACTCTGTTATTAGGTAAAGGGGCCCCTGGGATAAGATCTATACGGCAGTCATAAGACCGATGTGGGGGCAGCACACTAGCCTTTACTGGATCAAAGACGTCTTTAAAGTCAGAATATTCAGGAGGGAGACTTGGTTCATCTTGTGTAACACTAGCACAGTGTAATACTGTGCTCTGTTCTGTACCTGCTTCTTGATAGCAATTGGTTCTACAGAAAGAGGAATCCAAAGTAACAGTTCTATTCACCCAATAAATTTTTGGGTTATGAGTTGTTAACCAGGGTACCCCGAGAATCAAACCAAAATTAGGAGTATCTATCAGATCAAAGCTAATCACCTCTGTGTGCCCGTTCTGACAGACCATAACAAGTGGACTTGTTTGTTTTGTGATTAATCCAGAGGTCAATTCTGACCCATCCACTGCACATACTGCTTCTGGACAAGGCTTTAGGCACATAGGAAGTCCTAAGATTTCAGCTAACTTATTATCCACAAAATTTCCTGTCGCGCCTGAGTCCAGTAGGACAGGGAGAGAATGCCTCACTTGGGTAGTAACAATTAAAACGACCTGAATTATGAAATGTCTAGGTATGTGCGGTACCCTGAAGGCTGCAGCATTAGAGGTTTGATTAAGATGTTTTCTCGAACAAGTAACCTCTCCCCTTGTCGAGATTAATCGTTTCCTGATTCAGTTGAGGAGGTGGAGGAAACAGCACCCTTTCGTGGAGTTTTAGGCTTTACTGGACATTCTCTGGCAAAGTGACCTGCCCTGCCACAATATAAACATAATTGAAATTTTCTCCTTCTTTCTTTTTCCTCTGATGTGAGTGGACCTCTGAGTGTCCCTATTTGCATAGGCTCTGGTTCAGGGAGTTTATTATCTGTGTCTTTCTTCTCGTGTCTAATAAAAGTTAACCGTGATTCCAGTTTGTATTTATCTCCCTTTCTTTCTCCTAGTCTATGTTCTAATTTCACAACTAAATCTACAAAGTCCGAATAGTCTTTTGGCAAATAAACGATATGAGCCAGCGCGTCTTTTAACTTGTCTCTCAAACCTTTATAAAAAAGGGAGACACGCTTTTCTTCTGGCCACTGTGTCTCGGTGAGTAAACGATTAAAACTAGTGAGATAGGTCAATAAATCCTTGTTGCCTTGTTTAAGATTAAAAGCTCATTATCACTTGCCTGCATGAAAGTGTGTTTTGCAAAAAGGCTGGTCATGGTACGTTTAAATTGATTCCAATTATGGAGGATGGGATCATCTCTATCCACGAAAGGAATTGACCAATTGGCTGCTGTGCCACCCAAATAAGACAAGACGAATGCCACTTTCGTATCATCAGTAGGGAACTGTTGTGGCTTACAAATGAAGTGTAATTGACATTGATTGATAAAAACATGGAATTTGTTACTATCTCCATGAAAACGTTCAGGTGCTGCTAAGGGCACAACATTAGGAACATTAACAGTAACCTCAACTGGGGAAGGCAAAGTTGTATGTTTTGATGGCGCCCCTGTCTCTGAGGAGGTTTTAAACAAAGGCGTAGAAGCTGTGTTCCACTGAGATCCCCTAAATTTATACCTGCTTAAATCCTGTTTTAAAGAGGTATTTTCCATCTTTAATCTCTCTATTTCCTCTTGCATATGTTGCAAGATGCCAGACACTGATTCATTATGAGCCAAGTCCTCATTTAGGGCCTGCGCCATATCCGTGACATCAATGCCCTCTATTTCTTCCCCGGTATTCATCGTCCACCAGAACTGAAATTTTTTAAGGCCTGTGCTTCTGTCAAAGCCCAGCTCACCTGAGTTCTTGTTCAGTTCTGATGGAGGTTGAAGACAATCCGACCCCACCCTGAAACTGCTTGTTCCAGCACACTAGTTTTTAAAACAGTGCACTAAGAACAGAAGCTCAAGGGAAGGGGGAAGTGGATAAAATAAAAAAGAGAGACAACACCGTTCTTGCGTTTCCACTGTTGAAGTGCTGCACAAATCTGCGGCCCTTTCTGACTTCTGTAGAAACTGGTGCCTAATGAAACATAAACAAAGAACAGATAAGTGCAACCTATTCCTAAATGGGTTCCTGACTATCCCTTTATTTATTAGAAATTCTCTTCTAAAAGTACCTCTTGGATCCTGGTCTCTAGTTTCCAGGTTTGGAATGTGTTACTGCTCTGGGATGTGTTTTCTATTACTGTAAAGCTTCTAAAACATTAAACAAATACCGTTATCAGAATTACCAATATCAAACATTCATCATAATATAACTAAAGCCTAAATTCCCAATAGCAGACTCACTTTTCCCATATTTCCAGAATCTTTTATAAAACAAATACTGTACTTTTACATCAAAATACAGCATGTAATTTGTGCAAGTCCTTGATTTACTGTTTGCCTTGCTGTTAATGGTTTCCACTGTTCGATTCTTAAAAGTTCCATGAGAAAAAACAATGTTTGCTTCACAAAGTTCTGCAAAATATTCTTGTAACAAAGAGTTTGAATCACAATGTTCGTGGAAGGTATTTCGTTTCAAATTGTCTATACACGAATCCAGAAATTGTTGTCAAAGTTCTTTCAGGTAATAAAAGGTTTTGCACTTACTTGTTGCTGGCAAGAGATACTGATCAGTCTAACCTTGTCTTCTTTCTCTTTTGCAGGTTACTCATAGGAGAGAGGCTGAAGCAAGGAGGAACCAGAAACCGGAAGAAGGAAGAGCCAGAAGTTGCGCCCATTGAAGTCAATGAAAGTCTGTAAAGAGCAGGAGTGCCAGCGCCGAGGGATCTGTTCTCAGGTAAGCGGGAGGTAGACGAGCACAAGCACTGGGTGAGGCTCGGGGGATGCCTTTTATAGACAGGGCTGGGTGTGGTTTGAAGGGCTGGGTGTGGTCCTCACATGCTGCACATGTTCTTGGAAGGTGTGCAGAGCTGGGTGTGGTTTGAAGAGCTGGGTGTGGTCCTCACATGCTACACATGTTCTTGAAAGGTGTGCAGAGTTTCAGTTATTATACAAATGAGTTGGATTAACACATGGCCTAGGGAGGAGTATTTTAAAGAAGCCTTGGTAAAAGCAAGGCCCAATGTGTAAACAAAACAGCACATTAAACAACATACACAGAAGCCTAGGGGGGGGAAGGTGAGATAACAAGAAAGGCTTTCAATAGTAAGTTTAAAAGGGAGCTATTACAGAACCCACTAGTGCAGTGAGAGGGGACATGCTCTTTGCTGTGTACAAACCCTAACAATAGGCCTCCAGAGACACTCTTACCTTAGCGTACTGGGTGATATCTTGGGAGAATCGCAATTGAGGTTCTTCCCGGATGAGGCCCGTGTTCCACTGGGGGCCGAGATGATGGACGGTGAGATAAAGATAGCTATTAAAATCCTGGAGGTGGGTAAAACCCCCAGCAGAGACGGTCTCCCCCCAGAATTTTACAAATTATTTGTAGACACTCTAGTCCCAAAATTAGCTGAAATGTATGCAGAGGCCTATGAGAGAAGCCTTCTGCCTGCATCGACTAGAGAGGCTCTGGTAATCCCCCTTTCTAAGACTGCTGACCGAAACGCAACAGTCAAAGATTTTCAACCTCTTTCTATGTTCAACACTGATTTTAAAATCCTCAGTAAGGTTTTAGCCAACAGACTTCTGCCGCATATGCAGGCTTTGATTCACAGCGATCGATGCAGGTTCATACCTACTTGGAACACCTCACATAATCTCCGTCTACTGTGTTATACGATCACCTCCAGCCACCTGACTCTAAGGCAGTGATAGTGTCAGATGGCCTCAAGAAGGCCTTCAACAGTGAGATGGTATAATTTAGAAGCTAGCATGGGGCTATGTGAGGCTTGGATCAAATGGTTTGGCCTGCTTTATGCTTCCCCAATGGCAAGAGTTAAGACTGGCCGACAGATCTCTGACATGTATAGCATCCACTGCGGTACCAAACAGGGATGCCCACTCCCCCCTTCACTGTTTGCTATAGCATTGGAACCATTAGCGTAGTGGTTCAGGTGGGAGGGGCATAATAAGGGGATAAATAAAGGAGGCGCAGTATAATATATCGTTATATGCAGATGATCTGTTGGTCTACCCGAATGATGGGGAGCTGGCTCTTCCCTGGGCTCTCTATGTGTTGGAGGAGTTTGGTTGGTATGCGGGGCTACGATTTAATAGAAGAAAGACATGTGTGTTTCCAGTAGATGCGGGGTCTGTCCCGCCCTCCACCTGCCCAGCAAATGCTATGTGGGCACGTCTCAAATTTAAATAACTTGGGGGCATATTTATACTCCGTTTGCGCCAAATTTGCGTCGTTTTTTTCGACGCAAATTCGGCGCAAAACTAACGCCATATTTATACTTTGGCGTTAGACGCGTCTAGCGCCAAAGTATGAGTAAAGAGCGTCATTTTTTTGCGTGAACGCCTTCCTTGCGTTAATGAGATGCAAGGTAGGCGTTCCCGTCCCAAAAAATGACTGCGACGCAAATGCGTCGTATTTATACTCCCGGGCAAAAATCACGCCCGGGAGTGGGCGGGGCAAAAAACCCCGCATTTGCGCCTCTTTTTAACGCCTGGGTCAGGGCAGGCGTTAAGGGACCTGTGGGCTCAAAATGAGCCCACAGCTTCCCTCCCATGCCCCCCTGCCACCCTTGCCCACCCCAGGAGGACACCCAAGGATGGAGGGACCCACCCCAGGGACATTCAGGTAAGTTCAGGTAAGTATACATTTTTTTTTTTAATATATTTTTTTTGGCATAGGGGGGCCTGATTTGTGACCCCCTACATGCCTCAATGCCCAATGACCATGCCCAGGGGACATAAGTCCCCTGGGCATGGCCATTGGGCAAGGGGGCATGACTCCTGTCTTTACTAAGACAGGAGTCATGTAAATGGCGTCTGGGCGTCGTTAAAAATGGCGCAAATCGTGTGGAGGCGATTTTTTTGCGTCAACCTGACTTGCACCATTTTTAAGACGCCCTAACGCCATTTTTCCCTACGCCGGCGCTGCCTGGTGTACGTGGTTTTTTTCCACGCACACCAGGCAGCGCCGGTCTGCTAGCGCCGGCTAACGCCATTCAATAAATACAGCGCCCGCATGGCGCTTCAGAATGGCGTTAGCCGGCGCAAAACTTTTTGACGCTAAACTGCGTTAGCGCTGTCTGACCTTGAATGCTGTTTTGGCCACATGACTTAGGAGTACTCCACTTTAATGGTCTACTGGGACGTGGTTATTATATGACTTAACAAGACTTTAGGTTGGTCACTATCCATTAATATCAAGATCTGCCTATTGGGCCCGCAGGTTAGACCACCCCCAAAACAGGTGTGGAACATGTTCATAGACCTAGCCTTGGCGCAGGCACAGCATAGGGTAGCACAGTCCTAGAAGGCCCCTGTGGGACCCTGCTTGCCCATATAGATATGGGAGATTTTGTGCTGGCCCCAATGGAAGAGTGAGCACTAATGAGGGAGGAGTTCAGAGGACTGAGATTCCGCCCCATAGCCCACCTTTGGTCTGAAGTAGTGGATGAATGGGAATCCCTAGCTATAGCTGATGATGCTTCTTCAGTGGCCAGTGCTGAAACAGCGAATGATGAGCTCAATCACAGTGGGGGGACAGGGGAGGTATTCTGAATGGAGGCCCACCGTCACAATAGGGCTGGTAGTCACAATCAGAGACTATAAGGTGCCTCGCCTGTTGCTGATACTCGGCATCCCAACATGCAAGTTGGCTGTGAGCTAATGCTGTTATCAGACAATCCTCGCCACTTCCTGGCTCTATCAGTCATTCACAGCTAGTTGAAGCATCCCTACAGACACCCACATTTGCTGCTTGAGTACTGACTTATAGCAAATTGCTATCCTTGCGTGGGAGTGTGGCCTTCAAGACCACATGTTACTAGGACGCAGTTGTTTGGTTTTGTAGTTTTGTAGTTTATTCCTATTGATACTGTTTGGATGTATATTACGACATGGCACGCATACATTCTGAAAACTTAACAACTCCATTGCCAAGGACAGTGTAATCTAGATGTCTGGGTCCATTATATGGACTTAGACATTATGGCCCTCATTCTAACCCCGGCGGTCTCAGACCGCCGGGGCCAGAGTCGGCGGGAGCACCGTCGACAGACCGGCGGTGCCCCACAGGGCATTCTGACCGCGGCGGTTTGGCCGTGGTCAGAAAGGGTAAACCGGCGGTCTCCCGCCGGTTTACCGCTGCCCTTAGAATCCCCCATGGCGGCGCAGCTTGCTGCGCCGCCATGGGGGATTCTGACACCCCCTACCGCCATCCTGTTCCTGGCGGTTCGCCCGCCAGGAACAGGATGGCGGTAGGGGGTGCCGCGGGGCCCCTGGGGGCCCCTGCCGTGCCCATGCCAATGGCATGGGCACGGCAGGGGCCCCCGTAAGAGGGCCCCACAAAGTATTTCAGTGTCTGCCTAGCAGACACTGAAATACGCGACGGGTGCAACTGCACCCGTCGCACCTTCCCACTCCGCCGGCTCAATTCTGAGCCGGCATCTTAGTGGGAAGGTTGATTTGCCCTGGGCTGGCGGGCGGCCTTTTGGCAGCCGCCCGCCAGCCCAGGGCAAATCCCAAAATACCCTCAGCGGTCTTTCGACCGCGGAGCAGTATTTTGATGGGGTAACTTCGGCGGGCGGCCTCCGCCGCCCGCCGAAGTTAGAATCACCCCCTATGTTATGATCACTAAGGCCACATACTACCAAATGTTGTGATTGAAACTTGAAGTGAAGTGATATAGATGATGTATATCGAACGTATAAACTGATAACAGTGCTCTCCCCTATGTGTCCACAACTACATGATATAATTTGCTAACTGTTTTAGCTATTTAAAATGGCAATAAACATATCTTTTTTTTAAAAAGAACGTTAAACAGTAGTATCCATTGTATGAGATGAAATATTCTGAATTAAAGATTCTAGCTTAGCAGGATCGTCAAAGGATCATGACGTGACTTCATAGGTAATTTTACATAAACAAGGATGTATAATGCCATGGTGAATATTTAACTGTCCTATTTGAGGTCAAAGGGCAAGGAAATAATTTTTTCTGGCATTTGTAGTATTAGAGAGGTCTTGAGAGGTGAAAATATTTTGGCCAGACCAAACAAGGTGACCTTTTCTTTTTTAGCGCCTTTCAAGACATGCATCAGGTCCATGAACTCCATAACTAGCATTATGATACCTCTAGGTCTAGTAGAGTGAGGTGGAGGACAACCTAAGTGATGTGCCCGTTGAATATTAAGAGACGTATTATTTTGAAGACCCAAAATATTGGGCAAGAACTTCGTCAAGATGGCAAGAAGATCAGGACCCTCAAGTTTCTCTGGTAATCCATATAAGTGAAGATTATTCCATCTGTTTCTATTTTCAAGATCTTCAGTGTTGAGTTTAAGCTTTTGGATCTCTTGCTCTAGCAAAGGAATCTTGAAGATCCCTAACATGCTGTTCCATTTCAAATATCCTGCCCTCCATAGCAATCCACCAGTCCTCAATTTGTTGACGTTTTTCGTTAGTGGCACTCACAAAAGGCTTAAGACCATGCATCTCATCAAGGATAGTGTCCAAAACAGGATTATAGGAAGACAAAATGGGTGATGAAGGCTCATTCTTTGCCCTTCTAGGTTTTGTGCCTGATGGCGTAGATTTAGACAATGCAAGGAAATCATTGGCCATTTTGACGTACTGCATGGAACGCTGTGGATTCTTCTGGAATGGTCTTATCCTGCCCATACACTACACTATGATGACGTATATAAATAAACTGGTGAAAAAGACAGTGCAGCAACCTCAAAAAGTAAATGTTGATATTAGCACAAAGTTCAATTTATTAGGAAAGCTCAAAGATCCAAGGAAGCACTATGTTATATTTAATCCATCAATGAATTGAGGAACTGAGGTGTTCAGATATAGTAATTGCAAATAGGAAGCAGAAGAAAGATGCAGCAAATGAAAGTAACTTCATTGTATTATGCACTAGGAATAATTCCATAGGAAATACTGTCAAGTAGGCAGCATGTTGAAAAGAAGTACATTTATAGATAAAGAAAATGTGAATAACAAGCCACACGGGGACAAAATGAGAGCCGCTGATTGAATATGTTCATGCACAGCTACAGTTCCAAATGAGAAAAACAGCCTTCATGGAGTTTAATATTGAAGGCAAATGCAGTACCATTTCATAGGGCACAATTAGAAACCGTTAGGTCTATAGCCTGAACATAGTGAGATGAAATACTGAAGGGCCGATAATGTGAGCGGCGAGCTGGTGAAGTGGTGACCGTTCACGTCTGACAGGAACTCACTCCCACGTCTCCAGGACACACCAGACACTCCCTGCTGATAACTGCCAGCTCAAAATATTGCTGTAATGTTGAGAAGCACAAAAAAATGCTTTTGCTGTTAAAGCACATATTAAAGATGGCTTATTTAAAGTAAATTGCTCCACATTTTGGTGGAGTTCAGTAGTCCACCGCCATCTTGTACACCTCTAGAGCTGGCCCCCCTATATAAACATCCTAACCATCTACGATGAAACTTCTAGAGTTTAATTCAACCAGATTCTAATGACTTGTCTATAAAACTTGAGACTAACACCTTAATGTTACAACGAGCCCCGAAACCTTGTCTTTTCCATTTGCAGTTGTCTATATTGCCTCTGCCAGCACCCACCATGAAAACCCTCATAATTGTAAGTTATACATCCAGAGATGGCATGTAAAAGTTTAGATTCCTTTTCAAGGATTTTTTTTACTTAATTGATACCCAAGGTTTTGAATTAAATTATACTTTGCTTCTACTAAAGATTACCTTTTCATCCGGCAGCGCAAAGATTACCAGGTGGTGTAACACTTCCTTGTTGATTTGTTTCCACCTTGGGCCCACTGCCCTCAGCACATTGAGCAACAGCAATGTTGTACACACCTACAGATAAATACCCAGATATAGATAAATACCCAATAGCATTTCTGATGGAGGAGCTAATAGCTACCAAACACAGCAAATGAGATTGACAAATCTTGAAGTGGACTGCCATGACGTGTACTGCCCACATACAAATTGAGCCCTAAATTTGCTTTCTGAATAATCATACTGTCTGTTCGTAGGTGTGTAGTCTTCACCGGTGGGCAGAGATGTGCTTTCTCAATATGAGACTGATATGGTGTTTTCAGGCCAGTCATTTCTAATTGCATGTTAAAGTTATTTTACATTGAAAATAATACTCATATCACCCATTTTAATTTAGGGGTGGTCTCCTTGATCATCTCTGTAGTAAAATGTAGTCGGATTTCAGTGTGCTCTGCAATATGTAATTAATCCCCACTGAAATTCTTTACACAAATGCTTCTCATGCTTATTCATGATGGATAAGATGAAAACCAGACTGGATTGTTATATTTCAGAAACAATTGAGCCCAGTACTACTCTAACTTGTAAAAGAATGCGTGCCAGTGCCAAGGGATCTGCTCAGAATGCAACATCGGGTGCAATCAATTGGATGTCGCCTTGCCAAAGACAAAGGCTGCTTAGTGTTAAATCTACCTCATTCATCTTTCATATACCACCGGACAGTGCCCCTTTATCTCGCTTCTGCATGTTCCTATTTTCTCCCTTTGTGACAATTTTTCCTTTTTAGTTTGAGTATTAGCGTTCGGCGTGTTGTATACTTAAGTATACTTATACTGTGAAGAAAAGCTATTTGATTTGTTAGTTGCAGTGTCCTTCAAAAATCCTTGCTTGCTAGTGGTCAGTTCTGCCTCTTTGTCCTGCCATTTTCACTTTGGGAGCAGCAAAAAGTACTGTGTAATTACGCTATGTCCTTCTGTAAGGGAATTTATTTGGCATTTGCCTGTTTCACCTCAACAGTGTGGTTGCTTGTTCAGTCCCTCCTCCCCACCAGCTCCCTCTGCAAACATAATAAAAACAGAGAGGGCTTTTCCAGGGCCAGCTCGCTCTCTTCCTCTTGTTATTTTCAGTCTGTGTGGCAATAAAAGTCCAGTCAGTAATTTCCAACGCTAAGAGCTCTAATTCGAGCAAACACAACACCATTCCATTCTAAATGCTTGTTTTTTCTTGTTTTTGTTTTCTGTTCCTGCCACACGCCTAACTTGTATCTACACAGGTGACGTGCTTCATGTTTCAGCATGGCAACCACTTTCTTGTTTACTTGTCTAAGAGCACGAGCACAGGATGTTTTCAATCACTCTGAACGACGTCTTTCGTTTACAGCTGTAAAACATGCCTAACTTGTATCTACACGGGCGCCACGCTCCATGTTTCAGCATGGCACCCACTTTCTTGTTTATTTGCCTAAGAGCACAAGTGCAGGATGTTCTCAGATGCTCTAAGCTTTAATTTACAGCTGCAATACATGTTCTCTCCTGACAATTGCTGTGGAACGCCCCTTCCACTCCTGACGCAATGGTGTGATCCCAGAAGGGGTGCGCGTTACTCATTTTCACCATTCCCTGTTGTTTCCTGCTCACCCTGTGCTGTCTCTCCTCACCCCTTCACCCTGCCCCCACCACACCTCCAAGATCGCTGCTTGTATTTTAAGTGACTCGAACTCCCGAGTCGGCACCTCTAACCACGCACCCTTTGCAGCATGTTCAGTACCATTTCATCGCTTGTTTGTGCTGCTCTTACATGAGGGGACTGAAACCTGGTTCCGATGTCAGCAGCTGGAAATCACTTTGTTGACGTTACCCTCATTAGCGCATGCGTAGTGCTCACTGCCAGCAGTATGTAGTCTCTAGGTATATTTGAACTGCCACAACATATTAACTTAAGGCCTCTTTATTTTGCTTCCTTTGTAGTGGTTCATTTACGTTGCCACTTGCATGCTGCCAGTTCCTACTATGAAACTGTTCCCATTATCTTCCTGTCTACAGATTTGCTCCAGTGGTGTACTGTTAAGGCCGGCACCATCACTGCTGCATGTATTGGCTTGTTCCATTATGTATCTGTTCTGTGAGCCAGTAGACATGGTATTTTTTTGTTTTCAAAACAACAGACTTAGCTCAGCATCACTGACTCTTCTATGATTTGGACGCTATGTTGCTCACATCTGATGTAGGGAATGTGGCCTTCCCTCTTTGGAAGACAACAACCTGTGACTGAACGCATAATTGCAGTGCTCAGGGAGACGTGTCACAATTCAGAGATGCACTTTCAAATCCTGGGCTGCAGCTGAAAAACGTCACAGCTTCAAGGTGTATTTATGCTGCTATTACTAATTAGCAAGGAGTACGCTGCGTGGGTCCTTAGTGCTTCACCTTCACGCTTGGTGTTGTGCGGTTGCCCCTAGCAGCCCATTCCACTCACTGCATAACTAATGCATATTCTTTAAAAACATTGTTTTATATTTTTAAATTTTATTTAAATGTTCAGGATAACTTCATTCAGTGTTTATTTTAGAAGCTGTTTCTTTATTTTACTGATTAGTTTTGCATGCTTGTACTTTACCTACGATTATTCCTGCACACTGAGATAATGTGAAATACACATTACTGTGTATGTGAACACGATACATTGTGCTATTACATATACTTTATTGTGAAACAAGTGTTATAAGAAAAGCATGAAAATGTATTTTTGCATGACCCCTCTAGTTTATTTCTCTTGTTACTCCTCCATGGCTGTCTTGTGCCTTTTTGGGGGGGAATTGTGCTAGCCAGCCAACAACTCTGATGGTGGGGTGGTGAAATGGCAACATTTTTTTTTTTTGTTGCTGCAGATAGAGGAAGAAGGTAAATGGAAGGGCTTTAGTTATATGCAAAGGCCACTGGAATTATGTGGCAGGAAACAACCAAATCATGAGGCAAGATTGACCAATTTATGTGGCAACAAAAGCCCAGATATAAATTTACAGTGCCAATAGATCTAACTCGAGCAAATGCGAGACCGATTGCATTGAAAATGCTTGTTTCTCTTCCTCCGTATTTTTGATTTGTGTGTTTTTCTCTGTCTTCTTCCCCTAAATGCTGGTGCTGCAAAATAAGTGGTGGAGCCCAAAAATAAGTGCCGTGGCGCCCGCCGTGAACTACTAGCTTAAATTAAGCACTGCTCTAGGTGCTTGGGGTTTTTTAATGGAAGAGTTCGTAGAATAAAGTTAGAAAATAAGTAATCAAATTGGGGATCCTTTGTACAAGAAAAACCTTCCTGCAGCGGACAAGTTCAAATCAAACCTCAAACTGCTTTAAAGAATACAGTAAACCTATTTTTATAGCACTTCATAATGCAGTTTTGCTTTTTCTAATTAATGTGAATACGCGGCGATACACCTGGCCAACTCAAACCCCGATTCCGTGAGGGTCAGATAATGAGCAGTTTTCTATGCGCAAACTGCATACCTAAAAATACGTCTTGCATAGGGAGTGTACTAAGCGACCCATTCTGCTTTATGCGTGTCAGAAATGGACCCATTATTCTTTATGCACGTCAGAATGTGGAATAATACACTTCCAGGTGTTATTTCCCGTTCCAAGGTTAATAGCCCATATTATTCGTTTGCTCTGCTAATTTGTGCCAATGAAGCCATTTTTCAGGATTTCAAATGTGCACTAGCTTGGACGTTTTATCTTTTTGAGCTCTTCATTACAAATAATGAATTCCTATGTGCTTTGAAATTGTCACCCATTGTTACAGTTATTGGTTTAATTTGGCCCTCATGACTCATTTCAGCGTGAGTCAATTCCCACCGATCCTATTAAAAACTCACAATCACATAAATTGCTGCATTCCTCATCAGTGTCTCTATTAATAAAATCACATTTCATATTAATATTTCAAGCCACCATGCAGTATCCCCTATAATGGTAAGTCCTACTTCACAATTCAATAATTAGGAAATCGTTGACTCAGGGAATGTCCCTAGTAAATGTCTCTAAATCCAAAATAATGCAGCATAGGTAATGTGAATGTACTGGGTTTTAGCCTAGGGATTAATCTAAAACAGAAAAGGCTAAATTATTTTTTCATTTCTTCAAAAAGAAAATCGTTTCATATATTTCGTTGCTTTTAGAAAATGTAGTGCAGCTGGAGAGGTTTCAGTGATTTATGATGAACCTGAATAAAAGTATTTAGTTGTGTCAGCATGACCGCTAAAGAAATAGAGGTAATACTCATATTTTAAAAGAACTAATATTAGACCTGACAGCCTTAGGGTGGTCACCCAGAACTTTTTTGCCTGTGTCCCTCCACTTTTTGACACTGTTTTTGCTGGTTTTACAACCCTGTACACTTTACCTTTGCTAACCAGTGCTAAAGTGAATATTCTCTCTCCCTTAAAACATGGTGACTTTGGCTCATACCCAATTGACATATTTAATTTACTTGAAAGTCCCTAGTAAAGTGTACTGCATGTGCTCAGGACCTGTAAATTAAGTGCTACTAGTGGGCCTGCAGCACTGATAGTGCCACCCACATAAGTAGCCCCTTAACCATGTCTTAGGCCTGCCAGTGCAAGGCCTCTGTGAGCAGTTTCACTGCCACTTCGACTTGGCATTTAAAAGTACTTGCTAAGCCTTAAACTACCTTTTTTCTATATATGTTGCCCCTAAGGTAGGCCATAGGTAATCTTTAGGGCAGGGTGCCGTGTAGGCAGAAGGCTAGACATATAACTTTGGCGTTTTATATGTCCTGGTAGAGGAAAACTCCTACATTTATTTTCCACTGCTGTGAGGCCTGCTCTTTTCATAAGCTAACATTAGGGCTATCCTCATATACTATTTGAGTGGTAGATTCTGATCAAAAGGAGTAGACAGGTCATATTTAGGATGGCCAGAATGATAATACACAATCCTGCTGACTGGTGAGGATGAATTTTAGAAATACCACTTTTAGAAAGCACTTAAACTCCTTAAGTGCCATACAGCCTGTCTCCAATCTATGTCTGGGCTGGCTGACAGCTCCCATTGTGCATTTTACCCAGACAACCACAAACACAGGATGCTCAGTCACACCTGCACACATCTGCATACTGAATGGGTCTTCATGGGCTGGAAGCGTGGAGGGCCTGACAAATTTCAAAGGACAGTGGCCTCCCCTCACACAATGGACTGCTAAATCCCTACTGGGGCCCTGGCAAATAGGGTTGTACTAAAAGGGGACCTTGTGCACTTCAAAACCACTCTTTGAAGCCTCCCCCACTTTAAAGGCACTTTTAAGTGTATAAACTGGGTCCCTGACCCTACCAACTTAGACACTTCTTGGGACAGACACTCTGCACCTGCAACATGCCAAAATAAGCTGCCTGGCTGCCCAAAGGACTCACCTAGACAGCTTTGCTGTGAAATACTACTGCCTTGCTGTTGCCCTGCTGCCTTGCTGGCCTCTGGCTCTGCTGAGAAATGCTCTCCAAAGGCTTGGATTGAGCTTGTCTCCTGTTTCCTGAAGTCTCAGATCCAAAAAGACTTAGGCCCTCATTTCAACCTCGTGGTCTTTTTTAAAGACGGTACCGCCGTGCTGAAGACCGCCAGTGCAGGCGGTTGTCTATGCAGCGTATTATGACTGCTGGCAGCCCTCCTTCCTTTTACAGACGGAGAGCCGCCAGCAGCCATACTGTGCGTGTCTGTCTGTTGTATGTCTGTGTGCGTGTATGTCTGTGAGTATGTGTGCGTGTATGTCTGTGAGTATGTGTGCGGGTATGTGTGGTTGTAGTGTATGTGTGTGTGTAGGAGGGTGTATGTCAATGTTGGGGGGTGGTGGGGGGGTCCTGCCACCTTTGAGGGGTGGTAGGGGGGTCAGGGGTTTGAGGGGAGGACTCGGGTGGGGGAGACCCCTATCAGTGCCAGGAAAGGAATTCCCTGGCACTGAAAGTGCCTACCGCCATGGATTTTGTGGCGGTACAGAACCCACGAAATCCATGGCGGTATGCGGGCTCGTGATACCGCCGGCGGTGTAGTGACAGCTGAGGGTCTTAATCTCTGCAAAGAAACTCCTTGTGTTGCAAAAATTGATGCACAGCCTGTCGGAATCGACACAAAGCCTTCCTAGCAGTGAAATAATCACTGCATCGCCGAAATGGAACGATGCAGCCCAGCTACCCCAGTGGAGATTGACGCAGCACCAGCGTTGTGACTGGAACTTCGATGCACATCCCACTGGATCAACGCATCGCCGAGCCGGAATGACGCTGCCTGACTTCCTGCGAGAAGAATCGATGCAGCGTCTGCTGTGCGACAAACATTCTGACACATCACCCACCGGATCAATGCAGCACCTGTGACCCTGCATCGCAAAAGAGGATTCAAGCCTGCACGCCGGGAATTCGACACAAAACCCTTGCCCCATGAAACATTTTTTACGCATTGTCTGTGTGCACCCTGCAATAGGACGCACACCTACCTTTTTCCATGCATCTCCTCCTCTGCGGTCCTCGTGCGTGTAATTTTGACTGAAACCAGGTATTTTGTGCTTCTAAGAGACAATTTTTGCTTTTAAGAACTAAAGACTCTTCCTATCATTACAAAAGTGAAATTTCAATTTGCGATCCTCAAATCTTGATCGTTTTGACCTTAATTTAATCAGATAAATATCCTATCTTTTTCTAAATTAGTGGTTGGTTTATTTTTGTGGTTTCTTCACTGTGTTATTGCAAGATTTATTGCACAAATACCTTACACACTGCCTTCTATGTTAAGCCTGACTGCTCAGTGCCAAGCTACCAGGGGGTGGGCACAGGATAATTTGGATTGTGTGTGACTTACCCTGACTAGGGTTGTGGTTTTTACTTGGACAAGGGTGTGTACCTCTGCCAACTAGAGACACCATTTCTAACAACTAATTAGTGCATTACTTCAACTGTATCTTACCTCAACTCTAATGGAACCATCTAACCAATGGGGCTCTCAGTGTGGGTTGTATTGGACTGCCTAGGACTTGTAGCTGACACTTACCAGGGAGCAGATCCAGCGGGCATCCTGGCTTATTTACAAGTGGCGCTACCTGGAAAGTAAGAAATCAAGCCAAAGGCGAAAGCATATTAAGAACATTTTGTATTGGAAACAGTTTATGCAAAATAAAAGAAATATAAAGAGTAAAAAGGTTTTGAAATGTGAGTATCTTCAAAATTACTTTTTCTGATTCTTGGAGGGATTCCTGATGATTAAAAGCGGAAATTGTCGATTTTGTGATGTAAACAGCATTAACATTAGAGCAGAGAACATTTTATGGCACTTGCTTATGTAGTATTAGTTAATTCGATGAATTAGGTGTTAATCAGTTTTTCTTACTTTAATACATGGGAAATATTTGTAAATGACAAGTGCCAACCTCCAGAATGCTATATCGTAGCACATAAATAGACACAGATGAATATAAGTGGAGCTAGAAAATGTTTCTTACAGTATGTTTTCAGCCTTGTGGGAGGAGGTGTCAACACACACTGAATCCTTTCTGAGATTTATCATCTCATCGGGACATCAGAGGCTCATTGATGCCTCTTGATTTGTGGTGTTGAGCGAGGTTTGGACCCATACTAGATCATTGATTTCTCCCCAATACATCATCCGATATGGCGCACACATGGTGGCATTAGGGGGGGGCGCTAAGGTGCCCCAGAAAAGTGGTGCTGCACTGTGTGTAGCGCCACTTTTCTTAAATCTGACCCTCAGTTGATTTTAATAGGGTATACATGTTGTGCCTCATTTTTGCTGAAATTAACTGACCTTAAATCAGTTTATAGTTGATGCTTTCTCACGATATAGATGGATATTGCGTAGTTTAAATGAACTGGCTTAATAGGTGTATGTGTGATACTGGAATAATATTTGTGCCTAATAGTTCTGGCATGCTTTTTCAAAAGTAAAAATATTCAAAAACATTTAAAATATCAGTGGGAGTTAAGGATGACGAGCCCTATAAATGAATTGGTATGAACTATGTCAGGCATAGTTCTGAAAACTTTGTGCCAAATTTAGAAAGAAGTGACACAACACCAGGCGCGGCTCCTCCATAAGGGCGGAGGAGCATCGCCCGCTCACCCGCCAGCAGCAACCACTGCAAATCCTTTCACAAGGAAAGGACAATAAACTGTTACACAGTTACAGATGGTTGCTGGGCTGGAGAGAGCCTGCACAGGCTCCCATTCTGCCTGGTAACGCCCTGGGTGGGTGCTCCCAGCCAATCCAGAGCAAGCTGGGAACCTGTGCCTGCATGCAGCAGAGGAGCAGAGGAGTGGCGCGGGAATGGAAATACGTTTTTTTTTAATGCTATTAATTTCCCCCTCACATGCCACCCAGCACCTAGGAATCCCTGCGAGCCACCACTCCACAACACACCATAGCAACCGAAGTTACTGAGCTGTGTACTATCAAAGGAAGAGAAAAGCACAGGGCTACATCTAAGATATGACGCGGTTTCTCTCTCCTCTGGTTCAGATGGATTTTTGGCTGCCCTGCACCACAAGGACAACCTTGCATCATAGTGTAGGGGTGTGTGATGTTTAGCATTGCTTTTGTACTAGAAATGTATGCTTCTATATAAATACTATGCTTTGACAGAGTTAAATACTCGTCCAAGTGTGTGTGTGTGTGTGTGTGTGTGTGTACGGGTGAGTGCATGTGTGTGTGTGTGCTGTAGAGTGCAGCACACCTGCACAGTTGAAAAGGTTTAGAGAAAACAAAATATTTCTGCAACATTATGGGGGTCATTCTGACCTCGGCGGTAAAAGGCTCTTACCGCCGGTCAGAAGACCGCCATTCTACCGCCGCGGCCGCGGTAAACCGCCACGGTCATTCTGACCCACAACTGCCAAGCCGCCAAAAACCCGACATCCACGGAAGGCCGCCTCATCAGCGGGCAGCGATAAACTGGAGATGACCAAACCTCCACCGTCACGCCAACACAAACACGCCCATGCCATTACGACCCACGAATCCACGCGGCGGTCATTCAACCGCGGTATTCCATTGGCGGTACACACCGCCGCGGTCAAAATACACACCCAGCTCCAAAACACAGCCACATTGGACAATTTGAAATACACACACCTGATACACATACAAAGACCACTCCCACACATCCAAGCAACTATAAAACACACACCCACATCACCCACAAACCCCCACTAGTAGGAAATCGGAGAGAAGGCGATAGAGAGAGAGAGAGAGATAGAGCACAGCAATCGAAAACCCCAACACACACAGGAACCCAACATCATAAACCACACCACATCTACGCACACATCACCACACACCACCACTCACATCACCACAAACACCACCCCACACCTCATCCACACCACCCCATGGCACCCCAAAGACACCCCAGGTTTTCGGACCAAGAACTCAGGGTCATGGTGGAGGAAATAATAAGGGTAGAGCCCCAGCTCTTCGGCACACAGGTGCAACACACCACAATAGCCAGGAAGGCGGAGCTATGGCAAAGGATCGTCGACAGGGTCAACGCTGTGGGACAGCATCCCAGAAACCGGGAAGACATCCGAAAGCGCTGGAACGACCTACGGGGGAAGGTACGGTCGATGGCCTCAAGACACAACATCGCTGTGCAGAAGACTGGCGGCGGACCACCACCCACTCCTCCCAAATTCACTGCAGGGGAGCAAGAGGTCTTGAACATCCTGCATCCTGCGGGCCTCGCTGGAGTAGGCGGAGGAATGGACTCTGGTAAGTCTAATCTCAACTACTCCCCCCCCCAACCACCAGCATGCCAACCCACACCCCCACCCTCACCCTCAACCCCCCAGCACACATCCTCCCTGCCAATGTCTCACCAGCACAACCCACCCAACCCAAAACCAAACCCTGAATGCCAACACAAACCATGGACACCCATCACCTATGCATGACCACTGCACATACCCATCCCCCCACAAACCACCCTCACAACTCCTCCCACAAGGGAATGCCAGCACTGGGGGACAAGGGCACTCACAAATCGCACGCCATGGAACACACAGAAGCAATAACCATACTCTTTCACCCCTGCAGGGCCCGAACGCCAACACACCGGCCAGGAGGGTCCAGATATGTCCATCCCACCCCCAGAACAGGCCCCCAGTGAGGACAGCAGCTCTGTCGACCTAGAACCTGATGACCAGCCCAGACCATCCGGGACCTCTGGACAGTCGGTTCCCCACACACAGACACAGGCCACAGCAGACCTAACCCCCTCTGGGAATATCAGCACAGCTCCCACCCAGCGGGCCCATGCCTCTGTCTCCAGGACAGGTCAATCAGCGGTGTGTTCGCCACTACAGGGCACCCAGGCTGACCCAACACCACAACAACAACAGGGACCTGAGGGCAGTGGTAGTGGGCACACCGTCCAGGGGACAGAGGCCCGGGGAAACAGGGCAACTGGGAGAGCTGCAGTGCGACAGGGGGGGGAGGACAGGCCCAGGGAACCGACTCTCCAAGAGGCCCTCACCACCATCATGGGAGCATACCACCGCTCCCAGGAGACGATGGCGACGGTACTGGCCAGGTTCTAGGAGATCCAGGCACAGCAGGAGGAACGGTACATGGGGTACAGAGAGGAGCTCAGGAACATCGTCCTGGCCCTGAACCAAATAGTCACCACATTGCGGGACCATGTGGCACCCCAAAGGGCCCCTGTCACCAGCCTGGACCAGGAACAGCCTACCACCTCCGCCGGCGCTAGTGGACAGGAGGCCCCCACACAACGACAGGCCACCAGAACCCCACCTCCTGCTGAAGATCAACCACCCCGCAAGAGGAACCTGAGATCACAAAGGAAGACAGAGTAGGATGCCAAGACCCCGCCAGCATAAGATACCCCCTGATGTCATTCCACTGTCCCACATTGTCACCCTGTCCAAACTTGAACTGCCCCTGCTCCATCCTTCCACAGGCATATGGACAATGCACCTGTGCGACCGAGAACTGGACTCTGCCATGGACATCACTCCACCCCCACCCATCACCGTTTTACTATCATGGACCTATATGTAGCACTTTAAATAAATCACTAATTGCACTTAAAACACTCAGGAGTCTGCTTGTATTCTTAACAAATGTATTACACATAACGGTTCAAAAATGTTCAGTTACATTCTGATGACAACATACCAATGTCAATGTGCTTTACTCCATGGGCGAACAAACCAGAAGTCACGCAGTGGGTCATACAGCTCTGAAAAGGGAAGGGAAAGTCCCAATTCAGTTGAAAGGAACTGGGGGGAAACACAGAAAGTAGAGATGCAGGAGGCCAGAAGTAAATGTAAAATGGCGTGGGGGATTCTTACCTGTGTGCTACTGAAAATACTGTTGTATGACTGTGTCCCTGTTGTCTGTGTCGTCCCCGTCGTCTTCCTCCTCTTCACTCTCCACAGGCTCCACAGCTGCCACAACACCACCATCTGGACCATCCTCCTTCAGGAAAGGCACCTGGCGTCGCAATGCAAGATTGTGAAGCATACAGCAGGCCACGATGATCTGGCACACCTTCTTTGGTGAGTACATTAGGGATCCCCCTGTCATATGCAGGCACCTAAACCTGGCCTTCAGGAGGCCGAAGGTCCTTTCTATGATCCTCCTAGATCGCCCATGGGCCTCATTGTACCGTTCCTCTGCCCTGGTCCGGGGATTCCTCACTGGGGTCAGTAGCCACGGCAGGTTGGGGTAACCAGAGTCACCTATTAGCCACACACGTTGTCTCTGTAGCTGTTCCATCACATAGGGGATGCTGCTATTTCGCATAACATTCGCGTCATGCACTGACCCAGGGAACTTGGCATTTACATGGGAGATGTACTGGTCAGCCAAACAGACCACCTGCACATTCATTGAATGGTAATTTTTCCTGTTTCTGTACACCTGCTCATCGTCTTTTGGGGGTACTAAGGCCACATGGGTCCCATCAATGGCACCAATGATGTTGGGGATATGTCCAAGGGCATAGAAGTCACCCTTCACAGTGGCCAAATCACCCTCCTCAGGGAAAATAATGTAGCTCCGCATGTATTTCGTCAGGGCAGACAACACTCTGGACAAAATCTTAGAAAACATAGGCTGAGACATCCCTGATGACATGGCCACTGTTGTCTGAAAAGACCCACTTGCCAAAAAATGGAGGACTGACAGAACCTGCACCAGAGGGGGAATTCCTGTGGGTTGGCGGATGGGGGACATCAGTGCTGGCTCCGGCTGGGCACACAGTTCATGTATAGTGGCTCGGTCAAGTCGGTATCGAAGTATTATATGACGTTCCTCCATTGTCGACAGGTCCACCAGCGGTCGGTACACAGGAGGATTCATCCTTCTCCTCGCAAGTCCCAGCGGACGGTGCCTAGGAAGGACAACATGGAGTACAGAGTCAAGCAACCCACAGGTACGTAACTACAGCTTGCACAGTACACGATTCTCAATGCATTGAATGGCTTGTATGAGTGGCAATGCAAGGCCTAGGGCTGTGTGACGCAGTAGAAATTAAGCCATGTGGGCCCTTGAAATGGCGGCTGCCTGACCTGAGAAGTGTGACAGTGGGATGTGAGGTCAATGCGCTGGCGTGACACACCGTGGCGGTAGGCGGTCGAAGACCGCGGCGCCAAGCCGCATTGGTTAACATCGAACCCTATGGGTTTCACGAGCCAATGACTAGGTGCGCCGGCGGTCGCGGTACGCACCGCGGCGGTATGCACCGCTGCGGGCGTGACCGCCATTTTCTATCTGGTAAATCACTCGAGACCTGATCATCCACAGGAGAGGACCTATACTGCAAGTGCTGCTGTGAACTCGGTCTGGAAGAGACAATGGCTGCTGCGACTGGGGAAAGGGCCCCTGCCTTCACTACAGAAGAATTGGAGAAACTTGTGGATGGGGACCTGCCCCAGTATGCGCGACTCTACGGTCCTCCAGACCAACAGGTAAGTACACTGTGTGCACGTTGAATGGGCTATGCCTGTGTTGAGTGGGGTGGATATTAGATGGTGGGGTGGGGAGACAATGACGAGTGCAAGGCACGACAGATGAGAGCATGTGCCACATGGCAAGGTTGGGGAGGGGGGTCCAATCGCATCTATCATGCGGAAAATTGATGATATTTCCAATTCCACCCTGTACATGTCAAATAGGTCAGCGCCCATCAGAAAGTCGACATTTGGCGTGCCATCGCCAAGGAAGTCCGGAACCTGGGGGTCCACAACAGACGGGGCACCCACTGCCGCAAGAGGTGGGAGGACATCCACCGCGGGACCAGGAAGACCGCCTAGTCACTGCTGGGGATGGCCTCCCAACCTAGGAGGGGTGCCAGTCGTACCCTGACCCCCCTGATGTCCCGGATCCTGGCGGTGGCCTACCCCGATTTGGATGGGCGCGTGAGGACATCACAGCAGACACAAGGGGGTGAGTAGCAGCACATTCAGCTATCTTTACGCACAGTGGAGGTGCCTGGGTGGGGGAAGAGGGCTGTGGGTGACATTAGCCCAGGGCGCTTTCTGTAGTGTCGTTCTCTCCTTTAGCCATGTCCCTGTGCCCCCGCCCCCCACCTCTGTAGGGTGACAAGTACAGCTATCCATGGTCCTGCATCACCCATGTGCGCGTTTGTTGTCCCTAGACCTGTTGGCCTAGTCACAAGTACTGAGTAGTGTACCCCGATTGCGCGGCTTAGTGCATGAGGCTCCTGTGTCTGTCCTCTCCGCCAACGGTGTTGACAATGCATGCACTCAACCTGTTTTTATTTCTCCCCCCACCCTTTTTCTTTATCTTCTTGTGCATGTGTGCATTAGCATCATCAGGCGGAGGAGAATTGGCACCAGAGCACGAGGGAGCTGCAACTCACAAGGCCCCGGTGGGCCATGGCACAGACACCGAGGCCACCAGTGATACGGAGGGCGAGGGGAGCTTCACAACGGGGACCCGTGGTGACACCAGCGACACCGACACGTCCTCGGATGGGAGCTCCCTAGCGGTGGCGGCAACATCCGTGCCCCCCGCCTCTACAGGTACAGCCGCCACCCAGCGCACCAGCTCCGCCCTCCCAGCAGCCCCTCAGCCTTCGCTCCGTGCCCGCTCGCCCAAGAAGGCGGGCGTCTCCTTCGTCCCAGGCACCTCAGGCCCTGCCCCTGTAACCCCTGCTGCCCTCAGTGAGGAGGTCATTGACCTCCTACAGACCATCATTGTTGGGCAGTCTACCCTTTTGAATGCCATCCAGGGGGTAGAGAGGGAGGTGCATCGTAGCAATGCATACCTGGAGGGCATTCATTCGGGTCAGGCTGCCCATCAACGATCGTTCAATGCTCTGGCCTCAGCACTGACGGCAGCCACTGTCCCTGTTTCCAGCCTCCCTCTTCTAACTGCCTCCAGCCTGTCTCTGTCTCCTGTTCCTCTGCCTATCCCACCCACACCATCAGACCAGCCTGCACACACCTCAACACCCAAGGGTAGCTCATCCAGACATAAGCACCACAGATCACACAAACATTCACCCAAGCAACACCCAGATGCAGACATGCCAACACCCACTACCACCTCTGTGTCCCCCACCTCCTCGTCTCCCTCCTCCCTCCCTGTGACGTCTCTACTCACACCTGCATGCACACCACCAACAGCCAGTACTTCCATCACCAGCACACCCTCCAGTACAGTCCGCACACGTGCAGTCACCACCCCCACTGCCATTTACACATCCCCTGTGTCCTCTCCCACTGTGTCTGTCACCCCCTCTTCCAAGACACACAAACGCAGGCAGCCACCCACCCAACAGCCAACCACCTCACGACAGCCTCCAGCCCATGCACCTTCACCCAAGGACAGCACACCTGACTCTCCTACAACCACCTCCTCTTCCTCCACTCCCATAACCACTACACCTACCCTTTACCTTGGTCCTAAAAAGGTTTACCTCTCCACTCTTGACCTCTTTCCCTCACCTGACCCCCCCCTCCATCTGCTAAGAGTCCCAAGAGCGCCTCAGCCACCACCAGCCCGGCTTCAAGGGTCACCGTAGTGCATGGATTTTGGAGTCCCCCCTTTGCCAGCAGTGATACATCGGTCAGCAGCAAGGGGGCAGCCAGCCCCCCCCCTGGAAAGAGGACCCGTAAAGTAAGGGGCCGCCGCGAGAAGACTGACACGGCTGCCCCCAAGGACCAAAGTTCTGCCACTTCACCTGCCACAACATCCAGGGGAGGCAAGGCCCAGAGAGCCACATCGAAGGAGGGCAAGGGCAGCAGGGCGGAGAAGTCAGCCAGCAGGAGCGCGGACCAGGAGGGCCCCACAAGCCCCATCCCGGGTGTGAAGGAGGACACCCAAGGGCCCAGGACACCGTCACCGAAGGGTCCAGCAACTGCACGGTCGGAGGGCGACTGAGCAGGGAGTCGTGGCTAGGTCTGACTCCCTTGACTTACAGAACAAGCACCGCTGAACAGGGCCCCGCCGTCCAGAAAGGCACCGCTGAACAGGGCCCCGCCGTCCAGAAAGGCACCGCTGAACAGGGCCCCGCCGTCCAGAAAGGCACCGCTGAACAGGGCCCCGCCGTGCAGAAAGGCACCGCTGAACAGGGCCCCGCCAAGACAGGCACCGCTCCGCTGGGCCCTTCCTGTCAAGCACCGCTCCGCTGGGCCCCGCCGTCTCAAGCACCGCTCCGCTAGGCCCCGCCGTCTCAAGCACCGCTCCGCCGGGCCCTTCCTGTCAAGCACCGCTCCACTGGGCCCTTCATCTCAAGCACCGCTCCGCTGGGCCCCGCCGTCTCAAGCACCGCTCCGCTGGGCCCTTCATCTCAAGCACCGCTCCGCTGGGCCCCGCCGTCTCAAGCACCGCTCCGCTGACCCTTCATCTCAAGCACCGCTCCGCTGGGCCCCGCCGTCTCAGGCACCGCTCCGCTGGGCCCTTCATCTCAAGCACCGCTCCGCCGGGCCCTTCCTGTCAAGCACCGCTCCGCCGGGCCCTTCCTGTCAAGCACCGCTCCGCTGGGCCCTTCATCTCAAGCACCGCTCTGCTGGGCCCCGCCGTCTCAAGCACCGCTCTGCTGGGCCCTTCATCTCAAGCACCGCTCCGCTGGGCCCCGCCGTCTCAAGCACCGCTCCGCTGGGCCCTTCATCTCAAGCACCGCTCCGCTGGGCCCTTCATCTCAAGCAACGCTCCGCTGGGCCCCGCCGTCTCAAGCACCGCTCCGCTGGGCCCTTCATCTCAAGCACCGCTCCGCTGGCCCCCGCCATCTCAAGCACCGCTCTGCTGGGCCCTTCATCTCAAGCACCGCTCCGCTGGGCCCCGCCGTCTCAGGCACCGCTCCGCTGGGCCCTTCATCTCAAGCACCGCTCCGCTGGGCCCTGCCGTCTCAGGCACCGCTCCGCTGGGCCCTTCATCTCAAGCACCGCTCCGCCGGGCCCTTCCTGTCAAGCACCGCTCCGCTGGGCCCTTCATCTCAAGCACCGCTCCGCTGGGCCCTGCCGTCTCAAGCACCGCTCCGCTGGGCCCTTCATCTCAAGCACCGCTCCGCTGGGCCCCGCCGTCTCAAGCACCGCTCCGCTGGGCCCTTCATCTCAAGCACCGCTCTGCTGGGCCCCGCCGTCTCAAGCACCGCTCCGCTGGGCCCCGCCGTCTCAAGCACCGCTGGCCCAATGACAGTGCCGGTTCTGTGTCGAGCTACTGTTCACGCTGCACTCGGGCCACCCTGCCTCCTCCATTGCCTGTGGAGACTGTTATCCACTTGATAGACTGTGGCTTTGCACTCCCCAGGATATGACAGTGGGCAAGCCACCCACTGTAGAGACTTGAGAGACTGTGGCTTTGCACTCCCCAGGATATGACAGTGGGCAAGCCACCCACTGTAGAGACTTGAGAGACTGAGGCTTTGCACTCCCCAGGATTGAACAGTGGGCATGGTGGCCCCTTCTTGAATCTGGCGTTGTGGACTCATCCGGCTGTGGTGCCCCCCCTTCCCTTCCCCCTGAGGTGCCTGTAGTTTTATCATCTGATGCCCCTGCAGTGTTCTCTCCAGCGGACTCAGGTCTCCTGTGTGGGCTTGGCCCATGTGTTGATACACTTTGGCCCACGGACAGTTGAAATTTCAGTGACTGTGCTGGACTTATTGCCTCTATTTATCGGTTATGCAATGTTTAAACTTGAATTTTTTTTATTCATTTTCCTATTTTACCATGATTTCAATGAACCTATTTTATACATAAATTTAGTTTCTCACTTTAATTATATCTTTTCATTATTCCGGGGGGTTTGGGTGGGGTCACTTTGACTTGATGCTCTGCATTTGTGTGTAGATAGTTGGGGGGTGGGTGTATTGCGTATGTGTGTGCCCGTAACCCTTCCTCCTCCCCGCCTCCCCTGTGTCGTAGGTGCGGTACTCACCGTTGTTGTCTGCGCCGGAGTTCGTACTCGTGGTAGATGAGCAGGTAGACGAGAGCAGGTAGGATGTTCAATTCGGGCTCCATGCTGTCCTCCGTCCTCGTGGAGTGTATAGAGGTGAGCGTTTTCCCGTTCGTAGTCTGTTTCCGCCGTGTTTTTATCGGCGGTGCTCCCGCCCCGGAAAAGGTGGCGGATTGGTGAGTTGTGATAGGGTGGGCGGTACATTGTCTGCCACCTGCCTGTTGGCGGTGACCGCTGCGCTGTTTGTGTGTCCCGCCGTGGCGGTTGGAGTGTTAAAGTGGCGGGCTCTGTTGGCGGTTCCCGCCAGGGTCAGAATCCCATTTTTTGGACCGCCAGCCTGTTGGCGGGTTGGCCGCCGCTTTATCACCGACCGCCAGGGTCAGAATGACCCCCTATGTCTGCCTCGAGGATATGTAATTTGTTTGGGCACATCCCAGTCTATTAATCTTAGTGAATAGGAATTTGCATCAAAATTCATTGGTGGGTGCATGGGAATGCCCACCTATTACCCATGGTACGTCCCCTTATACGTAATATGAAACTGTACATAGCGCCACTTCGTATTACTTTAGGGCTAAATCTTTTTCTGTGGGTCTCCTAGCTAACCTTCTGATTAGAATAGCATGTTTGGGCTTCATGCAAAACAATTTAGTCAACACAAATTTGGAAAAACATCTAGCTAGGGCTCTATCAAGTTTAGCAGTTGGTACCTAGAAACAAAAGACAAATTACATCAAACAATAACATTTGATTAATACCTCTCCTCGGTATGACTCAGCAAGCTGCGACTGTCTTCGTCAATTGGACATCTGTTCAGTCAGCATCAGCATCAGACCATAAAAGGGAATGGTTCAGAACTAGGGGACTCTAAACTATCCAAACCATTTGTAAAGTATAGTCTAAGGAACAGCATTCAGCATTAAAGTCTAAGCAATACAGTTAAAGATAGAATTCTCCAAGTAAAGGAATCAAAGCGAGTACACCTCATTGGTGGAGAAGGAAAACTGAAAATGCCTCTATCCTCTTGGTGGGGTCCGGCTAAGATAAAATCATCTAAAACTCTTCCCACGTTGCCATTGGTCAAAGAATTGTATGTTTACATTTAGTCCAATGAAAGCAGAATGTCAAACCTAAGATATAACTAAACTGCATTTCACATGTTGATGATTGGCTCCTCTTCTCCTGTTCCCATCGTCAGATACGTCTGGTAACAATTTTGTATCTCTCTGTCCTTCAGTCCGTGCATTCATTGTTAGCTCCTGGGAACAACTATTTCTCACACACTAAAATTAACATTGTAACAATAAGTAATACAGCTTATTCTAACAAGCAGTTCTCATGGGAAAAGAAACCATCTACTAGAGTTTGGTCAACCCAGTGAAACAATACAAGTATTAATTTCTCTAAACAGCCATTTTTATGTGAATTATTTAAACAGTGCAACTTAATATGAGGCTCTGCAACTAGGCCCAAGACCTCGCTAACTTAAGGCCTACAATTTGACAAAGCAAATACATTATAAGTAATCATTAATATATCAGACTACTACATTAGTCTAAACATGAGCAAGTCATTTCATTTAAAAAAAGTGATTAATAAGGACACTTTGTAACTACTGATGGCCACTCAAGTAGGCATATTTTCCAAATCGTGCATTATTTTCTATACTAAGTCATTTTCTATGCATATTCAACATTCAGAATACATGAATATTTTTTGTAAAAATTCAGTGTTCAGAGTACTACATTTTCTTCCATCTTGTTACACACTGTTGAATGAATGCTGAATAGACAGTAGGTCATGCCAGTGAGCACCATGGGATCAGGAAATGTGGCAAAATAAGCTGTGCCAAATTCTTGAGACTTACATTCCCATAATCCTTTGTACAATGTAAAGGCATAATTCACGATAAAAGTCACAAATTTGCTCCAATAGAGTAACATCTACATTCCAACTTTAATTTCAACTCACAAATAATTCCAGGAATGCTACTGGAAAACTGCAACTGTTGAAGGATCCTCACTTGTGCGATGTAGCAAGTGTATAATTCTGAGAAAATATAATCCATAAGTGTTTTTGTTCTTGCTGTATTTTCTTTCTTTCTTCACTAAGAATTCATTTTTCTTGTGTACAAACCCTTTACCCTACACTGAGAGCAATTATGTGGATGTCCTTCGCTTGTCCTGCCCCTAAAAGGAATTAATTTTAAAACTTTCTTAGGGTTTAAACTACATGCAAATGTTTTCTGAATACCCACAAAACCAAGTGTTTGTGTGTGTGTGTGTGTGTGTGTTCTTCAAATTTTACAGATGTTCCCCCTGAATTACTAACAATTTGTGCTATGGGTAGAGTTTATACCAGCTGTAATTTTGTCACACTGATGCAGTGTTCCATGTGGATAAATCCACTTAGAAGTGCAAGTTCATGTTTTGTGACTAAGAATCACTTGCATCGTAAAATATTGTTGTAAACTGGGACCACAGGTACTTACCTTCCTTTCCATTTACATGAAACACTACCCACCTACTACCCCCGTGAAGCTTGTGTACTGGACACTGGCCATATTCTAAAAGGGATGAGGTACAGCACAAAAGTTGTTTTCATTTGCATTTAATGTTTAATTATGATTAGTTCACAAAAATATTAATTTCAAAGTTTTTATTAATTAATGGTATTGCTGAACTGCATTGTTTGTGCTAATTGTAATATGGTGAATAATCTTAACATTTCAAATGAATGCAAAAAAAATCATTTCTGGAGCATTACGTTTAAATGAGTTGGTAGCAAATCATTAATAGGCCCTGGGTGGGCCCTTAGAAAACATGGGAAAGTGGAGCAGGAGGAGGCTGTATAATCTGTAAAACAGAGTAATGGGTTCATTTAGATCTTGGGGAGAAGCAAGCCAGTTGGCCAGCATGACAGGTCAGATGGAGCAATGGAATTCTTCTGCCTGGTGGAGGACCGCCCGCACATTTGGAGATCCCTGGTGGGCAGGCAGAGATATCTGTGCCTTCAGTGGAGAAATCCATGTGGTGGCTCCACTGAAGGAAGTGACTTTGCAAAGTGGGTGCTATATTTATTGCACATGCTTGGCAATGTGTTTTTTCTCAGGAATACACTTTTCAAAGCAGTAGTTTGTTCTTGGAAATCAACAAATCAATGTCCCTCACATGCAAGGAGTTTTCTTTGTGCATGTGGGGGTCACTGGGAAATTACCCTGACTGTGACAGGATTTTTCACATGCTGGTCTTTGTCAGGGAAATCTAGTGATGGTGACCCATCCATAAATATGGTGGGATACAATAAATAAGACCTGGACTGCCTAGTGGCAGATGGGCTATAAGGTCAGGGGCATCTAAGGGTGGACTCCTCCCTATCCATGATTTGCAAGGTAAACTCAGTTGCCTCCTCCTGCTGGCACACACTCTGCAGACTTCGGAAGATCTTCAGATGGATCCCAGCAGACTGTCGCAGGACAGTCACCCATGCCATAGTCACAAGCAAGCTCAACTGCAACAATGCCCTTTACACCGGCACCTCAACTAGAAACATCAAAAAAACTACAACTCATCCAGAATGCCACCTCTAGACTTATTCTAGACCTCCCACACCCAGAACACATCTCCCAACACCTGAGGACCCTCTACTGGCTCCTGGTCGAGAAACAAATCACCTTCAAGCTACTCACCCACACGTACAAGGCCACACACAACGCAGGACCAGCCTACCTGAACTACCGTGTTCTCCTTCCACACACCCACCAGATCCCTTCACTCTGCCCAGGTGGCCCTGACCACCATCCCTCGCATCCGCAAAACCACTGCCGGAGGACGACCCTACACCTAAATCACAGCAAAGTGCTGGAACAATCTCCCCCTGCACCTCAGACAAAGCCCGTCTTCAGCAAGAACATCAAGAAGTGGCTCTTTCGATGAGGCCCCTCCTCTCCCCCCCCTCCAGTGCCTTTGAGACCCTCAAGGGTGAGTAGCCACATTTTACAAAAACAAATTGATTGAGCCCGCTGATACTGCACAGATGGGGAATTGCGAGTTTGGTAGAGTGGGAGTGCTTCCGAAATACGGTGGTGGTTGTGTTATGGCAAATTTTAAATAACACCCCCCAGTGTTCTGTTTTTTACACTTTTTGGGCAAGCAACCTCAGGTAGAACATTACCTAGCTATTCTCCCCCTGACTGAACAGTACTATCTTTTTCTTCTCCCTTTATTTTGAAACTGTATTTTGACCTTGATCTAAAACCTGAAAGGGAAAGTAAGATGAAAAAAGTCGCTTTACTGAATAGAAGAACAATATATAAATGACGTTCACTCTGTCACTTAAAATCAGCAGGAAAATAAAATGCATTTTCTTGTTAGGAAGAACGTGCTTCCAGGTCGAACATCACTTTCCAAGACAGCCTGGAAAACGGACTCTCAAATATAAAAATGAAAACTTGTTATGCTGGTAGTGTGTTGTACTGGTCTTGAAATAAATCATAGGGCCTTTGATTTCCCGACTTCACCTCTCAGTAGAATGGAAGCCCACCTACTGTTAACACGTTGACAATTGATTAGCTTACTGAAACGCCAACCTTATTTGGTTTCTGGCTTGAGTGTTTAAACTCCGAACGTCTCTACCTACAGCGTTAAAAAGCTAGGCAGCTGTGCAAACTTTACAGGGAACTGTGGTCCCACCCAATCTCATACTAAGAACAGGCTTGAGAGGCAGGGGTGCAATCAGTGCTTAATTTGTGCTTGTTGTTTCCGGTGCTGAGTACCGGCACTTATTTTTGAGGGCCGGGGCTTAGTCTTCTGCCTCAAGCATTTGCAGCAAGTAAAAGACACATATGGGAAAGCTGGAGGAAGGGGAAAATGAAAAAGCGTCACAATGAGAGAAAGCAGAAAACTGCAGGAGTGATCTGAAGAGGCAGGGGGTGGTTTTAAATGGATTAAAGGGGCCCGAGATGGCTGCGGGATTACGGTGCCTCATTATTCTGTGTTCGCACATTTCATTGCAGCAGCCGAGTGTTTAAGAGAAGGGCTTTGAGCACCGGCACCTTTTTATCTACAAATTAAGCACTGGGTGCAATGTGAGGAGAAAGAATCACATAACAAAGACAACTCTTGTATTGGAAAGACATACATATGTGGCAGGTGCCCCAACTCACCCAGTAATACCGAGGTATCGGAACCTGCACATAGAGAACACTGCTGCAGGCACCCAAATTCCTTAGCGACTTTATCAATTCCGAGCCCCTGACCCAAATAATGTTGACACCTGCCCAACCCAACAACCTATTGCCAACTTATCCTATGCCATTTCGTACGCAGAACACAGAGACCCACATTCCTGGAACAATGTGACGAAGAACAGCATTTACTTTTCGGATCACTGTCTTTCGCTTCTTCCCACTAACAGTCCCTTGATTTTAAAGCCACAGAAATTAGACTGGCAAAAGCAGACAGTTTTGAATAGCTGCGCCATAGACATGTTGGAGAGTCATCCTAAATTAATTTAATGGGTGGGCGTACCTAAAAACAGAATTGCCTTTCAGAGCAGGTGGACAATTTATGTAAACACAATTAAGGTCATTACACCATGCCAGCCGATCTGCCAGCCTGCCAACCTCTCAAGTCAGCAGATGCGCTATTCTCTGCTGCACAGGCGGAGGACTGCCCATCATATTTTGAGATCCTTGCCTGCATGGCAAGGAACGCACTGCCTTCTGGAAAAGCACCAGCGTGGAGTTTGCTCTGAAAGAAGAGCGCTGTGGGTGCCATTTTGTTCAGGCCACGCAGACAATATTTTTGTTTTCCAAAAACAAACTCCTTAAGAAGGAGTTTTTTTCGAGAAAACAAAAAACAGTGGCCCTGACGGGGAGGTATTTTTGAGCCTCTGCTTGAAGGACTTTATTTGATTTCCCTGCCCAGAACTGCTGTGTCATGCAGGGACATATACTGAGAGTTACCCTGTCCTAAATAGGACAGGGCAGCCGTCTCTATGACTTCTTATGACCTCACAACCTAGTGACCAGTAGGCTTTCAGGTCAAAGCATACCACCACCCGAGCTAACTGAGGCTTCATTAGTTGTATTGTCTTGTATTGTAATTGTATTTATATAGCGCTTACTACCCCTGACGAGGTGTCGAAGCGCTTTTTGATGAGTAGCACGCTACTTTGGAACCCAACAAGAATTAGTGATGGATTAGTATCGGGAAATAATGAGTACAGTTTTAGTATTATTATGAGTTAATTTGAGCTGCGGATATGAGAGTTTGTTAGTTAGATTGACTTGATTAATGGAGGGATGGAGGAGGAAAGAAATCCAGAAGTGTTAATTGGGAGTATATCCTTCATTTACTCAACCCAAAGGCTTGGGATGAGTAAAGGGGGGTGGAGGAGGGAAGAGTATGTGGAAGGGTTAGGGAGAGCATAGTAGCAGGATGAGATAAATGCGGGAGAATTTAGTAGGGTTGTGTGGGAGGTCACAGTAGTAGAGTGAGGTTTGGTGAGTTAGATGTGGAAGCGGAGGGAAGAGCTTAGGCAGAATTATTTAGGAGATGAAAGTAGTAGAAGGGATTTGGGATGAGTCAGAGTGAGAATGGGGGATAGTTTGATGGAGACATGACATATGATGATGAGTAGATAAGTGTGATAAGATGAGAACAGGAATTCATAGATATCTAGTATATAACAACCCACCCAGGAGCCATGTAATGATCCACGAACATGCCAAGCACAGAAACAACATATACACATACATACATACATATATATATATATACACACGCACACATGAATAGACACACATATGCACATACAATACATAATTAGAACCATGGGTAAAATATACTTAGTCAAACAGGTTTAAAGAGTGTGTGTATTTTATTGTTATGACATAGTAGCGATACATATTTTCTAAAGAAACAATAAATAAATAGAAATATACACATAGGGGGTTATTCCAACTTTGGAGGAGGTGGTAATCCGTCCCAAATGTGACGGATTTACCACCAGCCGTATTACGAGTTCCATAGGATATAATGGACTCGTAATACGGCTGGTGGTATATCCGTCACTTTACCGTCACTTTTAGGACGGATTACCACTTCCTCCAAAGTTGGAATAACCCCCATAATCTGAAAACAATATTTATCAACATAGGCATATGCAGTTCATAGTTGTTTGAATATGGTGGTTATGAAGGAAAGAGCCAACTCTTGAGTAGTTTTCTGAAGACAAGAAAGTTATCTGTGGCTCTTATAGTTGGGGGTAATGAATTCCATAGTTTGGCTGCTTGGACGGAGAAGGATGTACCACCTATAGGGCCTGATTCTAAGCCTGCCCGCCAAGCGGGAACCGCCAGAAGACCGTCCCGCGGTCAAAAGACCGCGGCGGTCATTCTGGGTTTCCCACTGGGCTGGCGGGCGACCACCAAAAGTCCGCCCGCCAGCCCAGTGGGAAACACCCTTCCCACGAGGAAGCCGGCTCCGAATGGAGCCGGCGGAGTGGGAAGGTGCGACGGGTGCAGTTGCACCCGTCGCAAATTTCAGTGTCTGCAAAGCAGACACTGAAATTCTTTGTGGGGCCCTCTTACGGGGGCCCCACGACACCCCATACCGCCATCCTGTTCCGAACAGGATGGCGGTATGGGGTGTCAGAATCGCCGCCATGGCGGATTCCCATGGGCAGCGGAAAGTCGGCGGTACACCGCCGGCTTTCCGTTTCTGGCCGCGGCTGTACCGCCGTGGTCAGAATGCCCGGCGGAGCACCGCCCTGGCGGTATTTACCGCCAGGGTCCGAATGACCCCCATAGTCTTTTTCTTGTATGGTGGTGTTCTAAGGCGGGGTGCCAATCTTGAGCGGAGGATGTATTTGGTAATTTTGTTTCTGATAAAAAGCGGTCCTGTTCCATGTATAGCTTTGTGGGTGATACAAAGCAGCTTGAAAGTGCATCTTCTGGCATTGGGCAACCAGTGTAGTGCTCTCAAGGCAGGGGAGATGTGGACTTGCAACTTTACATATAATAGTAGCCTGGCTGTGGAATTCTGGATATGTTGTAGTTTTTTCATAACAGATAGAGATGATCCATGGTAGAGGCCATTGGCATAATCCAGTTTGGATAGTAAAAGCGAGATAGTGGCTTGCACCTTGTGTGGAAATCCGAGGTGGGTAAAGATGCGTCGTAAAGTCTTAAAGGTGATGAAGCTTGTTCGTGCTAATTTGTCCACTTGGGCATTCATAGTTAACTTGGAGTCCATGGTGATTCCTAGGTTTTTAACTTCCTTGGATAATTGAGGAGGTGGTCCGAGATCGTCAGGGCAGACGCACAGAGGGTCATAATGTTTCCAGTCACCACATATGAGTATTTCTGTTTTGGAGGTATTTAGTTTGAGATGGCTCCAGGTCATCCACTGATCAACGGCTCTGATGCAACTGAAGATTTGTGAGTTTTCAATGTTTTTGGGGCATTCTAATTTAAGTAGTATTTGTGTGTCATCTGCATAGTTGTAGCATGTGAGATGGAAATCATTGATCAGTTCTGGTAAAGACATCATGTAGATGTTGAAAAGCAAAGGTGAGATGATTGACCCTTGGGGGACCCCTGCTTTTGTGAGGTAGGGTTCAGATGAGAAGGGGGGCGAGTGGATGATATTAGATCTTTTTTGAAGATAGGAAGTAATCCAGTCGAGAGCAATCCCTTGTATGCCGGCTTTGTGGAGTCTTTGAGTTAGGGTGTCATGGTCAACCGTATCAAAGGCAGCTGAGAGGTCCAAGAGAAGTAGTGCAGCAACTCCATTTTGGTCGACTGTGTTTTTAAGATCATTCCAGATTGCTATGAGTGCCGATTCAATGCTTCTTCCTGGGCGGAATCCAGTTTGGAAGTCTGACAGTATAGAATTGTCTTTAATGACTTGTGACATCTGGGCGAATGCTGCTCTTTCTATCAATTTGCCCAGGAAAGGTCCATTTGAGATTGGTCTGTAGTTGTTGGGGTCTTTCGGGTCTAGGTTTGTTTTCTTTAATAAAGGTCGTATGTATGCCTTTTTCAGGTCTACAGGAAAAGTTCCTGAAGTTAAAGAGTTGTTGATGATTCTTCTTACAGGTGTGGCAGCAGAAGTAGATAGAAGAATGTTCTTGAAGATTTGTGGTGGGCAAGGGTCAGAAGGGCAACCAGAAGGTCTGCTTGCTTTGACCAAATCCATAAATTCATCCTGGGATATTTGTTTGAAGGACTGTAGAGGTTGGGTTGGTTTATTCTTAGAGGGTATTTTAGGAAAGGGGTTGGTGCTGATGGCTTTCTTCTGTTTCAAATAGGAGTCCAATGTGTCTGCCTTGGTTGTGTAGTGAGTTGCCAATTTGTTTGTGAAATCTTGAGTCGTGGGATGACTTCCTTCCATGCATGTAGGGTTTAGAAATTCATTGAGAATTTTGTAAAATTCCTTGGTTGTAGATTGAGCATTTTGAATTCTATCTGAGTAGTATCTTTTTTTAGCTTTTTTGATTGATGATTTGTATATTCTGTTAAGTTTGTGTAGCTGCAGTTTGTCTTGACTGTTGTTTGTTTTGAGCCAGGTCTGCTGCAACTTTCTGATTTGTTGCTTTATCTTTTTAAGTTCTGTGTTTCTCCAAGGTGTTGGTTTTCTTTTCTTGTGTTTAGTTTTTCTGAGTGGTATTAGGATATCAAAAGCTTCCTGTAGCCACTCATAAAGTTTTGGCACAGAATTAATTGTATCCAAATCTGTGTTTGCTGTTAGTTGTTTCTCTAAGTGATCCAAATTGAGTTTGCTCCATGGTCGATAGGTGTATGTATGTAAGTAGTTGTGGGGTGTGTTGATTTGTGGAGTTGTATGTTGGAACGTTATCATATGGTGGTCTGACCAAGTGATTGGTGTGATGCTATGAATAGTAACTAGTTCAGGCTTAGCAAAAATGACATCTAGGATGTGACCAGTGATGTGTGTGGGATTGTGTACAATCTGATGTAGGTTCAATGCGACTAGGCCAGTGGTGATAGCTTTTGGATGGGGCATATTGGGTTTGTCAAACCAAATGTTTAGATCCCCAAGAATGCATAGGTTGGAGTATAGTGTAATAAGGTTTGAGACTGTGTCTAGAAAAGCATCTGGGAATGTGGAGTTGTTAGGTGGAGGTCTGTAAAGGAGGAGAAAGTTACAGGTGGAAGTTGGAGTAGGGTGGCATCTGGTGAGGAGGGCTTCACAACCTTGTATGGAGATGTTGTCTGTTTTACTGAGGTCCAATGCCTGTTTGAATATAATAGCTAGTCCACCTCCTCCCTTGCCTATACGGTTTTGAGTGATGGTTTGATAGCCCGCAGGAACGGCTTCGTGCAACACTGGTGCCATGTCATCTCCCAACCAGGATTCTGTTATGAATAGTAAGTCAGGTTGTGTGTCTGTGAGCAGGTCATAGATGTGGTGCTTGTTTTTTTTAGAGTGATTGAGCATTTATGAGCTGGCAGTTTAGAAAAGGTGTGTTAGTGGTAGTGATGTTTTGTTTAGGAGAAGGGTAAGTAATATAATGTGAGCTTGAAGCAGGAGTGTTGCTAGTTGTGATAACTGTTTGAGGCTCACAATAGTCTTGCTTTTCAATATAGTGTTCCTCTTCCAACAGGTTAAGGAGGCATCTTGTTGGGTCTGTGTGTGAGGGTGGTGGACTTGGTGGCTGAGAGAGCCATGAGGAGTGTACTGTTTTTTGTAGGGTAGTTTTACTATGTAATAGACAAGGGGATGCAAGGTTGCTATGAGTGGCATGTTTTTTATTTTGTTTGCCTTTGTTTAGTGTGGATGGAGTATGGGTTAGGGGTGGTGGAGGAGCATGTGGATCATGATGTAAGGCTCTAAATTGTGCAGTGGAGGAGAGGCGAGAGAATGAAAGTTGCTGGGTTGGGGTGCTTGTGGTGTGTGTTTTTTTGAAGAGTGAGAAAGTAGGGGTGGAGATTGGATGGAATTTGTATTCTTTGTGTAGTGTCCTGAGGGCGGGAGTGGGTATGACGATAAGTGTAATGTAAGTTTGTGTTGCTTTGATGTGCTGATGTTTGTGGTCGGTATTGTTTTTGTGGAATAGTGAGAGGGGATATTGATGTAGTTGTTTTTGGTGAGCGATTTGTATGTGAGTTAGTGCTGGTGAGTGGAATTTGAGTGTTAGATGGGGTGTTGATGTGTTTTGGAGATGAATGTACGAGGTGTGTAAGAGGTGATGGGTGTTTGTCAGGGGAGTTAGTATTAGTTGAGATGACTGGAAGAGGTAATATGTGTGGTGGAGTGAAATGTGGGGATTGTATGGTTGGGTGTAATTGGTGAAGAGAGGGGAAGAGTGTTTGTAGATGGTGTGTTTGAAGGCAGGGTTTGGGCATTGTTATGATGACAGGTGGTCTGTGTGGAGCAAACAGCGGATAGTATGAGCAGTGAGTGTGTATCTGGAAGGCTGGGACTGAGAGACATGTATACTGTAGTTTTGTATTGTGTGGGTGATGGCAGGTTGTGTTAGTGGGAGTGGACAGAGTAGTGTTTGCTGTGAGAAGGCAGGTGTTTGACTGTTGTAGTTGTGGGGGATATGTGTATATGTGTTTTACATAGGGTATTGTGTTGGGTGATGGGGCAATGCAATCTGTCTGTGGTCAGTTTGTGAAGCATGAGTTGGATGCCTTTGTAGAATATGTGTTTGCATGTTGAGGGATGTGTAGGGGCTGAAACCATTCCTGGTCCACAGAGAATTGGGCAGCATTTCTGGCCCTAGTCCCTACCTGTTCCACACAGGCCCAAACAGGCAGCTGCCCTTCTCCTCTCTGCCCTTTGCCTCGACGCCCGGGCTGAGACACCCTTAGTCCTATGCTTAAATAGCCCTACTGGCCAATAAGAAGCTGGTCCTAACCATAGCCAATCCAATTTCAAGGCCTGATTAAACCAACTAATGGGAGACCCAGCCCTAATCACCAAACATAGCCCTATTCCTGACCACCAATCATAGCCCCAGCCCTAAAACCAGCAACCAATCAGAATCCCAGCCCTATCCACCAATCACAGCCCTAGAACAAACAGCCAATCAGAATCCCAGCCCTATCCACCAATCACAGCCCTAGAACCAACAGCCAATCAGAATCTCAGCCCTAGAACCAACAGCCAATCAGATTCCAGCCCTATCCACCAATCATAACCGCAGCCCTGGAGCCAACAACCAATGAAAGACCATCTCCCAACAACCTATCACAACAACATATGCAACAACCAATAGGAACTGATATAAGGAGCAAGTTGACTGAAGTCCAATCCCTGTGGTCAGGGGGAAAGGCAACTGCTGCTCTATTCAGAATCTCCTTGGATACAGACAGGCTGAATCCACACTTCCAAGCTAGCAGAGTCTACTTTCCAGGTAAGGGAGAGATTGTTTAAGAAACATACACTGCAATAGTGCTGGGCGCGCACTCTAAAATCAGGCTTTTCTAAAGGCAAAAATACAGGGGGGCAGACAGTGTTTAAGCACAATTTAAATCACAGAAACAGATTAAAAAGTCCCCTAAAAACACACACTGCAAGATGTATGTAGCTTTTTTACTTAGAAGAGAAAAAAAAGGAGGGGGGGTGCCACAAACTAGCAAGACAATTCACACAGTCGCGAAAAACCCCCCCAAAAAAAACACCACTTTAAAAGAGGCCAGGCTGCCTGAAACACAGAGAGTCCACAGTAAAACAGACACAGGTAGCTGAAACAAACACTTTTTAACAAATAATACTATTTACCCAGAAAAATCTCAGGGCTCCTTACCTAGGTCTTTTTGCAATCCTTGAACACTGGGCTGTATCAGGACACAGGGGAGATGCACAGAGGCTCACAAAATGGAGGTGGCTGTCTTGGGCTTCCCTCCACAAACTTAAGGGGCCAGAGCAGGTGGGGGGCGGGTCTCGGGTGCAGCAGGGACTCAGGGAGCCAATCAGCTAAGTCCAGTCCCTGTGGTCAGGGGGAAAGGCAACTGCTGCTCTATTCAGAATCTCCTTGGATACAAACAGGCTGAATCCACACTTCCAAGCTAGCAGAGTCTACTTTCCAGGTAAGGGAGAGATTGTTTAAGAAACATACACTGCAATAGTGCTGGGCGCGCACTCTAAAATCAGGCTTTTTCAAAGACAAAAATACAGGGGGGCAGACAGTTTTTAAGCACAATTTAAATCACAGAAACAGATTAAAACAGTCTCCTAAAAACACAATCTGCAAGATGTATGTAGCCTTTTTACTTAGAAGAGAAAAAAAGGGGGAGGAGTGGGGTGTGCCACAAACTAGCAAGACAATTCACACAGTCACGGCAAAAACAAATAAAAAAAAAACACCCTTTAAAAGAGGCCAGGCTGCCTGAAACACAGAGAGTCCACAGTAAAACAGACACAGGTAGCTGAAACAAACACTTTTGAACAAATAATACTATTTACCCAGAAAAATCTCAGGGCTCCTTACCTAGGTCTTTTTGCAATCCTTGAACACTGGGCTGTATCAGGACACAGGGGAGATGCACAGAGGCTCACAAAATGGAGGTGGCTGTCTTGGGCTTCCCTCCACAAACTTAAGGGGCCAGAGCAGGTGGAACCTCTCGTTCTCCCACCTTTAAAAGGGGCGGGGAAACCATGAGTTTTGTGGGTTAGGTGAACCACCAGTTTATGGTACTTTACCTGCTTAATCAAATTTTAAATGAGGCTTATATCATACTCAGGGACGCAGACACAAGATCAACTTGTGTTACTTCTTCATCTGTGTGATATGAGCAGCATTTCAAGTTACTGTTTTGAATTGATAATAGTCGGAGGAGAACAGCATTCAATGAAAAATGCAGACCCATACCTCACACCATCCCACAATAGCAGCTTCACTCATGATCGTGCCAATCCTGCCTCTCAAAAGAAACTATCTCTCAACCAATTGGAAATGCCTACAAAATCTAATTTATACATGAACAGGTACACTTTGACGCTGAATTGATGTGAAACCTCCATCAACATATATATATATATATTTAATTTGTTTTTTTGGCATTTTAGAAATACTAACATTGATACACTAACATGGGGACGGGGAGAGAAGGGGCACAGTATGGGGGCAATGAGGGGGAGAAAACTGGGCTGATTGTAGAAGCCGTCTCACTTTTTGCCCCCATTTGTAACTAGTACTGTTTTTTTTTATCTCTGATGGTGCCCTAAACACTGCTAACCAGTACCAAACCCTGTTCTTTGACTGAAATGAAATATGCAAACTATGCATAATTAGCTGTGACAACCTACCTATGAGTCCCTAGTATGTTGTAGGACATGTAGGTTTAGGGACCCCAGTATAGTTAGTACACCCATAGGTGCACAGCTGGGGTGTCCAGTGTTATTTTACTGGCTGGCTGCTTTTAACTTAAAGTTAACCCCAAATTAAACTTTGGAATTAAAAGCACTTCCAACATCCTATAGTACCTAATTTCTACATGTAAGTTACCCCTAAGATCTGCCATAAATGCCCCAAGGGTTGGGAGCGGTTGAAGTATAAGAAGGAACTTTATAAAATATGTTTTATAAGCCCTAGTGAGGGAAAAACAGCCAAAGTAATTTCCCCATCTTAGTGCATTAGCTCCATTAGCTAACATTGGGAGACTTTATTTAAAATAATAAGGTCTCATTTCCACTAGAAAAGAGGTAGATCAGTGAAGTTTGGTATCAAATTAAAAGTTGTAATAAATCCAAGAACTTGCCAAAGTTGGATTTATTATAACTAGTACGGACAAAGGGTTTCAGAACTCTCTGAAAGTTACCAAAATCAGCCCTCTGATGCAGTCTCTGTCAGTTTGTGCAAAGCTGCCTTAAAGAGGTGTGAAGAGGCCTGGCCTGAAACAAAGGAAGCATCTGGTGGGAGGAGAACTGCTGCAGCAGATGACAGAGCAGGATGGGGGAGAGTGGCCAAACTGGTTTTCAAAGGAGGGAAAGCCACCTGGGACAGAAACTGAACCTCTAACATTTCCTATTCCCCCAGCCAGATAGGAGCTCCAATAATTAGATTGGGAGACAGTCTCAAAGGGATGTTTTAGGGAAACTTGGGCACACCAGTGGGGGGCTCAGCCAAATGTAACCCTCAAGGAGAGATCCTCCATGTTGAAGTTTTAAAGAATGTTTCTTTCCGGAATTGATTTTGACTCAGTTTACAAGAAGCGGTCACCCCAAGTGTGACATCCTGCACCCCATTGGTCAGTGGTGCCCCACTCTTTTCCAACCGAGGAGCAAGGATAAATAGGACAGAGCTGTCCAACAATTCAGATTCCTGCTGGAAGAAGGACTGCCCTGCTGAACCCCTGGTCTGCACCTGAAGAATTGCACTCACAAGGACTGCACGAGCTGCACAATTTGGGCTTTACCAAGAAAAGGACTTTGACTTCATTCTGCAACTCCAAATGTGGACTCCCTGTAAGCTACAGGTACAAAGGTGTTGACCAGAGTTCTCTGCATCAAGTCCTGCAAGAAGAGCTCAGCTGACCAGTGTCCAGTGGCCTTTTGAGGATTCTGACCAGGTGCATTCTGAAAATTGTAGTACCAACTCCCTAGGAGCAAGTCAGAGTTTCTGGAACCTTGGATCAAGTTTGAGGACCCAGAAAGGACCTGTGGAAGAAGATCCAGAATTTTGGAGGTGTTTGGAGAAAGTGTTACATTGTGGGTGGCCTGAATTCAGGACTTTGGCGGTCATTCTGACCCTGGCGGTAATGACCGCCAGGGCCGTGGTCCGCGGGAGCACCGCCAACAGGCTGGCGGTGCTCCTTTGGGCATTCTGACCACGGCGGTACAGCCGCGGCCAGAAACAGAAAGTCGGCGGTCTCCCGCCAGCTTTCCGCTGCCCAGGGGAATCCTCCATGGCGGCGCAGCTTGCTGCGCCGCCATGGGGATTCCGACCCCCATACCGCCATCCTGTTCCTGGCGGTTTCGGCCGCCAGGAACAGGATGGCGGTATGGGGTGTCGTGGGGCCCCTGGGGGCCCCTGCAGTGCCCATGCCAATGGCATGGGCACTGCAGTGCCTGCATTGGCATGCCATTGGCATGGGCACTGCAGGGGCCCCCGTAAGAGGGCCCCACTTAGAATTTCAGTGTCTGCATAGCAGACACTGAAATTCGCGACGGGTGCTACTGCACCCGTCGCACCCCTTCCACTCCGCCGGCTCCATTTGGAGCCGGCTTCCTCGTGGAAGGGTGTTTCCCGCTGGGCTGGCGGGCGGCCTTTTGGCGGTCGCCCGCCAGCCCAGTGGGAAACCAAGAATGACCGCCGCGGTCTTTTGACCGCGGTACGGTCTTCTGGCGGTGCCCGCTTGTCGGGCGGCTCCCGCCGCCCGCCAAGCTCAGAATCACCCCCTTTGTCCCTGTTCAGTGTGACCTTTTTTAACCGCTTAAGAGCTATTTGCTTCTATGCCCTAGTTTTAATTTTAATCTTTAAAAAATCATATCTCTGGTTCCTTACATTGGATTTTTAGTGTGTTAGTGTCATTCTAAAGATAAAAACATATGTCCTATGTTGAAAATTTGGTGTTGAATTTATATTGCGTGTTGTGTTTTATTTATTTGTTGATATTAAGGCCCATATTTATACTTTTTGACGCAAAACTGCGCCAACGCAGTTTTGCGTCAAAAAAATTAGCGCCGGCTAACGCCATTCTGAAGCGCCATGCGGGCGCTGTATTTATTGAATGACGTTAGCCGGCGTTAGCCGCCGGCGCCGTCTGGTGTGCGTTAAAAAAAACTACGTACACCAGGCAGCGCCGGCGTAGGGGGATATGGAGCTTGGGCGTCAAGAAATGGGGCAAGTCAGGTTGAGGCAATTTTTTCGCCTCAACCCGATTTGCGCCATTTGTTTTCACTCCCAACCCCCATAGAAATGACTCCTGTCTTAGCAAAGACAGGAGTCATGCCCCCTTGCCCAATGGCCATGCCCAGGGGACTTCTGTCCCCTGGGCATGGTCATTGGGCATAGTGGCATGTAGGGGGGCACACATCAGGCCCCCCTATGCCACATAAAAAATAAAAAATAAACACTTACCTGAACTTACCTTAATGTCCCTGGGATGGGTCCCTCCAGCCTTGGGTGTCCTCCTGGGGTGGGCATGGGTGACAGGGGGTGTCCCTGGGGGCATGGGGGGGGGCACCTCTGGGCTCCTTCAGAGCCCACAGGTCCCTTAACGCCTGCCTTTTGCAGGCGCTAGAAAACGGCGCAAAAGCAGCCGTACGTCATTTTTTTTGACCCGCCCACTCCCGGGCGTGATTTTTGCCCGGGAGTATAAATCCCACGCACATGCCTCGGAGTCGATTTTTTAGACGGGAACGCCTACCTTGCATATAATTAACGCAAAGTAGTTGTCCACGCTAAAAAATGACGCTAACTCCATGGACTTTGGCGCTAGACGTGTCTAACGCCAAAGTATAAATATGGAGTTAGTTTTGCGTCGAAATTGCGTCCAAAAAAACGACGCAATTTCGGCGCAAACGGAGTATAAATATTCCCCTAAATGCTTTACACACCTGCTACCAAGGGTTGAACACGTATTCATTTATTGAGACTTTGACTGGACATAATGGGGGATTGTGGCATATTGCTAAGTGTAGGTACCTACCTGCCCTTACCAATAACCCACTTTCCAACAAGGAGGAATAAATACATCAAAATGACCCACCAGTAAGAGAATACCTTCACTGATATAGACCACAGACTAATCAATGGGTGGTAAATGAAGGACATGATTGATTCTAGCTTGTAGACACTCCTACATCAGGGGCTTAGGGGGGCAAGTGAAGACAGGGCATCAGGGGAGATTGTTTGATTATCTAGAGGAAGGAAGGAGTCGGCACCCTGGGGGTGGCTCCCTGCAGTGGGCTGATGGGATGAGTCTGCCTTAAGTATGTTCATAATAATGGTTCCCAGATGTCTTGGGGGTGACAGCAGGGAGGCATGAGCTCCCATTATATAAAGGTTTTGATCTTGGCAGTAGGTTGTGTCTCACAGCCAATCCCCCACTGTGGGAGTTGGACATCTTCCCCATTGGATGGCCACACAGTGCTTGGCTAGAAGTAAGAGCATCACAGTAAGGTGGTGGACTCCAGGGTGAACCTCCATAGCATAGGCCAAGAGTTTAACCAGATGGACCGGGTGGAGTGGCCTGTGATGAGTCGAAGATCAGAGAAAACCCTAGACCAGTAGACAACTATGCGTGGGCATTCCCAGCTATGATGTAGAAAGGAAGGCCGAGAGGCAGTGCAACACAAACAGCGATCATCTTTCACCAAGCCCATGGGATGGAGCTGTAACTGGGTGCGGTACAGCAGCGGAGGAATTTGAAGTGGATGAGGCACAATCTGTAGTTTGGAGAGAGTGTGGATATTTGGTCACAACAATATGAACATTCGGTGTCAGTGATAGGGGGTTGGTGTCCTCTGCCCAAGCAGTCGGGCAGCCGGGCAGCAGCAGGAGCTGTATACTACATAATGGTATAGAGACAAAGTGATGGGTTGTTTAATGTGTGTTCACAGGTGTGCAGTGTAGGGTGGGAGCGGGCAGTGAGTTGTGTAGTGCACAACACATGGCTCAGAGCTGGTGGTAAAGAAAGATCTCAAGTGCCTTGGGAGGGAAGAGCTCGGAGGATGCAAATAGAGGTAATAAGTGGTCATCAGGATTTAGATCTGCGAAAGAGTTAAGGCCTCATACGCAATGGTGCAATGGTAGCAGTAGAATATTAGATGTGAGGGGAATAGAGGGCGCACATAGGCAGGGAATTTGGGCACGTTGCCTCAAGCCATTCTATGCTCATTGCACACTCTTCACTGTATTAATCTCAGTCCTTGCTGGGTTGTAAGGTCTGTATATAGTCACTGTGAGGAGGCACAGAGCCAAACGATCTGACTCAACACCAGTGTGTGGTTGGAATTGCATGGGATAGAACCAATAGTGAATGAAACAGGAAGAGGTGCAGAGACCATAAAGGGACAGGTCAGGCGCGTACAGCCACCCCTGTTGAAAGGGTAGAGTAAGCATCTCCCATGCAATCTTTGGTTGCTTGCAGGCCAAGATCAGGGATACAAGGTTAGAGCAGATGTGCCAAAGTGAATGTGCTGTGAAGGGGACCGGTATGTTCATGAAAAGTTAGAAGCCAGATAAATACCCCAGTCTGGAATCGACCAGGTGGCCAACAGGGTGCAAAAGCACCCAAAGTGAAGGCATTGGGTCCCCACAGTAGTTTATCAATGCAATAGTTCAAGGCAGCCACATGAACAAGAGGGCCATCTAGGACAGCAGGCAGGCCATCCGGAAAAGCATGCTTAGTGACAACATTGCAGGGGGGGACAAATTGCTTCAGAGAATGTTTAGGTGCATCGGTGGTGGCAGGTGAGTTTAGTCATTGTCGCTAAGCTGGTTATTGTTGTGATGTTGAAAGGATGACGTGGGTGTTGTTGCTTTTGCAGTGATGTGTGTAGCAAATTTTACGGCAGCTTTGGCATCTGTAAAGTAGTGAGGTTTCCCCTCATGGCAGGGTACCGAAGTGCGTATGGAATGGCAACTTTTTGAAGGAGACGTTTAACAGGTAGAAATCCGTGGCACACCGCGTGCACCACCGTTGTGAAATCTCGGTATGAGGAGATCTCCAACAATATTTACAGCGCAGATGTAACTGAGACACACATTGACCTGTATATGCCAGGTGAAGGAGGCTGCCTTTCACAATCCACATACATCAAGACCAGCACCTCGCATCAATTTGGAAATACCTCTAATAATCTGCTAGTAAACTCTAAAAACATATTCCATAAAAAATAATGCCACCTGTGTTGCATTGAGGACTCTTCTTACCCACCCTTATCTTCTCTATGACTGGACGTTATGATACTGAGGGACCTGAATGGTTACGAAAGTAAACCAACAACATTCAATACAGATGAAAACACATATTTCTATATTAATGTTCCAAGCACGACAGGGTTATGCCATAAACAGGAAGATGTGCCTATAAACTGAATTTCAGGAAACGTGCTTTAAATCGGGGGTTCCTAACTTGTGGTGCAGGGACCCCTGCGGGGCTGCAACACCTACTCACGTGTCCGTGACTGCTTAAAACATACAATATTAGCAGATTGATAAAGTGTATATTCATAAAGAAATAACGTGTGTATTTCTTTGATTAAATCTTCTGTTCGAAATTGTGTGTATTGTTTTGTACTTCATATCATCAACATTATTTAGGCCAGGGTCGAATAAGGATTCAATGGAGGTTCCTCTATCCCAGTAATAATTAAGTGTGATTCACAGAAGACTAAAGGTTAAGAACCACTGTCTTAGAGAAATAGGTATATGCTTCAGTATGCAGACGAACATCTATAAACTCTCATAAAACGTTTCGAGTGGTTGTCTTCAAGGAACGCACTGTTGAGTTAAAAAAAGATAATATGTAAAACATGACACATTAATCTGCTCAAGGGGAAAGAGCAACAGGCCTCCCTGTAATTAGGCCTGCTGTCTCTTTCCCCTTGTAACTGTAATCAGTAATTTATGGAAGGGAGTGGAGGAACTTCGGGGGTTAATGTGGTTGCAGTTTGTGCTCCAACAGAATAGTATCTTCTAGGTGGGACTGCACTTGATCCTCCAGTTAGTATCTTCAAAGGTGGGTTTGAAGTCTCTCAATATTTCAATGTTAAAAGAGTTAAGGTATGGTCGTCGGGGGTCATGTATTGTTCGGCCATAACAAATGTCAGTGGGGTAATGCTTAATCCAGGAGAGGGTTCAAGTAGCAGGTTTTGGGACTTAGCCCGGGTGACTTTTGAGTATGAGAAAAGATGTTTGTTTTCCACACTTCTCCTCTTGACAGTTGTTACTAGATGCTGCCTGCCTGGTTAAGTGTTTCAATTACTAAATTAATCAATTGATGAAAAATGAGGAGAAATGTACAACACACAAATGGAGGCGGGGTTTTCTGAAACATTCAAAATCACTAAAATGTCCAAATAATAAAACAACCACATTCGTGAGAAACAATGCTAGTAAATCTTTTATTCCAGAAATGTCATTTGTTATTTCAGAGTGACTCCAAAGATCATGGAAAAGAGGATGTACAATATCTACAAGACTAGCACTAGCAAAACCAAAAGGTCTAGCTGAAAATGAAAATTACTTTTCATTTTAGGTCTGATGCTAGCCTAGGCTTTTTGATTTGACTAAAATAATATGTATAATATACTTCCCTAAATGGGCTTTCAGGCACCCCTCTTCACCTGCGCGGGTGTTGTTGTGTCATTCCCATTTTGCTGCTGCCCACTACAGTATACAGCATGGGGCAGTGGGGCAGCCTACTTAAGCCTCTGGTTAATGTCACTTTAAGTGACTGCCTAGAGTTCTTTCCCAAGGTGCAGTTCCACACACAAGAAGCTCCCTTTAGTCTCAGTGTTTCCTGATGTGGTAGAAATACGTATTTGAAGTGACCAGAGGGCACATTCCACCTTTATAAGTTCATATCTAAATATAATGCTGTTATAAATTCCTTTTGAAGTGGACTTCAGCCATTTCACAGCAAAATCTAATTTATATATGAACAGGTACACTTTGTGATTCTGGACTTGGTTTCGCCGATGGTTATTTGATAAACCATGCCCAGGACAGGAATAAAATCAAACGTTATGATATTTATTTTTCAACACACTTGTAACAGTTTTATTTAAACATAGGTTTGGTGTAATCTGGGTTTTAGTAGGCAATAATTTATACAGTGAATCACGTTTCCTTCTTTCTTTCCATATTTCTTTCATTCTTTCCTTCTTTTTTTCTTAATTACCTTCTTTTTTCCTTCTTTCTTGTATCCTTCATTCCTTTTTTGTTTATTTTTTCTTTCATTCTTTCCTTGCTCTTTCTTTTTTGCCTTCACGTTGCTGTCCTTTCTTTTTGTCTATCAATCTTTCTTATTCTTATTCTTTTTTAGCATTCTTCTCTTTTTTCTTTCCTGCCTTCAGCCCTTCTTTCATTCTTTCTTCCCTTTCGTCTTTTTGGTCTACTTTTCTTTCCTTCTTTCTTCTCTTCTTTCTTTATTTTGCCTTCTTTCCTTATTTCTTTCTTTCTTTTCTTTCTTTTTTACTTTCATTCTGCTTTTATTCTTCCCTTTTCATTGTTGCACCCTGGCTTCTTTCCTTCTTTCTTTTATTCCCTTTTCTGTCCTTTTTTCTGTTTTGCTTTCATTCCTTCTACCTTTCTTTCTCATTGCATTCATTCTTTCCTACATTTACCTTCTTTCCTTCTATCTTTTTTTAATATATTTTCTGCTTTCTTTTTTTGCCTTTTTTATTCTTTCTTTCTTTTTGTTTTTGTCTTCTTACTCTCTTTCATATTCCCTTCTTTCTTTCTTTCTTTCTTGCTCATCTACTTTCTTCCTTCCCTTGTTTTTTGGAATTTTTTCTACTTTCTTTCTTTTTTGCCTTCTTTTCTTTTTCCTTCTTTTTCTTTTTACCTTTTTCTTTTTTCATTCTTTCTTTCTATTTTGACTTCTTCCTTTCATTCTTTCCTTCATAATTGGTCTTTCTGTTTTTCCCTTTTTGCTATAGCCTTTTTTCTTTCTTTCTTTCTTTTTCCCTTTTTCCCTTTTTTCTTTTCTTTTCTTCTTTCTTTCTTTATTGCCCTCTTTCCTCCTTACGTTCCTTCTTTCTTTTTTGCTGTATTTCTTTATTTCTTTTCTTCTGTTTTATGTTATTTACTTTCTTCTTTCTTTCTTCTTTCTTTTAGCCTTCTTTCCTTCTTCCTTTCTCTCCTCCTTTTGCATTCCTTCCTTTTTTGCCCTCTTTCCTTCCTATTTTGCCCATATTCTTCCCTTATTATATTTTTTCCTCTCCTCCCTTTCCTTTTTTCTCAAAGGCTAGGCTAGCAGCCAATGCCAGACCAATGGATTTTTAGGTCTGTGTTAGCCAAGCCCGTTTAATTATGCTGAAATAATGTATAACATTGTTACGTATTTAGGTTTTGGCCAGACTTCATCCATTAGTCTGTGATTGTGTAATTCATATTTTTCTTCCAACCACTCCAGCCTGAATTGAGGGGCAATGTTAGCCCACTTCAGCCATTCACTGACTTCACAATGAGTTACCGCATGCTGCCCTTTCACACGGAGCGTATCTAAACACAAGATAGTTCCCTTCAGTGGACCAGGATAATGCATACTTCTTTGAGACCAGAAAATCACTTTTGCCTTCAGCTATTGTTTCCTTTTTAGATTTAATTGGGGCCTGGCAGCTTCCCCCAAACAATAAAGTTTTGCAAAAACCATGAAAGATGAATTTCCAAAAGGCTGGCAGCCAGTGTCAGACCTATTGGCTTTACCATTGCTAGTTTGATTATTGATTTTTTTGCCTATGTGGATGTTGTATTGTGGCTGAATAAATGAGTCAACAGGTGGATAAAGTAATATTTTTGTCAATTGCACTCAATCTCTCCTTGTCCCTGCACACTACAACCCGTCCTTGCACTCATGCATGTATCAGTTCTCCCACTGATTCACTCAGTATTGTATAAACCCATTCACTTATTCACAGTACTACACACAAACACACAAATTAATGAAGCTACATTTCCCAGTTACTAGTGAGGCATTAGTCTAGGCAATGTTGTTCCAATCAAACAATAATGGTAATTCTACATTAGGACCATTTGTTCCACAATTGTGTGGTTTCAGGTTCACATTGACCCATTGTTAGGATCACGTCTTCCACCAGAGAGACCCCTTTTCACTTCAGTTAGAAGATGCATTATTGAGCATATAACAAGTGATGAATTGCTATTTCATCGAATGCAAATTTCTGCCATTTGCTTTTATTCTGTAAATCTTTAATGAATATATGTGATAAGCAAGATCAATCAAAAATCAAAATCAAAAACACTTTAAGTTTAGAAATAGCTCCAGGAATGTCATAAATGTCATGACTATTTTCCTTCCTAATTTTAATATTTTATCTATTTTAATCACTTGTTTTTAGGCTCCTTTCTTTTAGTTTTAGGTTCTTAAACATATAATGGACAGGTTCCATTTTAGCTACAATCTCAATTTTAGTTAGCTTGTCTAGCTTATTTACCTTTGGCCCAAAAGATGCATGTCATTATGACATAAAGGTTATAATGTCTGACTCCACTTTAAGTAGGTCCTGGCTTCATTTTCTGTATTTCTGCCGAATCATTAACATTTCTGCCTTTGAGGCAGATGTTCTTCATGCTAATCTTTTCAAGAACTGTGAGTATCGCACTGCCGCTTCTGGAAAGCCCTGATTTCTGCCACATCCATGTTGGCAGCTGTAAAAATGAGACAGGCAACCATGAGTGTCATCATTGTGTGATGCATGTACAGATGACAATCTAACACTCTGCCTCGATTTGCACATGCAGTCCAAATCAGAGTCCAGATAATACAATGTCCCTGATGAATGAATGGCAACGCGGCCTACTCATCATGTCTTATACACCACAGCAAAGCAGAACAAGAGTTGGACCAAATAAAGTGATCTATGTATTGATGTAGTGCAATGTGTCACGAAGCAAAGGCAGCAACTACCTCACATGGGTCAGGCCAACTAATCTTTATCTTCAGAGTCAACTTCAAAGCACACAAGACCAGTGACTTGTAGATGTAATTGGCAGGATGGTATGCAGTTGCTAATCATAAGGGGTCAGTGTTGTTTGGGACACATGCATGCTTGAATTAGATGATTGTCATCTACAATGTGACCATCACATCCACCTACATATATGTTGTTGCCCTACCCCCGTGCCTCAGAGGGGATGGGCATGCAATATAGCATCACAACTGTCGAGGACAACCACAAAGGCATGTCCACTTGTACATGGATTAAGTGAGTGGAACACATGTGAGGAGTACTGCCCCCTAGGAATAAGGTATTCATAGGTCATTCACATCTACATTCATGTATCCAATTGTGGACAACCATCAACACCTGATCTGCCAACACAATTCCAAAAATACCCACATTTATGCCAACGCACGTATGGCCTTGACCTGCATGCAAGGCTATTACATACCACATAAGTGTCATGTAAATGGAGTACAACTTATGGGGCTACATGCTGGGGACAGTTACCCATACAGTCCCACATGTACAATACAATACAGGGATGCACAATTTTGTGTGGAAAACTGATGCATCACCTTGTTGTGAGAATGAAGATATGACCCAATGCCAATATACTGACACTGGAGCACTTCATGTGGCTAGTAATCACCTTGTTCACACGCTGCTGCGTCTTGTGCAGCACAAGACTCCCAAGAGTCCACTTCCTTATTGCTACCTGGCAATGGCACCCCAAGAATGATGTATAATATTGGGACTGTCTCAGCATTTCCATGTCACCTACATGTGAGTCAGCATCACCATGCTCTGTGTCTCATGGTGTTAGACCTGCTGCAACACACATTGCACACTCCTTCCACGCTACATACTGCTTGGGAGGGTGTCAGATTGACTATGTGGCCTAATGTAATTGTAAATGGTTCATCTTCCAAGTGGTAATTCCAGGGCAGGCCATGTCATTGTGGGCTTTGACATTGGTCCCTTGTAGCTTTAGAGTGGCAGCTAATGTTTCTGGCAGCCGTCATTTGTCCAGAGATGTGTATCCCATTGTGTCAGGGTGTACAACGTAACTACCAGTGTCACACCTCAGTGTCATCCTGCCCATGTGTCAATGTAGTGGTGTATGTTTTGTGTGTTCCACAGGGTTGTTGTGCTGTGTGTATATTGCTAGGTTTATGGACTTACCGTCAAGGAGGCAATTGCCATATTGTCAGTCCTGGAAGTGCTGATTGATCGTGCTGTGGTGGAATATGAATGGATCATGGATACTCCCAGGATACTTGGCCAAGATGTTAGTGAACAATCCCTGGTGGTCAACTATGGCCTGCACATTGATGAAATGCGTGTTCTGTCTGTTCCAGAATAGGTGCTCTGTTGCTGCAGGTGGTACTATCCGAACATGGGTGCAGTCAATTGCACCGAGCACATGCGGGAAGCCATGGATTTGGTAGATGCCCTGTTTTATCTCCTGCTGCTTCTGCTCGGTGTTAGGGAAGCTGATGTGGTGGGTTGTGAGGGAGATTATGGCATCTAACACCTTGGGCAGGAAGACTGAGAATGAGGGCTGTGATACCCCAGCGACCAGGGCACCTATTGTCTGGAAGGAGCCACTTGCCAACATATGCTGGACAGCTAGCAGCTTGGTCACCGGTGGTATGTTGTGTGGTGTCTGCAGGTTAGCTGTTAGCTGTGGCTCAATATGGCGCAGCAGCCACTTGTCTGGCTTTCCAGTTCAGTTGATACCTCTGGATGATGTCTTGTTCCCTGAGGCTAGGGATGGTTGTCCTGTTCCTGAAGACCCTCTCCTGCCTTCTGCGTCGCCTTTGTGCGCCGCGTACAGATGGTGGTGGCTGCTGCTGTTGGTCCTGTGCTCGCCATCATCCTCAAAGCTGCATCAGTAGCACCTCCATGTTGTCCTGTTTGTTTGTGATGTTGCTCGCATGTGTTTTCCATAAGTAGTGGTATGATTGCCTCATTTTAATGCCTGCCCTGACCCAGGCATTACATTTTGACACAAATTGAGTTTAGTGTCATTTTTTGGGTCCGCCTTACACTCATGCGTCAATTTTTCACCATGTTGGATAAATATGGCGCTAGGGTGTTTGAGTCATTTTTTGGACAGGAACGCCTACCTTGCATCTCATTGACGCAAGGCCGTTTCACGCATCCTTAAAATGACGTTAACTCCATATTTTTTCCGCTAGGCGGGTATAACGTCAAAATATAAAAATGGAGGTTTGCGCTGGATTTGAGCAAAAAAAATGACGCAAATCCGGTGCAAACAGAGTATAAATATGGGCCCTGATGTGGCATCAGCCTGGAAAAAGGGCCCTGTTATCTCAATTTCAAGATCAAACAAAGAACAATAATCAAAATAGTGTCATCTGAATTGTCATGCTTTTACCTTTTATGTTGAAAAAAAATGTGTCTTAGACTAGCATCTTGATGCTCATTGGTTATACCACACATTCCTATGGAGACATTTAAATTCAATCCTAGATAAGATACAATATAAAAGGACTTCACTACATGTCAGGAGAGAAACTTCACCTAGGTCACAGACGTCTATCCAGATGAGCACAGCATCTCATTCCATCTTGACTGAAGAAGCCTTCCACAAGACTCTCCAAGCCTCTGTGAAGTATTCCATTCTGCCTTCATGAATTGATGACAGGATTGTGTTTTCACACAGGTGCAATTTCCTAGCTCTTTAACATGTGCCCTAAATAGCTGACAAGCTATTCCAAACAGACAACAAACCCTATAGTCCAGGTAAGCGCATCACCTCTGAAACTTGGGCTTATTACTTATTAATCTGCTAGAACTACCATAGCGCTTAGAGATAGCACAGTGAGGGTGTAAAGGCTATAAATTGTGATGTTATGATTTTTCCCTACTTTCAGTGCTATTGAAAAGCTTAGTGGATATTTATTATCTTCTCTAATGTTTCCAACATTATGTGCACTAGATACTGCCAATTTAAAATAACTCTTTTAAAATAAATATGTTGAAAAGCATATTTTGATTTTAGATAACTTCAGTGTGTAAATCATTAATGAACAATCATTTGGATTACCACTGTTCCCTGTTAGTAACCCAAAAGCATTAACACCACTTAAATTATGTATTGGGGGGGCAGTTCTGCAGGGCTACAATAACCTCTTTCACATTCCGTGCAGATGCATTGAACTTAAGTTCACTCGTACCACCAGTGAGTGTGAAAAATAACATTTAAGCAACAGACCTGCAGTACATTTATACGTTAACTTCCAAAGGGCGGTTTTGGGCAATACTGGCGCTCTCCTTATACTTATGTAATTAGAAACCTAGTTTACTCAGACGGTGCTAAAGCTAAGAAAACCCCCCATACAAACTTAGCTATGATAACCATAAATGAAGTTATCCATGCAATCAAATATACCAAGCACACATCGCAATTTTAGAGTCAATAACAAGTAGTATGATAAAATTGTACACAAGTCCTCCTATTAATCAAAGTCCCATATTTAACTTGAGTTGTCTTTTATTTCTCTTAATCAGTTCCAATCCAAAGATGCTCCAATTTAAGTCAAAATTTGCTTCAATTCCAGTCAACACTTGTTTCGTCTGGGGAATACCCCTCGACTGCCTCAGGACTTTCTGTTTTGTTCCTAACGTCAGTTTCATATTTTCTGACCGTCGTTATTATTGATTGCGCTATGGCATGTAATAGTGCCAATCTCTGTATCTGATGCTATATATTGATAGTGAACCTTCCTTTCGTCTAGGATGCCCCTATACGGTCTAATTAGAGAGTGTATCCTGCAATATTAAGTTATAACTAATAAAAATCCACATTTCTTTATGAAAATTATCATAACCTGTCTTACAAAAAGTATGCCGTACTACCACATAGCTGTCCTTTATTCCATTAGCTCCGCATGTACGCTGAGCACTAGCGAAGAGAGTCCATTCTCCCTCTCTTTGTTTAAATGTCTTACTTCATTGAACAAAGAGAGCGGACTAGCTTCACTCCATATTCAAGCGTTTCATACACAAACATCGAATCTGTTCCCTTAATAACTACTCCTTTCGTCGTAAGCAGAAAAGGAGTTATTGCCACAATATATCACTTAAAGTATATTCCACCCTTTCAATTGGGCATTTTGGGCCAGATGTATCAAAAAACGAAATTGCATTTCTTAAATAGCAAATTTTAAGAAATCGCTATTTAAGAAATGCAAAATGGTATGTATGATGTTTGCGATTCGGTAATAGCGATTTCTTAAAATTCGCAAATGCTATTACCGAATCGCAAATAGAGAATCCAACTCCATTTGCACCTGGCCCATAGGTGCAAATGGAGTTGGATTCTCTATTTGCGATTCGGTAATAGCATTTGCGAATTTTAAGAAATCGCTATTACCGAATCGCAAACATCATACATACCATTTTGCATTTCCTAAATTGCGATTTCCACTTAGGAATTAGCTATTTAGGAAATGCAAGGCCCCCTCTGCTGCACCCCAAAAATATTTTTACAGACATGTGAAGCACACACATGCCTTAGGGGTATGTGTGCGCTACATGTCAATTTTAAAAATGCATTTAAAATGCATTTTTAAAATTTGCACATGGTTACCACCAAACTTTTGTTGGTGGTAATTGCATTTCTTAAATGTCCAATTCGCATTTAGGAAACGCTTGATACATGTGCTTAAGAAATCGCAAATAAGGATTCCTTATTTGCGATTTCCTATTTAGAGAATCACAATTTGCGATTCTCTAAATGGGGGTCGCAATTTTAAGGAATCGCTATTTTAGCGATTCCTTAAAATTGCACTGCGAATGCCTTTCATACATTCTGAAAGGCATTTTTGCATTCGCAAACGGCCGATTTTTGCGATTCGCACCATTTGAAAATGCAAAATCACTTGATACATCTGGCCCTACGTATCTAAACCTCAAAACTGTTTCCTTAATTTACTTCTCCTTTTGCCATAGTCAGAAAGAGGAGTTATTCCCATTTTCATAACAATTGGAGTATACTGTCCCCGAAATATATACATTATTTTAAAACAATGATTATTCTTGCGTTTATAACTAGTTTTATGATTATCCTAATAAATTACCATATTAATCATTCTTAATCATTTAAATCCCAAAGTTCAAATGAAATCTAAAATAAAATATCTATATTGTCAGAGCCCCTGAATTCTTCATACCCTAACATAATTATCTCAAGAACAAATTATTAACTAATACCATACAATTCCCAATCCAACTCCATTTCTATCTTTCCTTCCAAAAATATTCTAATTCGTAATCTGAATTTAATCCAAATTCCATGCTCCTAAACGCATAATCCATATGGATTCCTTTCTTCTTAATGCTAATTCCCTATTGCCTCCTCGCGTTTTTTTTTCTATGTGCTCAAATCCAAAAAACTTAAAATCTTTATGAACACCCTGTGCTGAACATGACCTCATATGCAAGGCAGTAGGATAACGCTTGTCATACAGTCTTATGGCTCTCCAATATCACATTTTCAAACCAGCGTATAAATAAAAAATGTTGTATTGCAATTTATATATGTCTGAATGGTATCTCTCCTATTGTCCAATCCCTGAAAATCCTTCTTGGCTTGCCATGCCCATCTACACATTGCACAGCCATCACATTTGAAAAAACCTTTATTATGAGTATCCAACCAATTAGGTTTCGCCTTATCATTCAAATATCTTGGACTAAGAATATTATTGAGCGTTAATCCTCTTCGATATCATACCTCTGGTGTATTATTTATCTACTTTCTTAGATCTTGATCCTGTAATAAAACACCCCAATGTTTTTTCATACTTTTCAGTAATAGGGCAGAGTTATTAGTATAATCCAGAACTATTCTTAGTGTATCCACTTCTTTCTTTCTTTCTTTCTCCCCTTGTTGTTTTCTGAGGTTGCAATGGATCCCCTTCTGTGCCGCGGACGTAATGGTTACGTCCCGCGGCACAGTGCTCCTGTGCCGAGGACGTAACCATTATGTCCTCGGCACGGAGCCCGGAGGGAGCGCAAGTGCTCCCTCCAGCGGGTCACCCCCACCCCCCCCCCCCAAGGTGGGGATGGAAGGGGAAGACCTTCCCCTTCCACCCCCACCCCCCCGTAAAGACGTCAGCGCACAATCGCGCGCTTACCTCATTACCCACTGCCGGTCGCACTGGAAGCTATTTGCTTCCAGTGCGATCACAAGAGAAACAGGTAAGTTTCTCCTCCGGCGGGTGGGGCGTTTGGGCCAAAGAGGCACCAGGGGAAAGGAAAGGCTTTTCCTTTCCCCCGGTGTCTCTTTGAGCATTCCTGCTGCCTGATCGCATCGCGATCGGGCAGCAGGAATGCCCACTAGACGCCAGGGTTGTTTTTTTTAAATTGTGATTGCAATGTTTGTGTGCGGGAGCGGCCCCTTGGGCAAGGGTCGCTCCCTTTTGGGGGAAGGTTTATGTTGCCCATTTTTGCCCCCCTTGGGGGCAGACCGGCCTATTATTTTTAGGCCGATCTGCCCCCAACGGGGGCAGAATCCACTAGACGCCAGGGATTTTTTTTTTTACTATTTTGAAAATGTTTGTATTTGGGAGCGTCCCCTTGGGCAAGGGGCCTTCCCTTTTGGGGGCATGTTTATTGTGGCCATTTCTGGCCCCTTGGGGGCAGATCGGCCAAATATGTGGCAGAAGCCACTTAGACACCAGGGATAGTGTGTGTGTGTGGTTTGTTTTTTGTTTGGGGGTGGGCCCTTGGGGACACACTACTAAAGGTATTTTCTGCCCTCCTTGGGGCAGATAGGCCTATTTCTTAGTAGGCACATCTGCCCCTTTGGCAGAATCCACTTAGGCACCAATTTCTAAATGCTTGATGGTGGGATGTTTGTCAACTGACGAAGTATTTGCATTCGTGATAATTGTTTTCCTCCGTTTTGTTCTAGTTCAAAGCTTTTGATTTCTTTGCTGTGGCTCCTTGCGGTTTTGGTGGTGGTTGACCTGTGGTTTGCATAGTTGCATGTTTTAGGTAAGTAAAAACAATTTACTCCAAAGGAGTATTGTTGCCATGCATGAATGACATGTTTGTAGGTGGTGTACTAAATACAGGTTTGTGTGAAATTGTCCTTAGATTTGTTCACAATGATATTTGTGTTGTCTTATTTATAATTTGTTTTTCTTTCTTTCTTTTTAGTGGGATATCATTGGTGATTACTGTGTCTGTGCAGAGTAGTTGCTGGTGATTCAAGCTTTTTCAGGCAAGTGAGCGGTATAGTTTTTGAGTTTATAACTCTTACTAATAAAGCTACACTTTATTACTCATCTTACACAGTGCTGGTTGTTGGTGGTGCATTTGTCCAGTTAATTTTAGTAGGAAAGATCATGTCTAGCCGCAGGATGACCGCTCAGCAGGTGGTTGGTATGCTTTTTGAGTCATTGTCTGATCATGATTATGAGACGGACTCTGCATCTGAGGCAGAGGAGGAAGTGAGGGATTCTGGCAGTGAAGTTTCTGTCGGAGAGGAATCTTCTGATGAGGAAGCCACACTCAGTGCAGATGAAGGGCCTGTTTCAGAGGAGGACACTGATGTGCCATTAGTGCAGCAACCTGGGGCTGAAAGGTTTCCCGTTAGAAGACCTAAACTCTGGGTTGCCCCAAACATGGAGCAGCCAGAGTTGCCTGCCTTTACTGGTCTCCGGTGGTGTAGAGTCAATACTGAGAACTTTTTGCCTGTCAATTTCTTTGAGTTATTTGAGTTTGATGTGTTTTTGGAAGAGATTGTTGAGCAGACTAATTTGTATGCGGAGCAGTATTTGAGGGACAACGCTGCTGGACTTAGGCAGCACTCTAGAGCTGCCCAGTGGATTCCCACAAATTTGGAGGAGATGAAAAGGTTTTTAGGTTTAACTCTTTTGATGGGGTTGATAAGGAAGCCGTCACTGGCTTCTTATTGGTCTACTAGTCCCTTGATGGCAACAGCTATATTTCCTGCAACAATGAGTCGTAATCGGTATTTGCTTCTTCTTAGGATGCTGCATTTTATTGACAATGCATTAGCCTTGCCACGAGATCACCCTGATTCTGACCATCTTTTTAAGATTAGGCCTGTCCTTGATCATTTCGTAGATCGTTTTTCAGAGGTCTTTGTTCCAGGCAAAGAAATAGCTGTGGACGAGTCTTTGGTCCTCTTCAAGCGTTGTTTGCTTTTTAGGCAGTACGTTCCTAGCAAGAGGGCACGATGTGGAATTAAATTGTATATGCTGTCTGAAAGTAGTACAGGATATGTGTATAATTTCCGTGTCTACACTGGTAGGGATTCCAGTATTAACCCCCCTGGTTGTCCTCCCACTTTTGGAGTTACTGAGAAAATTGTGTGGGAACTTGGCAGACGACTGTTCAACAAAGGTCACCATTTGTATGTAGTTAACTTTTACACTGGAGTGCAGTTGTTCAAGGAATTGTTTAGAGTGGACACTGTTGCTTGTGGCACAGTTCGTTGTAACCGGAAAGGCTATCCAAGGGAGCTTGTCTGTAAAAAACTTGAGAGGGGACAGTGCAGTGCAGTGCCTTGCGGAATGATGAGCTGCTAGCTTTGATGTTTTCAGACAGGATGGATGTCTACATGCTAAGTGCCATCCATGATGATAGTACTTCCCCCGTGAATGTTTGGGGTCAGGTTGCTGAAGTGCGCAATCCTGTGTGCATTTTAGATTATAATAAGAACATGGGAGGTGTAGATAGAGTTGATCAGAGGTTGGAACCTTATACTGCTATTCGTAAGTGTTACGTTTGGTATAAGAAGTTAGCAATTCACCTCTTCCACTTAGCAACTTTTAATGCGTTTATTGTGTTTAAGGATAGGTCTCCAGAGTCAAAGATGACATTTGTGAAATTTCAGGAGTCAGTGATAGAGAGCCTTATTGTGGTGGAACAGGCCAGAGTTCCTAGAGAAGCAGTGGTGGAGGATGTGGCTAGATTGAAAGATCGCCACTTTGCTGAGCACATTCCTCCCACACCCAAAAAAGACTTTCCAGCTAAGAAATGTAGAGTGTGTTTTCGAAGAGGTATCCGGAGGGAGACTCAAATGTACTGCTCAGATTGTCCTTCAAAGCCTGGGCTGTGTGTGGGTGGTTGTTTTAAGAATTACCACACCCAGAAATATTACTGGGAACAACCATGAGTGTAAACTCATATCTGTTTTGTATTTCCATGTGTTCATTTTCATGGTTAGTATTTCTGTCATGTACTTAGAGCTTTTGTGTTTGTAGTTTTGTAATTATTTCTAATCAGTTAGGGGTTTCTTTGTTTAAAAAAAAGTGATGCCATTGTTTGTGGAGTGGGGCTTGGCTGAGGGTGTACATAGTGTACATATTGACTTGCTGTTGGCTACTGCAACACACTGCCAGACAAACACCAGTCCACACACTCCCCTCAGCTGGTGTGATTGTTGTATCAGGCATGTGGGCGTATGTAAGTGATGGGCCCTTGAGTGGCGCTGTCTGTCGATGTGAGTGTTGTAATGTGCTGGGCCCGTGGCTGGTGGTGTGAATGGTCTTGTGCATGTCATGTATGAAAGGTGTGTGAATGGACTGTAAAGCGGTTGGTGCCTTGCCGTGGCTTTACAGCTCACGAGCTGTGAGTCATTGGTTCAGTTTTTTGGCCTTTCAGTTATTAACAGTGCATTTCATTTTTATGAAATCTCTTGTTAATAACATTTGATCCACTGAACCATCACTCACCCTCGTGCCAAATCCAACCAGTATGTGTGGTAAAAATGACAAAACCTGCTCCGCTGTAATCAGGGGTCGCAGCACACCTGTGACACACTAGGTGCCTCGGGTGGGACCCCGATGATGAAGCATGCCACCAACTTGGTTGGTGGGTGAGGGGTCTTTTTCACATAACCTAAGTGCGTTTCTTTTCACAATTTTAGTGTTTGGCACATCACAGACGTATGTGGACACATCAAAATTACATATTACAAAACTACCAGTGTTTGGGGGGAGGGGGCACCTATGTTTTTGGTCGCGGGTGCGGCCTTCATCTAGGGAAACCTACCAAACCCAGACATTTTTTAAAACTTTTAAAACTAGACACCCCAAGGAGTCCAGGGAGGTGTGGCTTGCGTGGATCCCCCAACATTTTCTTACCCAGACTCCTCTGCAAACCTCAAAATTTGCTTAAAAAAAGCATATTTTCCTGACTTTCGTTTGTACGATCACCGCTCCAGCACAAAATTCCTACTCCCCAGCGTTTCCCTCAGTCTCCCAAGTAAAATGACACATCACTTGTGTGGGTCCCCAAAGCAGAGTCAGCCTAAAGATGTGTAAAAGAAGAATATGTCCTTATCAACTCGCTGTGCTATCCCCTCTATCTCTACAAGTATTTGGCCTTATTCTGTTGCAGGGACCTGGCCCACCCACACAAGTGAGGTATCATTTTTATCGGGAGACTTGGGGGAACACTGGGTGGAAGGAAATTTGTGGCTCCTCTCAGATTCCAGAACTTTCTGTCACCGAAATGTGAGGAAAATGTGTTTTTTTAGCCAAATTTTGAGGTTTGCAAAGGATTCGGGGTAACAGAACCTGGTCAGGGCCCCACAAGTCACCCCATCGTGGATTCCCCTAGGTCTCTAGTTTTAAAAAATACACAGGTTTGGTAGGTTTCCCTAGGTGCCGGATGAGCAAGAGGCCAATATCTGCAGGTAGGCATTTTGCAAAAAACACCTCTGTTTTCTGTCAAAAAATGGGATGTGTCCACGTTGTGTTGCGCTAGGCCTACCCACACAAGTGAGGTACCATTTTTATCGGGAGACTTGGGGGAACATAGAATAGCAAAACAAGTGTTATTGCCCCTTGTCTTTCTCTACATTTTTTCCTTCCAAATATAAGAGAGTGTGTAAAAAAGACGCCTATTTGAGAAATGCCCTGTAATTCACATGCTAGTATGGGCACCCCGGAAATCAGAGATGTGCAAATAACCACTGCTCCTCAACACCTTATCTGGTGCCCATTTTGGAAATACAAAGGTTTTCTTGATAGCTATTTTTTACTCTTTATATTTCAGCAAATGAATTGCTGTATGCCAGGTATAGAATGAAAACCCACTGCAGGGTGCGGCTCATTTATTGGTTCTGGGTACCTAGAGTTCTTGATGAACATACAAGTCCTATATATCCCCGCAACCTGAAGAGTCTAGCAGACGTAACAGTATATTGTTTTCAAAAATTTGACATTGCAGGAAAAAGTTACAGAGTAAAACGTAGAGAAAAATTGCAGTTTTTTTCACCTTAATTTCAATTTACTTTTTCCAGTTGTTATTTTCTGTAGGAAACCCTTGTAGGATCTACTAAAATTACCCCTTGCTGAATTCAGGATTTTGTCTACTTTTTAGAAATGTTTCGGTTTCTGGGATCCAGCATTGGTTTCATGCCCATTTCTGTCACTGACTGGAAGGAGGCTGAAAGCACAAAAAATCGTAAAAATGGGGTATGTCCCAGTAAAATGCCAAAATTGTGTTGAAAAATTGGGTTTCCTGATTCAAGTCTGCCTGTTCCTGCAAGCTGGGAAGCTGGTGATTTTAGCACCGCAAACCCTTTGTTGATGCCATTTTCAGGGAAAAAAACACAAGCCTTCTTCTGCAGCCCCTTTTTCCCATTTTTTTTAAAACAAATGACATTTTCACTGTATTTTGGCTAATTTCTTGGTCTCCTTCTGGGGAACCCACAAAGTCTGGGTACCTCTAGAATCCCTAGGATGTTGGAAAAACAGGACACAAATTTGGCGTGGGTAGCTTATGTGAACAAAAAGTTATGAGGGCCTAAGCGCGAACTGCCCCAAATAGCCAAAAAAAAGGCTCGGCACCGGAGGGGGAAAAGGCCCGGCAGCAAAAGGGTTAAATGAGCTAGATATCCTAGAGGACATCTGAGAAGTCAATGCTAGTAGGACTCTATCTATAAGTGAATTTCATGTTAACCTCATTGCTATTCAAATAATCACAAAATTCCTTTAAATTCTCCACATCTCCAGTCCATATCATAAAAAAGTAATCTATGTATCTGACAATATAGATATTTTATTTTAAATTTCCTATAAACTTTGGGATTTAAATGATTAACAATGATTGATATAGTAATTTATTAGGATAATCATAAGACTAGTTACAAACGCAAGAATAAGCATTGTTTTAAAATAATGTATATATTTCGGGGACAGTATACTCCAAATGTTTTTAAAATGGGAATAACTCCTCTTTCTGACTATGGCAGAAGGAGAAGTAAATTAAGGAACCAGGTTTGAGGTTTGGGTACAAAATGCCCAATTTAACAAGTGGAATATACTTTGAGTGATATAATGTGGCAATATCTCCTTTTCTGCTTAAGGCGAAAGGAGTAATTATTAAGGGAACAGATTTGATGTTTGTGGATGAAACGCTCGAATATGGAGAGGAGCTAGTCCGCTCTCTATGTTCAATGAAGTAAGACATTTAAACGAAGAAAGGGAGAATGGACACTCTTTGCTAGTGCTCAGCGTACACGCGGAGCTAACGGAGTGAAGGATAGGTACGTGGTAGTACGGCATACTTTTTGTAAGATGGGTTATCATAATTTTCGTTAAGAAATGTGGATTTTTATTAGTTATAATTTAATATTGCAGGATACACTCTCTAATTAGACTGTATAGGGGCATCCTAGACGAAAGGAAGGTTCACTATCAATATGTAGCATCAGATACGGAGATTGGCACTTTTACATGCCATAGTGCGATATAATAACGACGGTCAGAATATATGAAATTGACGTTAGGAACAAAATAGAAAGTCCTGAGGAAGTCGAGGGGTATTCCCCAGACGAAACACGTGTTGACTGGAATTGAAGCAAATTTTGACTGAAATTGGAGCATCTTTGAATTGGAACTGATTAAGAGAAATAAAGGACAACTCAAGTTAAATATGGGACTTTGATTAATAGGAGGACTTGTGTATAATTTTATCAGACTACTTGTTAATCATTCTAAAATTGCGACGAGTGCTTGGTATATTTGACTGCTGTACATTAAGGTCTATTTTCAACTGGTCTGTCTCCTGATAAAATGATGAGGGGGCACTTTGGCTTAATAGCAGGTTTAAAAAACAAATAGGATATGCCTTGGTGCTTCTCCTTGTGAATTATGTTTGTTTTATTTAAATGAAGAGAAGTGACATTTGCTTCAGAATGTTGGTCTAAAGTTATGGAAATACTGATTAAGTAACTCGTAGTTATGCTAAGGCATCCATTTCCTTTAAATAACATCTGAAAGCCTTTTTGTGCTATTTCCTATCATTCTTATACTTCACTTCCTGTAATCTAAAAGTTCTCTTGTAATTATGACACTGTAATTTGAATTTACTCAGTTAAAGATATAAGATACATTTAATGTAAATCAAGCCAAGTGTTATCTGTTTCTTTTCTGCATCCATGTCCCCGTTTCATCTTGTAGCACTTCCTGCAAAGAAAGTGTTCTGCTATCACTCTCTGTTTATCAGATGGAAAATTATTTTGAAGTTTAGAAATGACAAGTCACTCATATCATTTGTTAAATATTTGAAGATGTTTTTCAGGAAGCTAGAGTGATGCAAACCATTACTACACGTCACTCTTAACTCAGTTAAATTGCTTGAATTATATTTTACAATAGTGAGGTCCATTGAGCTATTACTGTATTTCCCCTATGAGTCAAACACACGTCCTTGCTGTTCCCTGCTGCAGTTTCTTAGGCAATTAGTAGAGGCCCCAGAGGCACTCTGCGTTAAAACTAACACCACTGCCACCTCAATTTAATGCTACCAGAGAACTATGAACAGAGCAGACCTATTTAAAAGTCTTAAACTTCACTACCCCTTCATTTAAAGCAACGCAGTTCAATGGGAGGGAACATACTCAACACATACATTTGAAGACTCACTTTTGCTAGTATTCTAATTTTCTTTTTATTACTTTGGGCAAAGTAAATATGCCAATCCTCAGTTGTGATGGTGATGGTGGATAGCATGGCTCTGGGTGCAACTCCTGTTTGTTCTGGAAGAAGCAGTTGAAAGTTAAGGAGACTTAAAATGTAAAAGACGTATACGTATTACCAATCACTGCACGTAGAAAGTGCCTTAATGTCTTTTGTAGGGGTATGAGAAATTCATGTAATTTGCTTTTACGTAATTAGTCAAAATTTCACTGGCAGTTGACAGTATATGTTGGTATTACATTTATCCTCGTGTCCATATTGGATGCCAGGGCACATTTTGCACTAGAAGCGTTATAATCAGCAGCCACTCGTGTTGTAGTCTTTTGCATTATTCCATTGCCTTCATGCTAAATTTTTCTGACATGCTTAATTATGCAATGTGGTGTAATAACTTATTTTCGGGAATTCTGTGTAACAAGGATAATGCAAAATTAATGAGATTACATTAAGGCCCATATTTATACTTTTTGACGCAAAACTGCGCCAACGCAGTTTTGCGTCAAAACAATTAGCGCCGGCTAAACGCCATTCTGAAGCGCCATGCAGGCGCCGTATTTATTGAATGACGTTATCTGGCGTTAGCCGCCGGCGCTGTCTGGTGCGCGTTAAAAAAAACGACGTACACCAGGCAGCGCCGGCGTAGGGGGAAAATGGCGTATGGGCTTCCACAAATGGTGCAAGTCAGGCTGAGGCAAAAAAATCGCCACAACCCGATTTGCGCCATTTTTTTACGACGCCCATCCCCCATTGAAATGACTCCTGTCTTAGCAAAGACAGGAGTCATGCCCCCTTGCCCAATGGCCATGCCCAGGGGACTTCTGTCCCCTGGGCATGGTCATTGGGCATAGTGGCATGTAGGGGGGCACAAATCAGGCCCCCCTATGCCACAATATTTTTTTTAAAAAAATACTTACCTGGACTTACCTTAATGTCCCTGGGGTGGGTCCCTCCATCCTTGGGTGTCCTCCTGGGGTGGGCAAGGGTGGCAGGGGGTGTACCTGGGGGCAGGGGAGGGCACCTCTGGGCTCATTCTGAGCCCACAGGTCCCTTAACGCCTGCCCTGACCCAGGCGCTAAAATCGGCGCTAATGCGGGTTTTTTAGACCCGCCCACTCCCGGGCGTAATTTTTGCCCGGGAGTATAAATGCGACGCATATGCATCGCAGTCATTTTTTAAGACAGGAACGCCTACCTTGCATATCATTAACGCAACGAAGGTGTTCACGCAAAAAAATGACGCTAACTCCATGAACTTTGGCGCTAGACGCGTCTAACGCCAAAGTATAAATATGGAGTTAGTTTTGCGTCGAATTTGCGTCGAAAAAAACGACGCAAATTCGGCGCAAACGGAGTATAAATATGCCCCTAAATTACGGTGTTTTAACGCAGATTTTTCCCGGGCTTGTTCTTGATTTCGAGAGCTCATGAGCTCTTGTTCAATAAAGAGCTCTTCTGCTTCTTTTCATGTTGCAAGCGGAAGTCATAGAGGGGCTGCTGTATGAAATGAAGATACAGTCTTGCTAGAGTCTTCAGTGGATGAGGCTCTGTGCCCAGAACACAGGTTCTATATAAACAGCAGCTGCAAGCACAGCATGGAACACCTGCTCCAGGAGAGGAGCAAATTTAAAAGAGCAGGATTTCATGTCTTACAAACAGGAACCAGGGTAGAGAATGTATTAAAGCACATTGGTTCCCAGGGATGCACTGCAAAAGTTGCATTGCATACTTGAATCACATAGTTCCAAACAATCCTTTGTATAATCCTTCTGCTTTCAAGAAGGTAAACACATTTCCTCCTAAAAGAATGTTATTGCATTGACATTCATGAACCAATCATATCCGTGAGGAGCATTGCATTGGAAAAATGTAGAAAAACAAGACTTTTATAGAGCAAATCGAGATGAACATATCATTCAGAAAGCGAAATAAAGAAATCATAAGTTCTTATGGCAAAGTCAAAAAACGGTGTGCAGATAAAATAGGGTAGAAAATACATAGGCGAAACGGATTAACAAGGGTGCTCATCACAATTGTTGTCTGATAATCAGTAAGTCAGTTGTAGATTTGGTCCAGTGGTATAGAAGTCTATGTCCTCACCATACTGATAGAAAATATATGTCTACAGGTCTCATCTAAAAAGGAAAAAGCATCAGTCAAACACCATATGGATCAGGTACAAAGTGTTAAGTATACTTGAAAAATGTCAAAAAGAGCACAATGCTGTGTCAAGAGAAGGATGAGCTGTCATTTAAAGTCCGGGAACCTGATAGCTAATGATATAATACATAAATCAAAAGTCACAGTCACCGAACTACAGCAAACACTGTGAGTTCTACTTTGACTGTCCACATTTGCGGCCTCATCACAAGTTTGGGGATCCGTGGACCTCCATGGCAGCAGTGGTGGTCCAACCGCCATCAGCTTTGTGGTTGTACCACTGTACAGGTGGGCCTATGGAACAAAGACCGCTGCAGTCCCACCGGCATTGCCAGGCAACACAGACTGCAGAGGTCACGAGGCAGCACAAACAGGCCGGGGGAGCCTGTGTTTCTGACAGACACATTATGAGGTTGCACACCACCAATGTGACTGTGGCAGTCCAACCACCACATTTCAGCAGGTGGAAATGGAGAGTATAACGGGAGCAACTAACTTGCAGGCAGCCTTACACGTCCAGTGCTGCCATGGAGCCCATCACACATGTCCTGCCACTGCTTCTGGTCATCGAAAGATGCAAAAACAACAAGTGATGGACGGAATGCTGAACATTGTCAAACATTCACCCCCAGTACAGTGATCTGGGCCTAAATCCATCGTTTTTTTGCTGCCCATGCCATTCCAGTTTGGACCCAGCCATATGCAAATCAGTCTTGACCCTGTTCCCCATGGGAACAGTCCAGCCCGAACTGCTAGGCCAGGTCTTCCCTGGACTGGAAACAAGCATCCTGGGACCGGTTTCGGGGTTTCACCCCTCATCAGCCAGGCTAGCTTGAATACAGTGGCATGGGAAGCAGGGGACCCACATCTGGGCATACCCTTCCCACTTAGGGCGACAAATGCAAAAACAACAAGTGATGGACGGAATGCTGAACATTGTCAAACATTCACCCCCAGTACAGTGATCTGGGCCTAAATCCATCGTTTTTTTGCTGCCCATGCCATTCCAGTTTGGACCCAGCCATATGCAAATCAGTCTTGACCCTGTTCCCCATGGGAACAGTCCAGCCCGAACTGCTAGGCCAAGTCTTCCCTGGACTGGAAACAAGCATCCTGGGACCGGTTTCGGGGTTTCACCCCTCATCAGCCAGGCTAGCTTGAATACAGTGGCATGGGAAGCAGGGGACCCACGTCTGGGCATACCCTTCCCACTTAGGGCGACAAATGCAAAAACAACAAGTGATGGACGGAATGCTGAACATTGTCAAACATTCACCCCCAGTACAGTGATCTGGGCCTAAATCCATCGTTTTTTTGCTGCCCATGCCATTCCAGTTTGGACCCAGCCATATGCAAATCAGTCTTGACCCTGTTCCCCATGGGAACAGTCCAGCCCGAACTGCTAGGCCAGGTCTTCCCTGGACTGGAAACAAGCATCCTGGGACCGGTTTCGGGGTTTCACCCCTCATCAGCCAGGCTAGCTTGAATCCAGTGGCATGGGAAGCACGGGACCCACGTCTGGGCATACCCTACCCTTCCTACTTAGGGCGACAAATGCAAAAACAACAAGTAATGGACGGAATGCTGAACATTGACAAACATTCACCCCCAGTACAGTGATCTGGGCCTAAATCCATCGTTTTTTTGCTGCCCATGCCATTCCAGTTTGGACCCAGCCATATGCAAATCAGTCTTGACCCTGTTCCCCATGGGAACAGTCCAGCCCGAACTGCTAGGCCAGGTCTTCCCTGGACTGGAAACAAGCATCCTGGGACCGGTATCGGGGTTTCACCCCTCATCAGCCAGGCTAGCTTGAATCCAGTGGCATGGGAAGACGGGACCCACGTCTGGGCATACCCTTGCCACTTAGGGCGACAAATGCAAAAACAACAAGTGATGGCCGGAATGCTGAACATTGTCAAACATTCACCCCAGTACAGTGAGCTGGGCCTAAATCCACCGTTTTTTTGCTGCCCATGCCATTCCAGTTTGGACCCAGCCATATGCAAATCAGTCTTGACCCTGTTCCCCATGGGAACAGTCCAGCCCGAACTGCTAGGCCAGGTCTTCCCTGGACTGGAAACAAGCATCCTGGGACTGGTTTCAGGGTTTCACCCCTCATCAGCCACGCTAGCTTGAATCCAGTGGCATGGGAAGCACGGGACCCACGTCTGGGCATACCCTTCCCACTTAGGGCGACAAATGCAAAAACAACAAGTGATGGACGGAATGCTGAACATTGTCAAACATTCATCCCCAGTACAGTGATCTGGGCCTAAATCCATCGTTTTTTTGCTCACCATGCCACCCCAGTCTGGACCCAGCCATATGCAAATCAGTCTTGACCCTGTTCCTCATGGGAACAGTCCAGACCGAACTGCCAAGCCGAAACAAGCATCCTGGGACCGGTTTCGGGGTTTCACCCCTCATCAGCCAGGCTAGCTTGAATCCAGTGGCATGGGAAGCACAGGACCCACGTCTGGGCATACCCTTCCCACTTAGGGCAACAAAGCAAAAACAACAAGTGATGGACGGAATGCTAAACATTGTCAAACATTCACCCCCAGTACAGTGATCTGGGCCTAAATCCATCGTTTTGTTGCTGCCCATGCCATTCCAGTTTGGACCCAGCCATATGCAAATCAGTCTTGACACTGTTCCCCATGGGAACAGTCCAGCCCGAACTGCTAGGCCAGGACTTCCCTGGCCTGAAAACAAGCATCCTGGGACCGGTTTCGGGGTTTCACCCCTCAGCAGCCAGGCTAGCTTGAATCCAGTGGCAGGGGAAGCACGGGACCCACGTCTGGGCATACCCTTCCCACTTAGGATGACAAATGCAAAAACAACAAGTGATGGACGGAATGCTGAACATTGTCAAACATTCACCCCCAGTACAGTGATCTGGGCCTAAATCCATCGTTTTGTTGCTGCCCATGCCATTCCAGTTTGGACCCAGCCATATGCAAATCAGTCTTGACCCTGTTCCCCATGGGAACAGTCCAGCCCAAACTGCTAGGCCAGGTCTTCCCTGGACTGGAAACAAGCATCCTGGGACCGGTTTAGGGGTTTCACCCCTTATCAGCCAGGCTAGCTTGAATCCAGTGGCATGGGAAGCACGGGACCCACGTCTGGGCATACCCTTCCCACTTAGGGCGACAAATGCAAAAACAACAAGTGATGGACGGAATGCTGAACATTGTCAAACATTCACCCCCAGTACAGTGATCTGGGCCTAAATCCATCGTTTCTAAGCTTGTTTCCGGTCCAGTGAGGACCTGGCTTGGCAGTTCAGACTGCACTGTTCCCATGAGGAACAGGGTCAAGACTGATTTGCATATAGCTGGGTCCAGACTGGGGTGGCATGGTGAGCAAAAGAACGATGGATTAAACCCAGATCTATGACTGGGGGTGAGTGTTTGACAATGTTCAGCATTCCGTCCATCACTTGTTGTTTTTGCTTTGTCGCCGTAAGTGGGAAGGGTATGCCCAGACGTGGGTCCCGTGCTTCCCATGCCAATGGATTCAAGCTAGCCTGGCTGATAAGGGGTGAAACCCTGAAACCGGTCCCAGGATGCTTGTTTCCGGTCTAGTGAGGCCCTGGCTTGGCAGTTCAGTCTGGACTGTTCCCATGAGGAACAGGGTCAAGACTGATTTGCATATGGCTGGGTGCAGACTGGGTTGGCATGGTGAGCAAAAGAACAATGGATTAAACCCAGATCTATGACTGGGGTTGAGTGTTTGACAATGTTCAGCATTCCGTCCATCACTTGTTGTTTTTGTTTGGTCGCCCTAAGTGGGAAGGGTATGCCCAGACGTGGGTCCCGTGCTTCCCATGCCACTGGATTCAAGCTAGCCTGGCTGATGAGGGGTGAAACCCCGAAACCGGTCCCAGGATGCTTGTTTCCGGTCCAGTGAGGACTGGGCTTGGCAGTTCGGTCTGGACTGTTCCCATGAGGAACAGGGTCAAGACTGATTTGCATATGGCTGGGTCCAGACTGGGGTGGCATGGTGAGCAAAAGAACGATGGATTAAACCCAGATCTATGACTGGGGTGAGTGTTTGACAATGTTCAGCATTCCGTCCATCACTTGTTGTTTTTGCTTTGTCGCCCTAAGTGGGAAGGGTATGCCCAGACGTGGGTCCCGTGCTTCCCATGCCACTGGATTCAAGCTAGCCTGGCTGATGTGGGGTGAAACCCCGAAACCGGTCCCAGGATGCTTGTTTCCGGTCCAGTGAGGACCTGGCTTGGCAGTTCGGTCTGGACTGTTCCCATGAGGAACAGGGTCAAGACTGATTTGCATATGGCTGGGTCCAGACTGGGGTGGTATGGTGAGCAAAAGAACGATGGATTAAACCCAGATCTATGACTGGGGTGAGTGTTTGACAATGTTCAGCATTCCGTCCATCACTTGTTGTTTTTGCTTTGTCGCCCTAAGTGGGAAGGGTATGCCCAGACGTGGGTCCCCTGCTTCCCGTGCCACTGTATTCAATCTAGCCTGGCTGATGAGGGGTGAAACCCCGAAACCGGTCCCAGGATGCTTGTTTCCGGTCCAGTGAGGACCTGGCTTGGCAGTTCGGTCTGGACTGTTCCCATGAGGAACAGGGTCAAGACTGATTTGCATATGGCTGGGTCCAGACTGGGGTGGCATGGTGAGCAAAAGAACGATGGATTAAACCCAGATCTATGACTGGGGGTGAGTGTTTGACAATGTTCAGCATTCCGTCCATCACTTGTTGTTTTTGCTTTGTCGCCCTAAGTGGGAAGGGTATGCCCAGACGTGGGTCCTGTGCTTCCCATGCCACTGGATTCAAGCTAGCCTGGCTGATGAGGGGTGAAACCCAGAAACCGGTCCAAGGATGCTTGTTTCGGCTTGGCAGTTCGGCTGGACTGTTCCCATGAGGAACAGGGTCAAGACTGATTTGCATATGGCTGGGTCCAGACTGGGGTGGCATGGTGAGCAAAAGAATGATGGATTAAACCCAGATCTATGACTGGGGGTGAGTGTTTGACAATGTTCAGCATTCCGTCCATCACTTGTTGTTTTTGCTTTGTCGCCCTAAGTGGGAAGGGTATGCCCAGATGTGGGTCCCGTGCTTCCCATGCCACTGGATTCAAGCTAGCCTGGCTGATGATGGGTGAAACCCCGAAACCGGTCCCAGGATGCTTGTTTCCGGTCCAGTGAGGACCTGGCTTGGCAGTTCGGTCTGGACTGTTCCCATGAGGAACAGGGTCAAGACTGATTTGCATATGGCTGGGTCCAGACTGGGGTGGCATGGTGAGCAAAAGAACGATGGATTAAACCCAGATCTATGACTGGGGGTGAGTGTTTGACAATGTTCAGCATTCCGTCCATCACTTGTTGTTTTTGTCTGGTCATCGAAGGAGCCTAAAATCCATGCTGCTGTGGATGCAACTGACCGTAAGTACCCGCACCTACCTATGTCATTACCCTCAACAACCAATCATCGCACTGTCAGTCACATGATTTGAAGTCACGCTATGAGCACCAAGTACACTTGACATTGTGTACATAGTCTGAGCCGTTCACCCAGAAGGACACATTGACAGCCATCAAACGCCTCCCTTTGACTGGTCACACACACTTCACTGCAACTCTACACAAAAAAAACAAGTCTGCACATCTTAGGCTCAGGGACAGTGAAGTGTACACAACATTGGTGGTCATTACAACCCTGGCGGACGGTGATAAAGCGGCGGTAAGACCGCCAATAGTCCGGCAGAATTTTTTTTGCTATTACGACCGTGGCGGAAACCACCAACAAAGACTGCTACTTTAACACTCCGACCGCCACGGCGGTGCAAACAAACAGCATGGCGGTCACCGCCAACAGACAGGTGGAGGACAATGTTCCGCCCACACTATTATGACAGGCCAATCCTTTTCCGGGGTGGATTCACCGTGGATAAAAACACGGCGGAAACAGGAATTCCGAAGGAAAAACGCTCACCTCTACACACCCCACGAGGAACGAGGACACCATGGAGCTGGAACTCCAAATTCTACCTGCAATAGTCTTCCTGCTCCTCTACCAGGATCACGAACGCCGGCGGCGAAGACCACGGTGAGTACTGCACCTACGACACAGGGGAGGGGGTGAGGTGAAAGAGAGTGACACTCACACGCAGCACGCAACACCCCCACCCACTACAACACACACACTAATGCATATCAATACATCACAGTTACACCCCCCAAACCCCCCAGAAGAATGCAAAGACAATAGAAAATGAGTGTAACCATTGTAATATATTAAAAACAAGTAGGCAGAAATATATATATATATATATACCATGTACAAAATATATACCAAGCATAGTAGTCCAGGTAGTTCTCCAATAAAGTCCGTGGAACAATGGGACCACACGGTATGGGCGAGGCCCACACAAGATCCCCGACTATGACAGAGAGAACACTGCAGGGGCATCAGAGAGCAAGTTAACAGACACCTGCGGGGGAGGGAAAGGGGAGGCACCTCAGCCGGTTGAGTGCACGACGCCAAATCCACAATGGGGCCACATGTCCACTGTTCAATCCTGGGGAGTGCAAAACCACAGTCTCTCAAGTCTCTACAGTGGGTGGGTTGCCCACTGTTCCATCCTGGGGAGTGCAAAGCCACAGTCTCTCAAGTCTCTACAGTGGGTGGGTTGCCCACTGTTCCATCCTGGGGAGTGCAAAGCCACAGTCTCTCAAGTCTCTACAGTGGGTGGTTTGCCCACTGTTCCATCCTGGGGAGTGCAAAGCCACAGTCTCTCAAGTCTCTACAGTGGGTGGTTTGCCCACTGTTCCATCCTGGGGAGTGCAAAGCCACAGTCTCTCAAGTCTCTACAGTGGGTGGGTTGCCCACTGTTCCATCCTGGGGAGTGCAAAGCCACAGTCTCTCAAGTGGATGACAGTCTCCACTGGTTCTGGAGGGGGCCTTGTGCCCAGAGTGCTTCATCCTGCTAAGGGCAGAGGTAGTGGATGGATCTCTCCACTGGTTCTGGAGGGGGCATGTGGCCAGAGTGCTTCATCCTGCTAAGGACAGAGGTAGTGGGTGGATCTCTCCACTGGTTTTGGAGGGGGCATGGTGCCCAGAGTGCTTCATCCTGCTAAGGACAGAGGTAGTGGATGACATTCGCCACTGGTTCTGGAGGGGGCATGGTGCCCATAGTGCTTCGTTCACCCCGTGACGGACTCAGTAGCGTCAGTGCCCTTGCTGCTCATGGGCCAGCGGTGCTTGAGACGGCGGTGCCCTGTTCAGCGGTGCTTGAGACGGGTGCCCTGTTCAGCGGTGCTTGAGACGGCAGTGCCCTGTTCAGCAGTGCTTGAGGCGGCGGTCTCCATTGCAGGGACTCTGCTGCTGGCAGTCCTTCATGGCCCAGCAGAGCTTTTGCTGGTGGTCTTTCAAGGCCCAGCGGGGCTTTTGCTGGCGGTCCTTCATGGCCCAGCAGGGCTTTTACTGGCGGTCCTTCATGGCCCAGCGGGGCTTGTGCTGGCGGTCCTGTCCTGGGCAGGTGGGCTTGTGCTGGCATTCCTGTCCTGGGCAGCTGGGCTTGTGCTGGTGGTCCTGTCTTGGGCAGGTGGGCTTGTGCTGGCGGTCCCGTCCTTGGCAGGTGGGCTGGTGCTGGCGATCCTGTTCTGGGCAGCTGGGCTTGTGCTGGCGGTGGCCTCCTGGGCAGCTGGGCTTGTGCTGGCGGTCCTGTCCTGGGCAGCTGGGCTGGTGCTGGCGATGGCCTCCTGGGCAGCTGGGCTTGTGCTGGCGGTCCAGTCCTTGGCAGGTGGGCTTGTGCTGGCCTTGGCCTCCTGGGCAGCTGGGCTTGTGCTGGCGGTGGCCTCCTGGGCAGCTGGGCTTGTGCTGGCTGTGGCCTCCAGGGCAGCGGGGCTTGTGCTGGTGGTCCTGTCCTGGGCAGGTGGGCTTGTACTGGTGGTCCTGTCCTGGGCAGCTGGGCTGGTGCTGGAGGTGGCCTCCTGGGCAGTGGGGATGATGGCGGTGGCCTTCTGGGCAGCGGGGATGATGGCGGTCTTCTCCGCTGTGCTGCTCTTCCCAGACTTGCTGGGTTTCCTGTGCCCCTTCCCCACCTTGGAAGGTGTCACAGCTGACTCCACACTCCCACCGGGACCCATGGGAGCGACTTTGGTGGCTGGAGTCTTCCCCCTCTCTTGCCGGGCACTGGCCAACTTCTGATGCTTCACAGGTGGGGGACTGTCTGTGCTGTTGCTCCGTGCCACACTGGCTGCCCTGGTGGCCGGTGCACTCCAGATTCCGGTGACTACAGGCACCACTGGTCCCGGAGATGTTGTGGCTGAGGTGCTAGTTCGGGACCTAGAAGACGGACGGGGTGGGGGAGGTGTGGAAAAGAGGTCAAGGTTGGACAGGAAAAGTTTTTGGGACATACTGGGACGGGTAGCTGGAGAGGGTTTGGGAGTGGAGGAAGAGGTGGTGGTTGTAGGAGGTGTTCGTTTGCTGACTTTAGGTGAAGGTGCATGCGCTGGAGGCTGTCGTGAGGTGGATGGCTGTTGGGTGGGTGTGTGCCTGCGTTTGTGTATCTTCGGAGGGGGCGTCACAGACACACTGGGAGAGGACACAGGGGACGTGTATATGGTAGTGGGGGTGGTGACTGCACGTGAGCGGGGTGTGCTGGTGAGGGACATAGTGGCTGTAGAGGTTGTGCATGCAGGTGTGAGTGTAGACGAGACTGGGACGGAGGAGGGAGACAACGAGGAGGGGGACACAGTGGAGGCAGTGGATGTTGGTGTGTCTGCATGTGTGTGATGCTTGCGTGAGTGCCTGTGGGATGTGTGGTGCTTATGTTTGCCAGAGCTTCCCTTGTGTGTTGATGTGTGTGCATGCTGGTCTGTAGGTGTGCTTGGGATAGGCTGAGGTAGAGGGGATTTAGTCTGGGTGGAGGAAGTTGGAGGGGGGAGGCTAGAGACAGGGACAATGGCTGCCATCAGTGCTGAGACCAAAGTCTGAAAAGCTCGCTGAAGGGCCGCCTGACCAGAATGAATGCCCTCCAGGAATGCATTTGTTTGTTGCAACTGCCTTTCTACACCCTGGATGGCATTCAAAATGGTAGACTGCCCAACAGTGAGGGACCTGAGGAGGTCAATGGCCTCCTCACTGAGGGCAGCAGGGGTGACTGGGGTAGGGCCTGAGGTGCCTGGGGCGAAGGTGATGCCCACCCTCCTGGGTGAACGGGCACGGGGCGAAGGCCGAGGGGCTGCTGGGAGGGCGGTGCTGGAAGGGGGATTCTCCTTCTGCAGGGGGTGGGGTGCTGGTGTGGTGGTCCTGTGGCGGTGCCTCTTGTCCACTAGCGCCGGCGGAGGTGGTGGGCAGTTCATCGTCCATGCTAGTGTCAGGGGCCCCTTGGAGTGCCACAGTGTCCCTCCTGGTGTTGAGTACTTCCTTCAGCACCCCTACGATGGTGCCCAGGGTGGAGTTGATTGTTCTGAATTCCTCCCTGAAGCCCATATACTGTTCCTCCTGCATGCGCTGGGTCTCCTGAAACTTGGCCAGTACAGTTGCCATTGTCTCCTGGGAGTGGTGGTAGGCTCCCATGATGGAGGAGAGGGCCTCGTGGAGAGTGGGTTCACTTGGCCTGTCCGCCCCCTGTCGCACAGCAGCCCTCCCAGTTCCCCTGTGTTCCTGGGCCTCCGTCCCCTGGTCCGTGTGCCCACTACCACTGCCCCCAGGTCCCTGTTGTTGTTGGAGTGGTGGGTTAGCCTGGGTTCCCTGTAGTGGTGGACACACAGCTGATTGACGTGTCCTGGGGACGGAGGTATGGGCCCGCTAGGTGGGTGATGTGTTGGTGTTTCCAGAGGGGGGAAGCTCTGTAGTGGCCTGTGACTGTGTGAGGGGAATCGACTGTCCAGAGGTCCCCGATGGGCCGGGCTGGTCATCTAGATCCAGTTGGACAGAGGTGCTGTCATCACTGTGGGCCTCTTCTGTTGGTGGTGTGGACATGTGTGGACCCTCCTGTCCTGCAGGGGTATAAAATTATGTTTATTACATCTGTGCGTGTCATGGTGTGCAATGGGTGGGTGACCGTGTACCCCAGTGCTTGCATTCCTGTGTGGGACATTGTGTGATGATGGTTTAGGGGGGGTGTATGGGTATGTGCAGTGGACATGCTTTAGTGATGGGTGTCCATGCTTTGTTGTTGCATGCAGGGCTTGTGGTTAGGATGTGTGGTTTGTGATATTGGGACATTTGTGAGGAGTTGGAGTGATGGGGGTGAGGGCAAGGGTGGGGGTATGTGATAGCCTGCAGGTAGGTTGGGGGATGTATTAGTTAAGATTTGTCTTACCAGAGTCCATTCCTCCACCTACTCCTGCGAGGCCCTCAGGAGGCAGAATCGGCAAGACCTGCTCCTCCCATGTTGTTAGTTGTGGGGGAGGAGGTGGGGGTCCGCCGCCAGTCCGCTGAACCGCCAGGTGGTGTCTTGAGACTACGGAACGCACCTTCCCCCATAGGTCGTTCCACCTCTTCCTGATGTCCTCCTGATTTCTTGGGTGCTGTCCCACTGCGTTGACCCTGTCCACTATTCTTCCCCATAGCTCCATCTTCCTTGCAATGGAGGTGTGCTGCACCTGTGACCCGAATAGCTGTGGCTCTACCCGAACAATTTCCTCCACCATGACCCTGAGCTCCTCCTCCGGGAACCTGGGGTGTCTTTGCCGTGCCATGGGGTGGTGTTGGTGATGTGTGGGGTGGAGTGTGGGGTGATAAGTGGGCTGATATGTAGTGGGGTGTTGTGTGAGGTGCGTGGAAGTTCTGTGGGTGATGGTGTTGTGTGCCTGTGGATGCTATTGTTCTTGCTGGTGCTGTCTCTCTCTGGCTTTCGTTCGTGAATTGTTGTCATAAGGGTTTGTGGGTGATGTGGGTGTGGGTTTTATATTGTATTGGGTGTGTGGGAGTGGTGTGTGTACGTGTATCAGGTGTGTGTATTTCGAACTGTCCAATGTGGCTGTGTTTTGTAAATGTGTGTGTATTTTGAGCGCAGTGGTGTGTACCGCCAATGGAATACCGCGGTTGAAAGACTGCCGCGTGGATTCGTGTGTCGTGATAGTGTGGGCGTATTTCTGTTGGCGTGACGGTGGAGGTTTGGTTTTCGCCAGTTTATCACTGGCCTTTGATGTGGCGGACTTGTGTGGGTTTCTAGATTTTGGCGGATTCAAAACTGTGGGTCATAATAGCTGTGGCGGAATTCCGCGGCCATGGCGGTGTGTTGGCGGTCTTCTGCACGGCGGTAAGCGTGATTTACCGCCAATGTTGTAATGAGGGCCACTGTGTCACACAACACCAACATCACAGCCACATCGCAGCTATAAATACAACTGACACACTCACATTGCACACATGCCTTGGACTGCTGTGATATTGAACACACATATGCATAGATATGTCCTGGAACACATACACCACTCCCATTAAACAGCCCTGCACTGGACACACACATCACCAGCATTGCAACACAATGGAAGGACAATGAGATGCACAATAGACAGAGAGACAGACACAGAAAGATCACTATGATAAAATTACTTTCACAATAGGGATGGGGGCATCATGAACACTCGGGGGGGATCTGCCCTGGAACACATTACACTTTGCACATGCCCCTAAAACAACATTGGCACAGGATCTGGCTCTTAGGTATCTCAGGGCCAAACAATACTAGAGCCATATGACATGCCTATCTGCACAATGTGTAAGTGCAAGTCAAGAAAACACATACAGCTGAAACTGCATGGGACATACATCTAGATGAAGTAGGTGCAAGGTACACACATCAAAGAGGACATATGCACAGTCAAATGCAAAGGAGGCCAACACCTTCCATGTGTGAAACTCCCACACACAAGACAAATGTACAATCCGTTATCAGAGGGACAAGTCTAAAACCATTTTGCTGACATTGGACAACACAAGTTTAAATACATACCATACGAAACAGAACACAATGCACTAAAAACACAATTGCAATTACACCCACAAATTCATACAGTCAACATATACCTTTGTCTTAGGTGGCACCAGCACGGCCCAAAAGTCAGGTATTGCAAACAACAGCAAATGGAGTTGCAGGCAGGTTGAAACACACACAACTGTGGACATAGAACAGAAATATCTCAGAAATAACACAAAGGTAGAAAAGGAATTGCAGGACAAATGTGTACCCAAAAAAACAACTGTTTGGGTTTAATCTATAGCAAATTGAAAATGTCAAAGTCCATTGGCCAGTCCATCAGTCTTTAAAGTGTGCAGTACTGTATCAACACTTGACTCCTATAATGGCCAGGGAACCTCCAAAGGAAGGGGCATCAAGTGGGCAGGCAGGCACTTCAGGGATAATCCTTGGGGGGGCAAATTTGGAATGGATGGTTTCAGTTTTGGAGGGGTGGGCTCTTTCTTAGGAGGGGTGGACGTCTTGATGGGGAGGGGTATGGGTACTTGGAGGTGGGTAGGTGTTACAGGGAAGGACTTGGGGGTGGCAGGGATGGGTTGGGATGTGGGTACGGGCCTCTTGGGTTTGGGATGGGATGGAGGGAACAGGGGAAAGGGCAACCTAAAAAACAACTTTCCTTAGTAACATAGGGATGGTCATCAGAAGGGGGTGGGGATTTGGAGGTTGAGGGAGTGGTTGACTGGGTCGGTGTGGATGTCTTAGGTGTGTGCATATGTGAGGTATGCTTCTGTTTGGGTGGTGTTTGCTGCATGTGTGAGTGTAGGCATTTGCACGTCTTGGAGGGCTGGGAGGTGGAGTTTCTGATGATGTGGGAGTGGTGAATGTGTATGTCTCTGTTGGGGTGATGTCTGCAAGTATGCTTGTAGTATAGAATGTGTGTCTGTCTGTTGGGTGGTGTCTGCAGGTATGGTGGATGTGGTGTATGTCTGTGTGTCTGTTGGGATGGTATCTGTGGGTATGCTGGATGTGGTGGATGTCCATGTGTCTGCTGGGGTTGTGTGTGCGGGAATGGTAGATGTGGCAAGTGTGTCACTGCCTGTTGTGGTGGTGTCTGTGGGTATGCTGGCTGTGGTGTGTGGGCTGGTGGGGTAGTGAGGGTGTCTAGGGAGGTGATGGCTGATGTGTGTTTGGGTATCTTTTGAGTGTATGTGTGTTGGTGTGTCTTATGATGTTTGTGTTCATGTGTGCTGCTTGTGTGTGTTGAGATTGGTGTGTGCAGATCTCTCTGTGTCGGTGGCATCTTGACCCAAGGTCACGTGGCCGATGCTTCCCCACTCGGCTGTGCCCTGTCTACTTCGCTTCCCTGGGCTGATGCTGAAACTATAAAGAGAAATAGCATCAGCACATGTCCATGATCACACTTGTACATCAGCTCTGATTAGAAAACATGACCATGATGTCAAGTAGGCCACAGCAACAACTCCACCAAAGTGGCCCGCACATATTTTACCATATGCATGCATGCTATCCGAACTGTCAACAGTTGCCCACAGTTAAATCAGGATCTCAGACAAATACAATTGCATGGCTGAAGTTGTGCAATCACAGCAATCATTGAACAAGTAGAAGACTACATCACCTTAAATGCTTTGCCTCATGGAGCATACCTCAGTTACCTGTTGTCATACAGTAGTAGCCCAATGCCAGCTGCATTCCCACAGCCCCCACACAAGGTCATGCAGATAACTTTGGTCCTCATTATGAACCTGGCGGTCGGTGATAAAGTGGCAGTAATACCGCCACCAGGCTGGCGGCAATTACCTCCAAATTATGACCATGGCCGTGTTATCGCCGATAGACAGCCAATGTACCATACCGACTGCCAGGGTGGAAACAACAGCCACCAAGGTTGTAGCCGCCTACAGCCAGGAGGAACTCAATGATCCGCCCACCATATAATGACCTAGGAAACCTCTACCTTTTCCGGGGCGGTACCAACAGCAGCAAAAGCCTGGCGGAAACTGAGCTCAGAAGGGAAAGGACTCACCATTGGAGACCCAGGGAACAACCATGCCGCCATGGAGCCCAAGCTGCATGTCTTCCCCATGGTCTTCTACGTGCTGCTCCACCATGAACACCAACAATGGCAAAGACGACGACAGTGAGTACAGCCACCTAGCACACAAGTGAGGGGGGGAGGAAAACAACAGTGACACACACACGCACAACACACACCCCTCAACACCATACACAAAATCAGCTGCGTTACTAAAACATCTTTACCCTGTACCTCGGATTAATAATGCAAGGACAAAGGGGGTTATTCTAACTTTGGAGGAGTGTTAATCCGTCCCAAAAGTGATGGTAAAGTGACGGATATACCACCAGCCGTATTACGAGTTCCATAGGATATAATGGACTCGTAATACGGCTGGTGGTAAATCCGTCACTTTTCCGTCACTTTTGGGACGGATTAACCCCTCCTCCAAAGTTAGAATAACCCCCAAAATGTTTTCGAAAAAGTGAATGTAATGAGAGCAACACATCAAGATAATTAACATAGGCAAGGTAATAGATATATACATATGTACATAAAAAGGGACACAGTCCAGTCCACAATGTGCATTGTCCACATGGCCACAGGCCAAATTCCAAAGCCACACATGGCACCTGCCTCAACAGGGAGAGGACACTGAAGGGGCATCAGTTTGGAAATAGGAAGGCTCCTCAGGGGGACGGGAGATGGGGGGGCACCTCAGCTGGCAGATGGAACATGACCACTGTCTCTGGAGGGGGCAATATGCCCTATGCTTGGTCCTGAAGAGTGCAAGGCCACAGTCTCTCAAGTGGGTGACTTGCCCACATGCTCTAGAGGAGGCATTGTGCCCAGTGCTCTTGATACTGGGGAGGCTGGGGTAGGTGGGTGTCTTGCCCACTGGTTCTGGAGGGTGCCTCATGCCATGTGCTCTTGATCCTGGGGAGGCTGGGGTAGGTGGGTGTCTTGCCCACTGGTTCTGGAAGGGGCATCATGCCCTGTGCTCTTGATCCTGGGGAGGCTGGGATAGGTGGGTGTCTTATCCACTTGTTCTGGAGGGGGCATTGTGCCCTGTGCTCTTGATCCTGGGGAGGCTGGGGTAGGTGTGTGTCTTACCCACTGGTTCTGGAGAGGGCATCGTGCCCTGTGCTCTTCATACTGGGGAGGCTGGGGAAGGTGGGTGTCTTACCCACTGGTTCTGGAGGGGGCATCGTACTCTGTGTGCTCTTGATCCTGGGGAGACTGGGGTAGGTGGGTGTCTTGCCCACTGGTTCTGGAGACAGCATAATGCCCTGTGCTCTTGATCCTGGGGAGTGCAAGGTCACAGTCTCTCAGGTGGGTGTCATAGCCACAGGATTTGCAGGGGTCAGGCCACATAGCAGCCCATGGAGGCAGGATTACATACCATCCGCCGGCAGTGATGGCAGCTTAGTGGTGGTAGTGGTGCTGCTGCTGGTGGGGGGAGGCTCCTGCCCATATCCTGCAGCCTCGGACGGCTGCTCGGTGGTGGTGGTGCTGCTACCGGTGAGGGGAGGCTCTTGACCATCCCCTGCAGCCTCAGATGGCTGCTCAGTGGTGGTGATGCTGCTGCTGCTATTGCTGGTGGGGGGAGGCTCCTGCCCATCCCCTGCAGCCTCTATGGCTGCTCAGTGGTGGTGGTTGTGGTGGTGCTGCTGCTGGTGGGGGAAGTCTCCTGCCTATCCCCTGCTGCCTCGGACGGCTGCTCAGTGGTGGTGGTGCTGCTGCTTCTTCTGGTGGGGGGAAGCTCTAGCCCATCCCCTGCAGCCCCCAACGACTGCTCAATGGTGGTTGGTTGTGGGGAATCCATCACAGTTCCAGCCCCAGGCCCCTTGCTCTTCCTGCCTACTGGTGCAGGCTCTTTGCTCTTTCTGGCAGCAGGTGGGGAAGGCTTCTTAGTTTTCCTGGCAGCAGCTGGGGTAGGCTCCTCAGTCTTCCTGGCAGCAGTTGGGGCAGGCTCCTCAGTCTTCCTGACAGCAGCTGGGGCAGACTCCTTTAACTTCTTACCAGCAGCTGGGGCAGGCTCCTTGCTCCTTCCGGCAGCTGTGTCAGGCTCCTTTCCCTTGAGGCTGCCTGGTGCAGGCTCCTTCACCCTCAGGACATGTGCCCTGGATCCTTTCCAACAGCGAGTGGGTATGGTGACGACTGGGGCCATGGACTGGGTGGCTGAGGTGCTTTGCTGGGTTTTTGCCTTTCTGGCCAGATGTGCAGCACGGGGTGGGAGGGGTAGGGAAGAGGTCAATGATGGACAGGAAAAGTTTCTTAGGGACACTGAGGCAGGAAGCAGGAGAAGGTTTGGGAGTGGAGGAAGAGGGAGTGGTTGTAGGAGGTGTCTGTCTGCTGATTTTGGGTGCAGGTGCACAGGATGGATGCTGTTGTGAGGTGGATGGCTATTGGGTGTCTGAGTGCTTGCATTTGTGTACCTTGGGAGGGGGGAACAGACACAGTGGGAGAGGACACAGGGGACGTATGCATTGCTGTTGTGGAGATGTCTGCCGGTGAGGTGTGTGTTCTTCTAGGTTTGGTGGAGATGTTGGAAGTGGATGATGGTGTATTGCATGCAGGTGTGAGTGTAGACGGAACTAGGAGGGAGGTGGAGGAGGAGGAGGAAGGGGACCCAGTGGAAGTTGTGGATGTTGGTATGTCTGCATCTGGATGGTGTTTGTGTGAGTGCCTGTGGGATGTAGTGTGGTGCTTGTGTTTGTCTGAACCACTCTTGTGTGTTGTCTTGTGTGCATGCTTGTCTGCCTGTGCGCTTGAGATAGGTTGGGGTTGAGGTGAATGGGATTGGGAAGAGGAAGTTGAGGGGGGGACGGTGGAAACAGGGACAATGGCTGCCATCAGAGAGGATGCCGGAGCCTGGATTGATCTCTGTTGGGCCGCCAAGCTGGTGTGAATACCCTCCAGGAATCCATTAGTCTGTTGCATCTGGGCTGCCAGCCCCTGGATGGCATTCACAATGGTTGATTGCACTACAGAGCTGGGTCTCAGGAGATAAATAGCCTCCTCACTCAGGGCAGCAGGGCTCACTGGGGTACGGCCTGAGGTGCCTGGTGCGAAGGAGATGCCCATCCTCCTGGGTGAGCGGGCATGGGCAACTCGATGAGGGGCTGCTGGGAGGGTGGTGCTGGTACGGGGTGGCGGCTTTACCTGTAGCTGGGGTGGTCACAGAGGTGTCCGCCACCACCAGGGAGCTTCCATTGGAGGAGGTATCTGTATCAGACCTGTCCCCTCCAGTGTCTGCTGTGGTGCTCCCCTCGCCCTCCGTCCCACTGGTGCCCTTAGCGTCGGTGGACTCTGCCTCCTGGGTCCTGTGGGATGCAGCTCCCTCCATCGCCGGTGCCTCTGCTCCTCCGCCAGATGATGTTAATACACATAAGGACAGGGTGACAAAACAAAAAGGGGGGTAGATACAAAGGATAAACTTGATCAATGGCTGCACCAGCACCACCGTTGGCGTACATAGCATCCTCACACACAGGGAACAGGCCTACGCAATATGCATTGCACTACCAGTGATATTGCTGGCCACCAAGGCATGGGGAGGGGCACACACTGGCAAATTCAGCACACCTGGGACCCATGCAGCCCTGACCAGTAGTGGACGCCTTCGAGCTAGGTAGCAGGGCTATCCCCTTCAAAACCCTGTTCACCAGGGAACCTGTGCTGCAATGTCAGACCTGGCCTCTGGGCACCCTCTGACACACATCCACCACCGGGATACCACTCCACCAGGCATTAATAGTAATGATGGGCACTGTACTCACTCCCTTGTGGCTGCTGTGATGCCCTCAAGCACCCACCCATCTCTGGATAGGCCACCGCCAGTATGCGGGCCATCAGGGGGGTCAGGGTTCGACACAACATCAGCACAATTACCTCACTTCCACCTGTCCCTCCACACAGGACAGGTGGACGCCATTTCAGGGGTGGGGGCAAGCCCTGGATAATTGCTGCATCACTGTTTATATTTGGACATACTAGACAATTCACACTGACCCATTACAAATTAACAGCATGCAATGTTCTATTGTAGCTCGATTGTTCAGTTTGTGACTGGCTCCTCAATCTTTTTCCCCATAGATTGCTACCGATGGGAATGAACAGGAGATGGAGACATACCCCTGTGTACAGACCCCTGGTGGACTTGGCAACAATGGAGGACAGGCACATAATATTCACCTATAGACTTGACAGGGCCAGAATCACAGAGCTGTGTGCCTAATTGGAGCCTCACCTGATATCTGCTATCCGACACCCCACTGGGATCCTCCCTCTTGTGCAGGATCTATCTGTGCTCCCTTTCTTGGCAACTGGTTCTTTACAAGTGACAGTGGGCTTGGCAGCAGGAATGTCACAGCCAATATTCTCAATAGTGCTGACAAGAGTGTTGTCTGCCCTGATTAAACACATGTGAAGCTACATTGTATTTCCCCAGGTGGAAGATTTGCCCACAGTGAAGGACAAGTTCTATGCAATGGAACATATCCCCAACATAATGGGGCGGTTGATGGAACACATATTGCATTTGTCCCCTCCTGTCAAAATGAACAGGTGTACGGAAATTGTAAGAGTTGCCACTCTATGAATGTACAGATGGTGTGCTTGGTGGACCAGTACATCTCCCATGTCAATGCTACGTATTCTGGGTCTGTGCATGATGCCTTTGTCCTGAGGAATAGCTGCATTCCAAATGTGATGGGCCAGCTTCAGAGGCACAAGGTGTGGCTAATAGGTGAGCCCTGGTCCCCACCCAGTATATGTTTATGTATGGGTATGGTGTGGGCCATATGGGATAGTGTGATGCTAAATGTTGTCCATCAATATTTGCAGATGACTCTGGTTACCCAAACCTGTCTTGGCAGCTGACCCCTGTGAGGAATGCCAGGACAATGGCAGAAGAACGTTACAATGAAGCACATGGGCGAACAAGAAGGATTCTGGAATGGACCTTTGGCCTCCTGAAGGCCAGGTTCCGGTACCTCCATCTAACATGTGGATCCCTGCGCTACTCACCAAAGAAGGTCTGACAGATAATAGTGGCATGCTGCATGCTGCACAACCTTGCCCTGAGACACCATGTGCCTTTTCTGCAGGAGGAGGAGGCTGGAGAATCCCTTGTGGATCCAGCAGTGGACCCTGTGGACAGTGAGGATGAGGAGGCAGAGGATGAGGATGAGGACAACAGAACAGCAGTCATCAGACAGTACTTCCAATGACACACAGGTAAGACAGTGTTACTTCACATTTCATTGTAATTATTTTTTAATTTCTGTAGCACTGGCATGCTTTTATTTCCCACTTCTATGCCCACTTACTGTACCCTTTGGCAATCCTTTTTACAGATGTTGGTGCCTCACAATAGTTCCTGGTGTGATCACTGCAGCCAGCATAGGCCATTGACATGTGCTCATTTACTGTACAGTTGAATTGCATTGTTTGCACCTGGTTAAATGAATAAATATTAGAAATATTTGACATACTCCATACGTCTATTTTTTCCAAGGGTGTTTATTGAAGTGCTAAGAAAAAGAGGGGCAAGTGCAATGGGATAGGGTGATGATGGAGGAAACTCCAGGGTATTGTTCCAGTCTATTTGTAGCACAGATGCATTGTTCAAGGGGACATAGTAAGGAGAGCAATGTCAGTTCAAGGTGGACAGGGTGACTGTGTGGGACACAAGGGTGACAATTAGGATAGTCTCATTTCCTGGCGGGGATCTTGGCAAGTGTCTCTAGCTTCAATCTGGATCGCAGGGAACATTGGCGGGTGGTTCTCCTTCTGCAGGGGAGGGGTGCTGGTGGCCTGTTGGTCCTGTGGTGGGGCTTCCTGTCCACTAGCGGCAGCGGAGGTGGAAGGCAGTTCAGATGTCTGGCTAGTGGCAGGGGCCCGCGGTTGTGAGACTGCCTCTTCTATGGAGACCAGGGTGGTGTTGATGGCCTGCAAGTCCTCCCTGATCCCCTGATACTGTCCCTCGTGCAGCTGCCTGTTCTCCTGCACATTGTCCAAGATCTGGCCCATCGTGTCCTGGGAATGTTGATATGCTCCCAAAATCTCTACAAGTGCCTCCTGGAGAGTCGGTTCCCTGGGCCTTTCCTCCCCCTGGTGCACAGCAGTCCTCCCAGTTTCCCTGTTGTCCTGTGCCTCTGTCTCCTGAACGGTGTGCCCACTGCCACTGACCCTAGGTCCCTGATTGTCTTGGGTATGAGGTGTGGCCTGGGGTCTCTGTAGAGGTTTACACACTTCTGATTGACCTGTCTTGGGGACAGAGGTATGGGTATGCCGGGTGGGTGCTGTGGTGGTGTTTCCTGATGGGGGAGGCTCTGTGGTGGTGTGTGACTGGGCCAGGGTAACCTGCTGTCCAGAGGTTCCTGATGGGCCAGGTTGGTCATCCAGATCCAGAAGTCCAGAGTTACTGTCATCACTGTGGGCCTCTTCTGTGGGGGGCAGCATATTGCTGGCACCTCCTCTCCACTGACATTGGCTGGGGTACCTGTGGGGATGTAAATGCTTTGTTATTATTTCTGTGTCTGACATATTGTCATCTGTGGCTTGCCCTCTTTGGTTACATTTGACCTGCCAGTTTTCACTTGTGTACGTTGGTATGTGGTGGGATAGCTGATTCTCTCTAGTGTGCATGCTTTAGTGATATGTGTCCATGCAGGGCTGTGAGTGGTGTCCATGCATTAGTATGACATGCAGGGCTTGGCAGTGGGATGAGTAAGATGTGATGGTGGGGGTGTGGGACGTGGTGATGTGATGGGAGTGAAGGTGAGGGTGGGGTATGCGATGGCATGCAGGTAGGGGGGGTAATAGTAGTATAGAGTTGACTTACCAGAGTCCAGTCCTCCTCCTACTCTGGCCAGGCCCTCAGGATGCAGTATTGCCAAGACTTGCTCCTCCCATATTGTTGTGGGGGAGGAGGTGGGGGTCCACTGCCAGTCCTCTGCACAGCAAGTTGGTGTCTTGCTGCAATGGAACGTTCCTTCCCCAGTAGGTCGTTCCACCTCTTCCTGATGTCATCCCTGGTTCTTGGGTGCTGTCCCACAGCATTGACCCTCTCCACGATTCTCCGTCATAACTACATCTTCCTAGCTATAGATGTCTGCAGCACCCATGCTCCAAATAGCTGTGGCTCTACCCTGATTATTTCCTCCACCATGACCCTTAGCTCCTCCTGAGAATCAAGGGTGTCTTTGAGGTGCCATGGGTGTTGTGTGAGTTGTGTAGGTGAGGGTGTGTAGGGTGATGTGTCGGGGTGTGTGATGTGGGGTGCGTGGGTGGTGTATAGGTGGAGGTAGTGTGTGGCTCTGGTTTTGTCTGTGGTCATGGTGTCTGTCTCGTGCCAATGGTTTGTAATAGTAAAAGGTTGTGCGTAATGTGGATGTGTGTTTTATAGTGGTGTGGGTGGTGTGTGTATGTGTGTCAGATTGTGTGTTGTTTGAATTGTCCAAAGTGGTGTTGTTTTGTTTGAGTGTGTGAATTTTGAGCGTGGCGGTATGTACCACCAATGGTTTACCGTCATTGAATGTCTGCCGTGGTGATTTGTGGGTCATAATGTGATGGACGTTGTTCTCTTGGCGTAACGGTGTGGGTTTTGATACCACCACTTCATCACTGACCTTTGCACTGGCGAAATTATGCCTGTGGCTGAATAGTGAAGGATTGGTATGTGTGTGTCATAATATGGTGGACGGATATCTGCCGCGGTGGTGGTAAGTTGGCGGCAGTCAGCGGGCGGTAAGTGGGATTTACCACCAATGTTATAATGAGGGCCTTTGTGTCAAATACACAATCACAATCACAAAAAAATGATGCTCCCAGAGCATGCCATGTTGCTGACAATAGTACAGTAGCCTGGAGAAGGTGAGATGGAATTACTCATGCTGATGCTCCCTGAGCATGCCATGTTGCTGACAACAGTACAGTAGCCTGGAGAAGGTGACATGGAATTACTCATGCCACACTGGAAACATATCCACAATCCACACTTCACCATGTGAACTTTGTACCAGTTAAGTCATGGAGGCAGTACCAATGTTGCTCAGATATACCACACATTTGGCATGGAAATGTATAATGTAGACATCATGTGCAAAACGACAGTAAGATTAATTCCTAAAATCCACAATACAATGAATCAGAAAGTCCCATGGAAATCACCACTAATGTCTGGCATTCCTTACAATGACATACCCTGATTGCATCAACATACACCATTAGTCTTTTGTATATTGGAGTGGCCCAAGGATTTACAAGTAGTTGTAGAAGGACCTCCACATGTTGCCCAATGCGAAGCTACATCACTGTCTAAATGTCGGTTCTGCAAAGCCAAATGTCTGTGGATGAATGGTTGTATCCAACCACATGTGATTTTAACTGGAAATGTACATTGTAGCTACAATATCTAGTCATATGTCTTGTCCTTCATGCTACTGCAGTTGTACATGCCAAATGACATGCACTGAGGGGGTGAGAGTATGTGTCAGCCAATAATCAATGCACCACATGAAATTTAACCCCATTGTAAATGTCCTATTCCACACACAGGGTAACATACACATATATGTGAGGGCATACAGAAATCATCCCATAAACAGAGGTAGACCATGCATGAAACAGCAACTTACAAATGTTTTCCAAAAGAGAAAGGGACACCTGCTGACATGTAGGCACAGTGATTGTTGGCAACAATGATGACACATAAATCATGTCAATGGACATTTGCCACTTACAAAGGGAAAATATTGATCTGTAGCTGCACCCAAAGAACAATGTATGCCCTGTCACGTGTATGATGGTCATCTTCACATTACAGACAGTAGTGAGGCACCCCTACCCATCACACACTGAAGAATAGTAGCCTCTGGGTGGCTGATGCCAAAATACTCATTTGACCTGACACATGGCTAAAGACAGTGATTCATTACTTTCTTTCTTATGGCCTGTGGCACTGAGGAGTAGTGGTCTGTTGCATGGAATTGACACCCACTACAACAGCAAACAGCACTTGATTGATAAATGTACACAGCCATATGTTGTCCCTGGAGAGAAAATTGTTTGTGGATTGTACACAGTTGTGTCCTTGGTCCGTGGGCAAATAGGCTTGACACATCAATTTGCACCGCTTGACATGTCTTCACAAAGAATCACTCATCTACGGTGTTACACATGGCTCATCCCTAATCTTCAAGGGGAGATGGCAAAACCTGACACATTCACTTGGCAATGTGACCTGCAGGAATATGCCCTGTACTCACTCCCTTGTGACTGCTGTGCTGTCCTCAAATGCCCATCAAGGTCTGGGTAGGCCACCATCAGAATGTCCAATGTGCGCCCATCCACATTGGGAGGACATCCCCGGCTGGACCTCTGCAATCCTCCTGGCCCAGCATCTCAGGTCCTCCCTCCTCTTTTGACAGTGGGTGCTCCGCCGGATGTGGATCCCAGGGTCTGCACTTTCTGGGTAATAGCAGGCCATACCCCCTTCTTTTGATGGGTGTAAGCCTACATGGATGCAAAAGTCAAATCAAGGGGTTACAATCACAAGTTTTTCCTCAAATGGTTGAGTCACATGCATGTCAGAAACACCAAGCTAGAACTTTGCAATTTGTTAGCGTGAATTACACAAGCCAATAAGTATCGGGAAATGAAAATGGACATATATATTTCCACTAGCAGACTAACCCAGTACCCTGCTCAAGGTCTACACTGATTAAGCAAGCTTAGTGATATCAGGTAGCCCATGCTCCAGCAACATATACTGTGGTGTGAGCCATAATGAAACACTACACACCTATTTACCTTCTGAATGGTAAACTCTTTAGGACTGACTGGACCAACCCATTCACACTCTGTCAGGTTGACTCACTGCATACAGTCCCACAGGTAACTAATATAATACAGACTTCACCATAACACTTAAGTGGCAATCAAGGGGCTGGCATGGTGGGTACATAAAGGCGGTGATTCTAACCGCGGCGGGCGGCGGTCGCCGCCCGCCATGCGGTTACCGCCAAAGGACCGCACCGCGGTCACAAGACCGCGGCGGCCATTCTGGCTTTCCCGCTGTGCTGGCGGGCGACCGCCAAAAGGCCGCCCGCCAGCACAGCGGGAAAGACCCAGCAACGATGAAGCCGGCTCCGAATTGAGCCGGCGGAGTTGCTGGAGTGCGACGGGTGCAGTAGCACCCGTCGCGAATTTCAGTGTCTGCTAGGCAGACACTGAAATTCTTTTTGGGGCCCGCTTACGGGGGCCCCTGCAGTGCCCATGCCATTGGCATGGGCACTGCAGGGGCCCCCAGGGGCCCCGCGGCACCCCCTACCGCCATCCTGTTCCTGGCGGGAGACCCGCCAGGAACAGGATGGCGGTAGGGGGTGTCAGAATCCCCATGGCGGCGGAGCGCGCTCCGCCGCCATGGAGGATTCTCAAGGGCAGCGGGAAGTCGGCGGTACACCGCCGACTTTCCGTTTCTGGCCGCGGCTGTACCGCCGCGGTCAGAATGCCCAGCGGTGCACCGCCAGCCTGTTGGCGGTGCTACCGTGGTCATTCGCACTGGCGGTTTTTACCGCCAGGGTTAGAATGACCACCAAAGTGTCTCCCTTGTCCATGTGTAGACATGTGGCCTACCAAATGCAGACTCATGCCACTTCAGGGGGTGTGTTTTGTGGTATGTACCAGTACCACAGAACACTCCTTTGGACCTATGGGTCCATCCTACAGTGATGGCATCCAACATACAAAAGCATGCTTTGTACAGTTTCTGCTATGTGACTAAGATACTGTGTCACATATCAAGGCCCCCCAGGAATCAACAAACATTCTGCACTGTAAGTTTGTCATTTGTTCAATACACCTCCACAGGACAAATATGACCTGTGTAAAGGTGTGGGAGTACGGGAACTGTTATGACTCAAAATCACACAGTGACCATGATACAAAATTCACATATGGACTAATTTAATGATTTACCTCAGTACCCATTCGTAACATGGTCAAAGAACTAAGGAATTCAGGACAGGTTTTGCAACTAGAGCATCATATTGTCCACATGACATGATCTGCTGGTGTACAGGGAGTGGGCAAAGTTCCTCAGTTGCATAGCCATAGTGACTCTCCCACAGCCTAGACTAGGTCCTATACTGGGAGAACATTTCACAGGCCTTGGTCTCTGCAGTTTGAGCATACAGAACCTACATGACCCTCCATTTCCATTATTTTCATGCATGACAGTACATCATGTGGCCATCAGCAATTAGGTAAGTGGTGTGTGTGGCAACCTGAAGAGCAGAGTGAGTAAGGATATGGATTCCAGACAACAGTTGGGCAAGGCCAGATGTGGGTTGAAAGATCTGTGGTACTATACACCTTGTTTATAGGATCCTCAGATGACTCATACAAAATGTTTACACAGCTCATGCTGTCAAGCACGTACATGTTGTCCAACATTTACAGCCATCATAAAGAAAGAAATATCACTGGATGGCAGTAAAGTCTCCTTGCCTAGTAATCCAGCACTAGAAGGATATAGTACCCCATACACCTCACACAGCACACTGTGACTGAACTTAAATATAGTACTGGCCACCAATACCTGAACAATGTACATACCATTGATTCCACACAGACTGCAACAACAGACACCCAAGAAGATTAACCGGCACACAGAGGCACACTGTAGCCTGTGAGGAGAGAAAGGATGGTGAAGTACAAAGAAAACTGTGCATATTAGGTACTTACCTGTTTCTCTGGTGATCCATAGAAATGTCCATACAGGGGTAGGACCTCATTGACAAACCTCTCCATCTCCTCTGGAGAGAAGGCAGGGGCCCTATCACCTGCTGGACTTGGCATGATTGCTGCCAGAGGTGGCACATAGCAGCTCAGGTTGTGGAGATGTTGCTGGTAGCAGTGTCAGGAGTTAAGTGAGTGAATCTGCACAACATGGAGGTCACATCTGCCACTTATGCGGTCGTCACCGCCAGCGGACATAGCCATTAGGCCACAACTGCCACTGGCAACAATGTTAGACTATGGCTGTGTCCACCACAGTTGCAACCACCTACTGCCATGGCGACTTCCTCTGGCGGTTGCAGGCGGTTCCTAATGTCCAGGGGACCATGCCAGGCATCCTCCATTTTGGTGGCCTGACATGCTGTATTGGGCTTTTTAAACTGTTTCACACCTACAATACATGTTGTGTTGCATTACACACATCCTCATCTTGTCGTGTCATGTAGGTCCTTCTAGTTATCCACCAAGTAGTATGCTGCAGGGCACAGATGGAATTCTACAGTGGTGCACGGTCCAACGAAGCCAATGGTCATTTTGGTGGTCGGAATTTACAATCACATTTTGAGGGGCAATTGCTTTGAACATATTTGAGTTTTGGCAACATCCATGTCATAGACATGTATGAAAAGAATGGGGGTCACATGCGACTTGCATTGGGTGTTACGTCTATCCAGTCAGAAATGCTTTGTCACATGATAGTATTGGCATGCATAATGTATGTTGCTGTGGCCACACTGACTAATGTTACAAATCATGTCTTGACACACATAGGTACCCTGGAAGAGGGAGAATGTGACAACCTTCTGTCCACCGTCCACTGCCAGACCTTCAGACCATAGCAGAATGCCATATCATAATGTACTACCATCTGAATAGGCAAACAATAGTGAATTTATGCCATCAGTTGGAGCCAGATCTGGTACCAGCTATTAGTTATCCAACCAGCAAACCTCCCATTATACAAGTCATGCAAGTTTTGCACTTCCTGACCACAGGGTCCTTTCAACATACAATGGCCCTATCTGCTGGTATGTTCCAACCTATGTTCAGTCTGGCATAGAAGGGTTTCGTCTCAGCAATGATGAAACACATTGAGAGCTATATCAGGTTCCCCGATGTGAGGATTTAGCCCATGTGAAGGCTGACTTCTTTGATTTTGGACACATCCCATATGTGGTGGGGGCAATTAGTGGCACATATGTTGGCATGGTGCAACCACAAGCCACTGAACAAGTCTATTGCACCCAAAAGAGTTTCCATTCCATCAACGTGCAAGTTGTCTGGCAGATCTCTACATATCAGATGGGTGTGTCCGTTATTTGGGTTCAGCCCATGATTTCTTCATGATGTGGAACAGCACCATACCCGAGCTGATGTCACAACTACACCCAGAGAGGGCCTGGCTGGTTGGTAAGTCACATGTGTCCTGATTGTGTACGAGCAATGTCAGGTGCTACAATCATGAAGTCAGTGACTCATTGTTGCACTTCTGTCCCATTCCTTGACAGGAGTCTCTGCAAATCCAAACCATCCTTGGTTGTTGATGACGGTGAGGAATCCAATTACATCAGGGGAAGTCTGCTTCAATGAGGCCCATGGAAAAATGTGGCAGCCGGTGGAGTGGCCTGAAGGCCAGATTCCGCTGTCTTGACCGTATTGGTGGAACCCTCCTCTACTCATCCGGGAAAGTGTGTTGGATCACAGTGGCATGCTGCATGCTCCACAACATCATCCTGTGGAGGAATGTCCCTTACATCCCAGAATAGGGGGAGCCTATATTGCCACCGGGTGAGACTCCTGAAATGCAACCTAAGGATGACAGAGGTGAAAAGGAAGGTGCTGACATGCAGGGAGATCTCATCAACAGCTAGTTTTCATGAGTGTAAGTATGTCATTTGATGCAATAACAGTGATTGTACAATGAACTGTATCTGTGAGAATGTGCAGGTTGAGTGTTTTTGAAACAGCTGGGGAGCTGATACTCTGCAATATTCAGCCAAAGGCTGCTTAATAAGATAGCTTTTGACACATTCCCACCTTGATGGTGTTCCTTTGTTTGTGTCAGTTTCCTTGCAATGAACTGTGTTTTCTTGTTTGCTTGCTATGTGACTTGTGTCACAGGTATGGTTTCAAGCATATACTTATTGTTCTGTCTTTGTACAGCTACCTTCACCATGCCATCTTCAAGTGGGCATTTCAGAGTTGTGTCATTGGCAGGTATCTGATGCTGTTCTGGCATACAAAGTGGACATGGATTTTTCCAGGAAATGTAGGTTGCACAGTAGGGATGTATGAGACCTGTACCAAGAGAGTTTGCACAGTTTTTGGGTGGGGTACACAAGCGCATATTGCACTTGTTTTGTGCTGTGCAGTGGGCCAAATGCATCATTTGTGTCATCATGTGGCCATAAGATGTGTAGTTCTAGCTTTTGACCAAATCATTTTACCTTCACATTGGCTAAACACTCTTTTTTCTCTGACTTGTATGTAGCTGTAGATGTGTTATATATTTGCAGGTGACAGTGCCTGTGCCACAACACTGACATATGTTTGTGTCATACCATCAGATGCATTGTAACTGGATTATGATGGGCATGTAATCGGGGACTGTTGTACTGACATCTGTCTGTAACTTGGATTATGTAATGTTGGATTACTTTGGTGTGGTATGTGATAAGGCTCAAGCTACTGACATCAACCACTTTAATGTTGGCCTATTCTACAGTACAATGTCTGACAAAGCTTATGCTACCATGGTCTGGAGGACTGTACCTTGAAATATGTACTTTGACATATTGACACCTATGTGCTGCACACTGGAATAAAATTTTTGGTTTGATCAGACACTTGTACTAATGTTTTTGCGTGTAATGGTTGTAATCCTGAGCTTGGCACTGTGTACCTGTAACAAATCATTGCTTGCACAAGTAGCTTGTGTCTTCATCATATGGTTCACATGGTCTCACATCTCAAATGAGCAAAAAGTTGAAAATTAAGCAAGCAGCCAATGAGTTTGTGATGGGTGAATTTATTAAAATGCTAATGAAGAAAACAAATTTGGGACATGAAGAAACAAAAATGTAAAGTGAAGCAGTCAGTCATGATGAATGAAATCATTGGAGTAGATGTCTCACCATTTGGAGTCCAAAGTCTAGAATACTCCTCCCGTTGGAACTGGTAGGTGGTTGAGGATCAGTCAACAGAGTGAAAGTATGGCACACAAAGGAGGTCCTTTAGGAAGACATCACTTGCTGGCAGTGGTGGTTGTCTTGCTGTCCGCACCTTCTGGATTCTTTGCTGGGCATCCCTGCATGTGTGGTTGGGGGGATCTGCTGCTACAGAGGCAGGGGTGTCTGGGTCTGGCTCTTCACCTGGCGGGCTTCCCTTATGATAGCTGGCACCAATGTAGATGTGCCTGGTGAGGAAGAGCCAAAGGAAGGATTAGACTGTTGTTGGAAAGCACTGCCCAGGGTCATGTGAATGTCCATCAACACCCCTGTTAGTGAGGCCATGTTGGTGTTGCGGCTTCCCTATGTTCCTGCATGTTTCTGTGTATGTCCATCTGTAGCTGCTTGATTTCCTGGAGTTTGTTTAGCACCTGGTCCATCACACCTTGGAACTCCTGAAAGACCCCCAAGTCGGACTGAAGGTGTTGTGGCCAAGATCAGCCCCAGTGGCCTCTGACTGCTGGCCCACAGTATCCCTCCCATGCACTCTCCTCCAACGGGCCTGTGCCCTTGCCATAGGGTGACCTCTCCAACTTGTTCCTGGACACTCATTGTCAGAAGTCTAGCGCTGCAACTCAGGATCGAGGCCTGGGGGGCACAAGATGGTAGACACTGTGCTAGGTACAATTGTTGGGGGACGAATGGTTGCCTGTGATCTTGAGGCAACTGGGCTGGGAGGTGTTGATGTGGTCACAGTGAGACTGACTGCTGGTGTCTGTCCAGGCGGCCCAGATGGGCCAGAACCGTCCTCCACATCCAGATATCCAGGAGGGTCTTCTTCACTGAGGGCTTCATCCTGGGGGATAGTGGCAGTCTGTTCTGTGGCCTCTCTGTGCCCCATGGCTGTTCAACCTGTTGATATAAAACGTTCAAAGTTACTGGTTGTATTGTGACATCTGCCTCCAACAATTTGATTTTACAATAAGCAGTGACCTTGTACAAAGTTACGTTGCTGTTAATCCTATTGTGGCAAGTACACATTGTATTGGTCATATTGACATGCAGTTTGTGAAGCATGCCAATTCCTTTTAAGTCAAGCAGATGCTGGCATGTGCAGATCATGAGCACTTGGGTGGATGGCATGAGAACGCCATCTTGTCACCAGTGAAGTCAAAACAGTGGCTAGGCAAGATATGGCTTTGCCCATTAGGAGGCCTAGTTGAGTGTGATGCAGGCAAACCCAGGACTTCGTTGTATATGTGACTAGAGTCATCATGTATACAGTGCAGTGTGAATGTGTCTGCTGCCCATGTCAATCTTGTGAGGCATCTCAAGGCTTTATGAATAATTGTTATTCACACTGGGTAATGTATCATCCCTGTCCTCCAATATTTCATCTTGGATTAGCAACTCAAGATGGATCTATGTTGCGAGATACATCTGTGATTTGGGCATGATCTGTGCTTGATCTCTCCCTGGTGAGTATACTTCATTTGAGAATTGACAAACAGATGTGTTGTATCATGTGACTACTGCACTGGTGTCTGGAGTTACAGAATCAGTGCCGCCTGGGAGTTGCAGTCATGTAACTCTCTTTACCACATACACTTGACAAATGTTATCCTCCCAGATGAGTAAACTTCATTTGGAAGTTCACAAACAGGGGTATTTGGCAGCTGATCACTGGGCTGGTGGTTGGAAATACAGACACAGGTATTTCTGGTAGTTGCTGTCAGGTCACTCCCTCTACTTCCCACGATTTGACAAATGTTATCCTCCCAGGTGAGTACACTTCAATTGAGAGTTAACAATCAGGGGTATATGAGCAAGTGACCACTGGTCTGGTGTTTGGAGTCGGATAAACAGGGACTATTGTTCTTTGCAGTCAGATCACTCCCTCTGCTTCTCACCACTTGACAAATGGTATCCTGCAAGGTGAGTAAAGTTCATTTGGGAGTTCACAAACAGGGGTATTTAGCAGGTGATCACTGGGCTGGTGGTTGGAATTACAGAAACAGGGCTTTCTTGTAGCTGCATTTAGGTCACTCCCTCTACTTTCCACCACTTGACAAACGCCATCCTCCCAGGTGAGTATACTTCAATTGAGAGTTAACAATCAAGGGTATATGAGCAAATGACCACTGGTATGGTGTTTGGAGTTAGACAACAGGGGCTATTGTGCTTTGCAGTCAGATCACTCCCTCTACTTTTCATCACTTGACAAATGGTATCCTCCAGGGTGAGTACGTTTTATTTGAGAGTTATCCAACGGGCTATATGGGCGGGTGGGCACTGGGCTGGTGGTTAGAGTTACTGAAGCAGTGCCTCCCAGGAGTTTCAGTCATGTCACTCCCTCTGCTGCCCACCACTTTACAAATGTTATCTTCCCAGGTGAGTATACTTCAGTTGAGAGTTACCAAACAGGGAAATATGGGCAAGTGACTACTGGGCTGGTATTTGAAGTCAGACAAACAGTGCCTCCTGGGATTTGCTGTCAGATCACTCCCCCTTCTTCCCTCCACTTGACAAATGTCATCCTCCCATGTGAGTAAACCTCATTTGGGAGTTCACTACAAAATGGATGTTGGCAAGCGGACACTGTGCTGGTGGTACGAGTTTGAGTTAAAGGGCCTACTGGCTTTACCTTCAGGTCACTCCCTCTTTTTCCCACAACATGACAAATGGTAACCTCCCAGGTGGGTAAACTTCATTTGTGAGTTCACTAACAGATGGATGTTGGCAAGTGAACACTGTGCTGGTGGTTGGAGGTAGAGTTATATGGCCTATTGGGCTTTGCATTCAGATCACTTCCTCTACTTCCTAACGCTTAACACATTTTATCCTCCCAGGTGAGTAAACTTCATTTGAAAGTTCACTAACAGTGTGATTTTGGCAAGTGAATGCTGTGCTGGTGTTTAGAGTTACAGACACAAGGCCTCCTGGCCTTAGCAGTCATGTCAGTCCCTAAACTAGAAAGACTATAAATGTTATCTCTCCAGGTGAGTACACTTTGAGAGTTACCAAGCAACAGTGTTTGGAGAAGAGAACACAGGACTGGTGAGTGGAGTAACAGTAAGAGATCCTCCTGGCCTTAGCAGTCATGACAGTCCCTGTGCTATACATGCTATACAAATGCTGTCTCCCCAGGTTAATACACTTCATTTGGGAGTTACCAAACAGGGTCATATGGGCGGGTGGCCACTTGGCTGGTGGTTGGAGTTACTGAAACAGTGCCTCCTGGGAGTTTCAGTCATGTCACTCCCTACACTTCCCACCACTTGACAAATGTTATCCTTCCAGGTGAGTAAACTTCAGTTGAGAGTTACCAAAGAGGGAAATATGGGCAAGTGACCACTGGACTGGTATTTGGAGTCAGACAAACAGTGCCTCCTGGGATTTGCAGTCAGACCGCTCCCTCTACTTTCCTCCACTTGACTAATGTTATCCTCCCATGTGAATAAACTTCATTTGAGCGTTCACTACAAAATGGTTGTTGGCAAGTGAAACTTTTGCTGGTAGTTGGAGTTGGAGTTACAGGTTCTATTGGGCTTTGCATTCAAGTCACTTCCTCTACCTTCCACCACTTGACAAATGTTATCCTCCCAAGTGAGTAAACTTCATTTGAGAGTTCACTAACAGATGGATGTTGGTAAGTGAACACTGTGCTGGTGGTTGGAAGTAGATTTACAGGGCCCTTTGGGCTTTGCATTCAGGTCCCTCCCTCTACTTCCCACCAGTTGACAAATGTTATCCTCTCAGGTGAGTAAACTTCTTGTGGGAGTTCACTAACAGATGGACGTTGGTAGGTGAATATTGTGCTGGTGGTTGAAGTTTGAGTTACAGGGCCTTTTGGGCTTTGCATTCGGGTCACTTTCTCTACCTTCCACCACTTGACAAAGTTATCCTCCCAGGTGAGTAAACTTCAGTTAGGAGATCACTAACAGATGGATGTTGGCAAGGGAACACTGAACTGGTGGTTGGAGTTAGAGTTATATGGCTTAGTGGGCTTTGCATTCAGATCACTCCCTCTACTTCGCACCACTTGGAAAATGTTATCATCCCAGGTGAGTGAAATTCATTTGGGAGTTCACTAACAGTTGGATTTTAGCAAGTGAATGCTCTGCTGGTGTTTGGAGTTACAGACACTAAAACTCCTGGCCTTAGCAGTCGTGTCAGTCCCTGTGCTACACAGACTGAACAAATGTTATCCCCACAGGTTGGTACACTATCATTCAGAGTTACAAAGCAATGGTATTTGGAGAAGAGGACAAAGGGCTGGTGAGTGGAGTAGCATTAACAGAGCCTCCTGGCCTTAGCAGTCATGTCAATCCCTGTATTACACACGCTATACAAATGCTATCTCCCCAGGTGAGTTCACTTCATTTGAGAGTTACCAAACAGGTGTATTTGGGCAAGTCACCACTGTGCTGGTGTTTGAAGTTACAGAAATAGTGCCTCCTAGGAGTTGGAGTCAGGGTAGTCCCTTTACTACACACACTATATACATGGTATCCTCCCAGTTGAGTACACTTTAATTGAGAGATAACAAACAGGAGTATTTGGAGAAGAGTACACTGACCTGGTGTTTGGAGTAATGGAAACAGTGCCTCATGGGAGTTGTAGTCATGCCCTTCCCTGTACTGCAAACACTATACAAATGTTATTTCCCCTGGTGAGTTCACTTCAATTGTGAGTTGCCAAATAGGGGTCTTTGGACAAGTGAACACTAGGTTGGTGAGTGGAGTAACAGTAAAAGCAGCAAAAGGTGAGCTGTGGGCAAGCATGACATGGCATTTTGGTGAAATTTGTAGTGTTGTGACTTACCAGACTACACTCCCCCAGGTATTCCTGTCAAGCCCTCAGGATACAGGATGACCAAGACCTTCTGCTCCCATGGGTAGAGATGTAATTGGGCACTGGGAAAGCCACCGCCTGTCTTCTTGGCCTGCTGCTGGTGTCTGTAGATCAGTGTAGAGACTTTGCCCCTGAGGTCGTTCCACCTCTTCCTCTTGTCTTTCCTTGTGCGCAGGGTGGTGCCTACAGCACTGATTCTGTCAACTATCCTTTCCCATATTTCAGTTTTCCTACTGAGAGGAGTGTGCTAGACAACTGTGATCCAAACAATTGTGGCTGTACTCTTATGATTTCATCTACCCTGACTCTTAACTCATCTTCTGAAAAACAGGGATTTTTTGATCGTGACTCGGTGGAAAAAAACTACGGGTGACAGTGACTCACTAAACAGGGGAAGTGTAAATAGGTGTGAATGGACAAAAATGGGTGCAGGTTGTTCCATGAGATGGTAAAAAAAGGTGTGCTTAATCTATGGAGTGTTTGTGAAAAAAGTCACTCTGGCTTCTGTGTCTTGCTGTGTAAATGCAAAGGATTGTGGTCTGTGAAGGGGTGTGTTATATAGTGTCCTTTGCAGTGTGTCCACTGTGGCAATGTGTGTCAGCTGTTTGGTTTCCAAATTCATCCAATGTGCAGTTGTCTCTTGCTTTGCTGACCATGAACTACTGTGGTTCAGACGGCCACTGGATGACTGCCATGGGGGATCGCTCCGGCGACTCAGTGTTTGTAATAAGCTCAGTGTTTAGTCGTGATGCAGTCGGACCTGGAGTACAAACCGCCTATTTCCAGGCTGTCGCGCCGCTGGTGGTCTGCCAGTTTTGCTTAGGGGTCAGCAGTCCAGCCTGTATAACTTGCAATAGTGTGGTCTGAAAGACCACCAAAATGGCAGTATTTTTGGGACCGCCAACATGGCAATCTGGCAGTCTGACCACCAAACTAGTAATGAGGCCCATATACTTATCTGTGACTGTTGACAGGTTCAGTAGATCTCTATGTGTTCCTGTTGTTTGGGGTATGTACACCAAACCACATGAAATACAGCAGGACCTGCCTTCTCCATCCACGTTTAGACTAACCAGCCTTACAGAAAATATTTTTGTAAGGTGAATATATATTTTAGCCTTGTATGATTGAAGTATAGAATGCAGTTTATAAAGTGAATACTCTGGAACAATTTTGTTGCCATATTTGCCATCCTGGGCAAAGCTTGCCTAATTTCTTTGGTAGAAAAAAGGTAAGATTAGACATTATGGGCCTGATTCTAAGCTTGGCGGCGCGGGAACCACCAGAAGACCGTTCCGCGGTCAAAAGACCGCGGCGGTCATTCTGGATTTCCCACTGGGCTGGCGGGCGACCGCCAAAAGTCCGCCCGCCAGCCCAGTGGGAAACACCCTTCCCACGAGGAAGCCGGCTCCGAATGGAGCCGACGGAGTGGGAAGGTGCGACGGGTGCAGTTGCACCCGTCGCGAATTTCAGTGTCTGCAAAGCAGACACTGAAATTCTTTGTGGGGCCCTCTTACGGGGGCCCCACGACACCCCATACCGCCATCCTGTTCCTGGCGGGCGACCCGCCAGGAACAGGATGGCGGTATGGGGTGTCAGAATCCCCATGGCGGCGCAGCAAGCTGCGCCGCCATGGCGGATTCCCATGGGCAGCGGAAAGTCGGCGGTACACCACCGGCTTTCCGCTTCTGGCCGCGGCTGTACCGCCGCGGTCAGAATGCCCGGCGGAGCACCGCCAGCCTGTTGGCGGTGCTACCGCCAACCACCGCCCTGGCGGTATTTACCGCCAGGGTCAGAATGACCCCCTATGGTACAAAATGCCAGCTTCTGCACTATTTATTTAGTTCCAAATACATCCTCAAGTCCATTTTTGCTTTGAGGACTCATGGCGCTAAAAAAATGCAAAATCATGCTTGGCATGAACAACAGATGCTCACATTCAAATCTATTACATTCTTACCCTTCTCTCCTGATAAGATTGTTACTAAAACACAGTCTCAATTATGCAGTGTGCTGTAATGGTGAAATTTTAGGCATTTTAGGTAAGAACTGAAACATGAAATGCTGGAAATTATGCATCTTACGCCAGCATAAATGCAATTTCACTAGAATCAATTGTTTTGAAATATGTTATGTTACATGAATTCCTGTGGTGCACATGTCACTTGAGAGGGTATCCTGGCACCTGGACTACAGGTTGCTGCCCTGACTGGAGCCTTGTGGAATAACCAGGTTTTCATTTTTTTGTTGAAATCTAGGACTGAGCTGATGGTTCTGATGTCCAGGTGAAGGATGTCTCTACAGCGGTGGCTGATCATTTTAGGAGGGAGGGGAGCAGGCGGGACGCACATACACACTCACACTCACACTCATTCATTCACACATGCACACACATGCACATCCATTCACAACAGTCATTATCAAACATTCAAACATGCACCCACACTCCATTCATTTAAAAACACACACACTTACCTTCAGCTCAGCCTCTAAGGTCCTAGGAGGGTTGGGACTGCTCCCTTCCGGTGGAGGGTCAGTGAGACTGCTGACCCCAACCCACTCTATGACAAGGTGTCACTGATTGACAATCGCCCTGGGCGCTTCAGGGCTTAAACCTGAAGCGCCCAGGTCAGAGTCAATGGGTAAAGCTTCCCTCATCACCGAGGGAGAGGGCCTAGACGCAACTCTGCTGAGCAGAGGAGGTCACGCCATAGGAGCTGTGACCTCTTCAGCCCAGCAAAGTTCAGCGCAGGCAGCCAGGAACCTGCGCAAATCATGCATGTATAGCTCCTGGCTGCCTGATATGAAAATGAAGAGTGTCTGTCAGGCTGACCTCTGCTCAGCCTAACAGGCACTCTTCATGGGGGGCAAAAGGTGTGGGGGCATGACCCCTCAGCCCAAAGGACAGGCTGCAGCTGTCTCTCAATTATCCCAATTAATTTGCCCATCAAGAGTAAGTCGTTCATCAGCATATAACAAGATAGATTGAACCAATGCTTCAGAAGCTTCTAAAAGGGGTTTTATGGAAGAGCCACCGTAAGTGTAATTAAACATATTTAGACCACCATTTGCTGCTGAGGCCCAACATTTGCCTGGTCTATATAGTGGTTCCAATTTAGATTATTTTGAAATGGAGGGCATACATGTTTGTATAATGTGACCTCGTCCACTCTACAATCCCCAATAGTCGAAGAAAATGCCTTGGCGTTGGCTCCATATATCAACATTTCCACCTACAATTCAAAGCTAGGAATACATTTGCAGGGTTGTGAGTAGTGTTCTGTGCAGCACTTTCGGTACGCACTTAAAGTTCAGTTGGAAGGTCCAATATTAGCTGAAATGCCCTTCTATAGGTCTGGTTTGACAGAGAAGTTATCTGCAAGATGGTTACAAATGTCTTAATATGTATTCAGAGTAATCTTTGACTACACCATAGAGGAGTGTTACTCTCTCATCTCCTGCTTTTTTGGCTGTTTGGTTTATCATTCTGTCCCATATGGAGTGCTTGCATTGCAATGCATGATGGACTATATTACATTCAAAAGTGCACCTTACATTAAATTACTTATCCCATAAATGCAATGTATACATAAAGCATTACTTTTTGTTATTTTCTGAGAAGCAGGCTTCTTTTAAATGTTTTTATAATTACATTTGCACAACACTGACTATAATATGGACATCCTATTATTTTCCCCCTTTCTAGATTGGGAATCCTGAGCCCAAAATAACCACTATCAAAGTCACTCAATAACAAAAGCAAAGATCTTGTAGGATTTTTGGGGCAGCCATCTTGGCATCAGCCTGCCCACTGCACTCCATTTCTACATCTTTCTTTCTTTTCTCTCCCTCCCTTAAACCTCTTCGACTTTCCCCCTTCCTTTTTTAGGTCAAGCATTCAACATTTTGTATACTTTTTAAATATACTTATACTGTGAGTTCAAGTGATTTCATTTGTTGGTTCCACTGTCATTCAAAAATCCTTGCTTGCCTAGTTCTGCCTCTTTGTCGTTCTTTTTTGTCTTTGGGAGCAGCACAAAGTACTGTAGAATTACGCTATGTCCTGCTTATCTCTTCGGTAAGGGACTTTTTTTTTAGTATTTGCCTGTTCGTCTTACACTGTGGGTGTGTGTTAAGTCCCTCCTCCCCACCAGCTCCCTCTGTAAACATAAACCAGCAGCAGAGGGGGGCTTTTCCAGGGCCAGCTTGCCCACGCTCTCTTTCTTTTATTTTCAGTCTTTGTCTTCCTCTTTCCTATGCGCTTCCGGTGTGCTGTTGATATTGTTCCCCCTTTGGCTCCGAAGATTGCTTCCTGCTTCTCCTGGGGGCAGCCGGCGCCTCTCGGGGGGACAGGGAGCCCATGTACTGGGATTGCGCGAGCCAGTGTGACAGGAGGAACTGCACCGGGGCCTGCGGGCGGCAGTGGAAGGAGCGGCAGCCCTTCTACGTAAGTCTGATGGGTGAGCGGGGCTAGGGTCCAGGGTCCAGGTGTAAGATCTCCCATTTGCATAGCTTGCTTTGGGCTATAGCGTTAGTCTCTTTTCTGCGTTGTAGCATAGAACAAGCCAACAGCATTTGAGAAGCAAATTAAATTCTTCATGTATTGTTTCAACCGCATGTCTATACAAGAAACTGTGAAGTGGCACACTTAATTACTCACATGATATTCCTTTCTGTGCAGTTTTACGTATAACTTAGCAAATGGATTTAGACTGCCACACTGACCTTGAGGGATGTCAGTCTATTTCGAAGTGCTGGTGACACCAGCAGATTGGAGGAAGCTTGCAGTTTACGGATTGGCCAGGTTTATAATTCTGTGGCAGCACCGCAGGCAATGATTAATAAATTTGAAATTTCACGGCAGCCAAAACACAAGAACACCATAATACATATACTTCCATTGGCTAAAAGTGCAATAAAGGACCACGTCATTCCTACAGGGTTTCCATACATCTTCCCATTACCCTTTTTCTTTGTTGCATGGCAGCTAATTGTCTTCTACTTTATTTGATGTTGTATGTTTGTGTGCTTAGGGCAAAGAGAGCGTATCAGTCAGGTGGCTGCATGATTCGTGTGCCAATTTGTGAGGGTAATTGCCAGCGCAGGGATGGAATATCAATGGCTCTACCAGGATCCTTTGGGGGTTCACAGCAAGCTCCTATCCTAGCTGCCCATTTAATCGCTTGGGATGACTCCAGGCTCACTTGCTTAATCCTTCGAAAGGTACTCTGATTGTCTTACTTCAGGGGATATCAGTGTGAGTAATCCCCTCTCTCATCTCTCCCATCCATGGCAGAATGGCATCAGTGCAAGCATTCCTATAGTCATTCCTTTGCATCAGCACTGCCAACCAAAGTACGCCTGGCCATTTTAAATATATGATTAGCTTCTGGGCACCCATTTAAAATACTTCCTAGTTTGGGTAGCATAACGTGGTTCTACTTTTTTTTATCTGTCCTAATTAAAGTGTTGCTAATATTTCTTCCTGTGATGTCCACATAAGAACAATTTTTTCCCAACTATTTCTCCCAGCTGGATTGAAATGGAACACTGAGCGATTGCCAGTGGTTAGACACATAGCAAGGGTTAATCACCTATTGTATGTTTGATGTAACACCCTAAGTGGCCAACGGTATGACCAGACATGCACTACCAAAAATGCAAGCGTAATATTATTCCTACCTAAAGTGAATTTGAATTAGAAACTAAGGTTTTCTTAAAGTATGGAAACATATATTGGAGTGAATGTGATTCCTACTGCTTTGGTTCCTGAAAATATGTGGCAGATAAGACCTAAATATACTGCAGGGTTCACAAATTAATGTAGCAAAAAAAGTCCAGTTATACATTTACAATGCCAATAGCTCCAGCTCCCGTAAATGCGAGACCTACTGCATTGGAAATGCTTGTTCCTCTTGTTATAGCCCAATTTTCCTTTTTCCTTTCTTTTCCACCTGCCGCCACTTCTTGGGTGACTTGTAAAATGCTTGCCTCTGCTTAAAAGTTACCTTCCATGCTAGTTATACAAATGATGTTACCATTTTAGTGGTGCTCTCTGACTGCAGCATGTCTCTACCTCTTTCCAGCTTGTGAGATCCGATACAGTTTTTAAACAGTGCTACGGTGACATGGGATCATAGTTTTGCAATTAACTTTTAAGATTTGAAGCTAGGAGGTCAAATATTGAATATGTTTTCCATCTGACTGTGATCTCAAATGGAACCTTTTTGATACAAGATAGCTACCATTTGCTAGAATAATTTGTCTGTTATTAAACTTTAGTCTGTTTTCTCTGTCAACTGTGCCATATAGCTGCTTTCTTACCTGTCCTGGGCTGCATTGTCATGGAAACAGAGGCAATAAGGTCAGCACCAAGCATGCACACTATCTGATTTCTCTAGCGATTGTCAGGAAAGAGTGTTTTTCACCAAAACCACATGTACCTGTTTTTGACAACAGAGGCTTGCATTGGTGCTTTTGCAATTGGGAACACAGGTTAGCTCGCCTTCTTTACCTTCCACTTGCTTTTTATGACTCTTTAATTCATGAATCCCCTGCAACTGATCACTCTATCATGGCATCATTGTCTTGAATATTCTGTAGCACATAAGCATCTGTAATCCATTTAGGCACCTGGATACCCTCTAGGGTGATTAGTGTGCTTTAGAAATCAATATAACAATAACATAACATTCTGGGGGTCATTACGGCCGGGGACCGCGGATGCACCGCCAACAGGCTGGCGGTGCATCCAGGCCTATTCTGACCGCGGCAGTAAAGCCGCGGTCAGAAAAGGGAAACCGGCGGTTTCCCGCCGGTTTTCCCCTGGCCTGAGGAATCCTCCATGGCGGCGCTGCAGGCAGCGCCGCCATGGGGATTCCGACCCCCTTACCGCCAGCCTGGTTCTGACGGTTTTGATCGCCAGAACCTGGTTGGCGGTAACGGGTGTCGTGGGGCCCCTGGGGGCCCCTGCAGTGCCCATGCCAATGGCATGGGCACTGCAGGGGCCCCCTAACAGGGCCCCACCAAGATTTTCAGTGTCTGCATAGCAGACACTGAAAATCGCGACGGGTGCAACTGCACCCGTCGCACCCTTTCCACTCCGCCGGCTCCATTCGGAGCCGGCATCCTCGTGGAAGGGGGTTTCCCGCTGGGCTGGCGGGCGGCCTTCTGGTGGTCGCCCGCCAGCCCAGCGGGAAACTCAGAATTACCGTGGCGGTCTTTTGACCGCGCAGCGGTATTCTGACGGCGGTACTTTGGCGGGCGGCCTCTGCCGCCCGCCAAAGTCAGAATGAGGCCCTCTGTCTTCTTTAGGGATAACTACATGGCCTTTGTTGTGGCTAGGTGAAATTACATAGGGCCTCATTATGACATTGGCGGTAAATGCCGCCTACCGTCATGCTGATGGCATCCAACATACCGCCGCAGTGGCAAATATCTGTTCACCATATTATGACACACACACACCAATCTGACAGAATACAGCCACATACACAAATCTGCCAGCCCAAAGGTCAGTGATAAAGTGGCGGTCCCAAAACCCATACCATTACACCAACAAAACAACGCCCATCACAATATGACCCACGAATCACTATGGTGGGCATTCAACAGCGATAAACCATTGGGCTTACATACCGCCACACTCAGAATGGACAGCCACATACAAAACACCACCACATTGGCCAATACCAAAAACACACACCTGACACCCATACACACACCACACCCACACACCCACACAATATAAAACACCCACCCACATTACCAACACCCCTTTACGATTACAAATCATAGTCACCACGCTGACACCAAGACCACTTAGACAACTAGACACACACTACTTGCACCCATACATCTCTCATGCACCCCACATTACACACCCCACCACATTACTTAACACACTCTCACCAACACACACCACACAACACCCATGGTACCACAAAGGCACCCCCGTTTCACTGAGGAGGAGTTAAGGGTCATAGTGGAGGAAATTGTCAGGGTAGAGCCACAGCTCTTTGGAGCACAGGTACAGCAGATATCCATTGCAAGGAAGATGGAGCTTTGGTGGAGGATCGTGGAAAGATGGAATGCCTTTGGACAGCATCCAAGTACAAGGGACGACATCAGGAAGAGGTGGAACGATTACGGTGGAAGGTAGGTTCCGTTGCAGCAAGGCAGCAGCTCGCCATCCAGAGGACTGGCGGTGGACCCCACCTCCTCCCCCACAGCTCACAGCATGGGAGGTGCAAGTACTGGCAATACTGCATCCTGAGGGACTCGCTGGAGTAGCAGGAGGACTGGAGATTGGTAAGTCAATATTTACTACTTATCACCCCCCATACCTGCATGCCATCTTACACCCTCACCCTCACTCCCATCACTCCACTACACCCCACACACACTGCACCTACACATCTGACTAGCCCAAATGCCAAGCCCTGCATTCTATACCAATGCATGGACACCCCTCCCAGCCCTGCATGGACACGCATCACTAAAGCAGGCACAGCATAGGGAAACTAACAATCCCACGGTACATCACCATACACAAGCAAAAGGTGGCAGGGCAACACCAACAATAAAGGGGAAGCCAGGGATGTAAAAATGTCATACACATTGTAGGAAAGTCCTTTTTTTTTGCCTGATCACCCCCACTCTTTCTGGATAGGTACTGGTGGTTACTGACTCTTGGCTGTGCCCTGGGTACTGCTTACCAGTCCCAGGGCCAGTGCTCTGTGTAAAATGGATATGCAAATTAGGCTAATTATAATTGGCTAAGTTAACCTACCTATAAGTCCCTAGTATATGGTAGGGCATGTAGGTTTAGGGACCATAGCATAGGTGGTGCACACCTAGGTGCATTGCTGAGGTGCCCAGTGTCATTTTAAAAGCAAGCCTGCCTTGCTGGCTGCTTTTAAATTAAAGTTATATGCAAATTCGACTTTGGAATTAAAGGTACTTCCAAAGTCTTAAACTACCTTATTTTTACATATAAGTCACCCCTAAGGTGTGCCCTATGTGCCCCTAGGGCTGGGTGCCATGTAACTATAAGCAGGGACTTTATAAAAATAGATTTATAAGCCCTGGTGAGGTAAAAAAAGCCAAATTCGTTTTTCCCTCATTGAAGTAAATGGCCTTCATAGGCTAGAATGGGCAGACTTTATTTTAAATTTTAAAGTCTCCTTAAATGTTACATACCAAGAATTTGGTATCAAATTGATTGTTATAATAAATCCCACAACTTCCAGTTGTTGGATTTAATATAACTAGTTCAGGGAAAAAGTTTAGACTTTACCTAAAAAGTTGCCAATTTCAGCTCTGCATTGTTTTTGCTGCTGTGCTCTGATTGGCCAGCCTGCAGCAGCTTCTGCCAGGCTACTTTAATGAGGTGTGAAGTGGCCTGGCTTCACACAAAGGAATGTGCTTGGGGGAGAGAATCTCCCCTCAGCAGATGGTGAGGCAGGAAGGGGGAGGGCTGCCAAACTGGTCTTCAAAGGCAGAGAAGGACATCTGGAGCACCCAGCAACACCCCCACATCCTGCAACCCCAGACAGCTAGGTGCCCCCTTGATTAGATTAGGAGAGGGCAGGAGAGGGGTGTGTTTATGATTTTTAGCCACACCAGTGGGTGGGCTCAGCCAGATGTAACCTCCAAAAATCAGATTCATCCATTTTGGATTTTTAGAGACTGTTGCCTTCTGGGATGGATTTTTGCCACACTTCCCAGGAAGTGGTCATCACAGGGGGACGACCCTGTCCGTGATTGGAGAACCAGGGCCCCCCTGCTTTTCACCCAGGAGCAAGGATAAAACTGGCAGACCTGCACCCACGCCTCAGATCCCCTCCAGAATTCAACAAGAAAGGAACTAAAGAAGAAGAAGGACTGCCCTGCTGGACCCCTGGCCTGCACCTGGACCCTGCACTCAGAAGGACTGCACCAGCTCCACACTTGGGCTTCACCACAAGAAGGACTTTGCCTGGCTTCAACTGGTTCAAGGAGGGACTCCCTGTTTGCTACAGGTGAAAAATTGCTAACCAGAGTCCCCTGCACCAACTCCTGAAAGAAGCGACCAGCTGACCACTGCCCAGTGGCCAAAAAGGAGTTTGCGCCAGGTGCATTCTGGGAGTTAAAGTCCGCACCCCCAAGGACCATCACAGAACTTCTGGACCCTTGGGGTGAGCTGTGGACCCCAAAAGAACCTTGAAAGAACATCTGGGTGAAGCCCCAGAAGTTTGGAAAAGATTGGAGAATTTTTTTAAAAAAGCTCCATAAAGTGACCGTCCCGACGCGGAAATTCTAGCCGGCTTGCCTCAACCGCGACCCGGCCTGACTTCGTGGTTCGTCCCGGTAAAGAAAAACATCCAAAAAAGAGACTAAGTCCGAACGTAAAAAGTTGACCGGGACCTCCCAGCCATCGTATCCGAGAAGGGCTCCATGGACGTCGGATCAAGATCCAGGTTTACCCCGGTCGAAGGATTTTCATCTCGAAAAAAACGACTAAGTCCGAAGGTAAAAGTCTCCACCGAGGAAACCCACATCGCGTATCCGGACAAGGGCTCCAGGAGGTCGGATTCAACTGGCAGGTTCGTCCCGGTGAAGAAAAACTTCAAAATAAAGACTAAGTCAGAAGGTAACTTTTTAACCGAGGCCTCCCGCGACCTGTAGCCTAGCAGGGCTCCATCGCGGTCGGCCTGAAAGTTTGACTTTGCCCCGGTCCTGGTGCAACCAGATGACCCGATTGGCGCTTTTTGTTTCTAAGCGCTAGAAAATAATAATACTTTAAAAATTCATATCTCCGGTTCCCCTGAACCGATTTTAATCGTTTTTGTGTCATTTTAAAGATAAAAATATAAGCTATTTTTATAAATTGGTTTTGGATTTTTAAACTGTTTCCTGTGTTTTATTTAATTACTGTTTTGTGATATTTGAATGCTTTACACTTTGTCTCCTAAGTTAAGCCTTGACGCTCGATGCCAAGCTACCAAGGGTAGAGCTGGGATTAATTTACTGAGACCTAACTGTACCTATGTGGAGGTTAGTGGCTTGTTGCTAGGTGTAGGTACCTACCTGCCCTACCAATAACCCATTTTCCAACATAATTGGAAGCAGCGACGGGATCCTGTACTTGTGTTCAGTATCACGTTACAGTTTGGGTAAAACAAATTAAAAATCCTTTAAATTGTCCTAGTGCAAAAATTGTTTTTAATTTTTAATTTGGATTCATTTCAATTATTGAATTTTTGTAATTTTTCTAAATTCTTGTTTCCAATTTTTGAAAAAAGTTTTTGTTGACACAAAACTAGGGAACCATGGAGCTTGATCTGGCTAGCCTACCCACACTGACAGTAGTCCAGCTTAGGGGGTTGTGTATTGAAAGAGGGTTGCCTGCAACCACTAATCTCAGGAAGGAAATCCTGATTAAATCCCTGACAGCATGGGCTGAGGCCCAAGAGGTAGAGACAGAGGAAGCTCCAGAGGAGGAAGAAAAAGGGGAAGATGCTAACTCTAACCACTCAGGGGAGGGAAGGCATCCGAACCTAAGTGAGGAAGAGGAAGAACGGTCCTCAGTGGATACAGTCACTAGGGGCAGACCCAAAGCTAGTGGTAGGAAGGGGGTCCTTTCAGGAGGAGAGAACCCATCCATCAGGGAAAGAGAGCTGGAAGCCCAGCTAGCCTACATAGCTTTGGAAGCAGATAAGCTTGCCCTAGAAAAGAAAAAGTGGGCAAGCAAAGAAAAAAAAGATGGAGGCAGCGAGAAAGAAACTGAGGTGTCCCTGGGTGGGGGTTTTGCCCCCAGATTACCCAAAGGGGTGGTTCCTGCCTATGTAGAGGGGGATGACATAGATAAGTGGCTGGGGGCCTTTGAGAGGGCCCTCCAGATGAGGAAAGTCAAGCCTCAGTACTGGGGTTCACTCCTTTGGGAGTTAGTTCCCAACTCTGGGAGGGATAGGCTCCTAACCATGAGTGGGGAGGATGCAGACTCATACCCCAGTATGAAGAGTTGCTTGACTAAAAAGTTTGGTCTAATCCCGGAGCAGTATAGGCTTAAGTTTAGGGACACCCAAAAGACAAACACCCAGTCCTGGGTGGACTTTGTGGACATTTCAGTAAAAGCACTGGAGGGCTGGATACAGGGCAACAGGGTAAGTACCTTTGAGGGGCTGTACAATTTGATTATGAGGGAGCACCTTCTAACTAATTGTGTCCAAGAGAGGCTCCGCCAGTATTTAGTAGACTCTAGATTGACCAACCCCAGAGAGCTGGGGGAGGCAGCAGATGACTGGTTAAGAACTAGGGTTAACCAGAGACCCCCAGGGGGTGATCAGAAAAAGAGAGGACATGGTTCTTCTCAGGGGAAGAACCAGGGGAAAGATGACAAAAAACCCAAAGAGTCCTCACAAGAGTCCCCAAAAACTTCTCAGGGAGGGGGAGCCCCGAGCCAATTCACTTTTAAAGGGAAAGGGTATCAGGGAAAGAATTATGACCCTGCTAAAGCAGGAAAGTTTCAGGAGCTTGCTAAGGCCGGCAAGTGTTTTGACTGTCATCAGCCAGGACATAAAAGAGGAGATGCTATCTGCACCAAGAAGCCCCCCACTGGTGGGCAATCCCAGGGGATTGCTAGTGTAGGGTTGGGGGTGGAAGTTGGCCCAGGGGTGGAATCAGGGTACACTGAGGTCACCTTAGTATCCGTGGGTGGGGTGGACATTGCAACTATGGCCACCTTACCTCCCATCATGGAGAGGTATAGGCAGAGGCCTAAAGTCAATGGGACTGAAGTGGAAGCTCTGAGAGATACAGGAGCCAGTGTGACAATGGTTGCAGAAAAGCTGGTTTCTCCCGAGCAGGTCTTACCTGGTGTCTTCCACCAGGTGACTTATGCAGATACCAGAACCAAACTCCATCCCATGGCTATGGTGAGTCTGGAATGGGGAGGTGTGACTGGCCCTAAAAAAGTAGCTGTAGCTCCTGCCCTCCCAGTAGAGTGTCTGCTGGGAAATGATCTTGAAGCATCTGAATGGTCAGAAGTGGAGAGAAGGGTCCATGCACAGATGCTGGACCTCCCTGAATGGGTGTGTGCTGTGACCAGGTCACAGGCGGCATAACAGGGGAATGCTGGACACTTGGACCCTGGAACAATGGGCCAAGCCTCCAAGAAAATGAGAAAAGGCACTGGGTCTGGCTTGCCAGCCCCAACAAGTACAGAGGGTCAGGAAGAATCCAACCCTGAGGGGGAGGATCTGAACTCTGAGGGAGGGACACCTTCCCTGCAAACTCTGCCTGACTTGGCAGAACTGCAAGGGGCAGGTGGGCCCACCAGAGAAGAGTTGTGCCAGGGACAAAGAGAGTGTCCCACTCTTGAGGGCCTGAGGCAGACTGCTGCCAGGCAAGAACAAGGGGATACCAGTGGTACCCACAAGGTTTACTGGGAGGATGGAGTTCTCTACACTGAGGCAAGGACCCTCAAAGAAGGGGCTACTAGGAGAGTAGTGGTCCCCCAAAAGTATAGAGAATTCCTCCTTACCTTAAGCCATGATATCCCCTTAGCTGGTCATTTGGGACAGACCAAGACCTGGAGCAGGCTGGTCAACCATTTTTATTGGCCCGAAATGTCAGAAAAAGTCAGGGAGTTTTGCAGCTCCTGTGTAACCTGTCAAGCCAGTGGCAAGACAGGGGGCAAGCCAAAGGCTCCCTTGATTCCACTGCCAGTGGTTGGGACTCCCTTTGAGAGGGTGGGGATTGACATTGTTGGTCCCCTAGACCCACCAACTGCTTCAGGTAACAGGTACATTGTGGTGGTAGTGGACCATGCCACCAGGTACCCTGAGGCAATACCCCTCCGGACAGTCACTGCTCCCACAGTGGCTAGGGCCCTACTTGGTGTGTTCACCAGAGTGGGATTCCCAAAGGAGGTGGTCTCAGATAGGGGCACAAACTTTATGTCAGCCTATCTGAAAGCCATGTGGGAGGAGTGTGGTGTTACTTATAAGTTCAGCACACCCTACCATCCACAGACCAATGGTCTGGTGGAAAGATTCAATAAGACCCTGAAGGGCATGATCATGGGTTTGTCTGACAAACTCAGGAGGAGATGGGATGTCCTCCTCCCATGCCTGCTGTTTGCCTACAGGGAGGTGCCACAGAAGGGGGTTGGATTCAGCCCCTTTGAGTTACTTTTTGGGCACCCTGTAAGAGGCCCATTGTGCTTGGTGAGAGAGTCTTGGGAAAAGCCTCTCAAGGAATCCAAGGAGAATGTGCTGGATTATGTACTAGGCCTGCGGTCTCGCATGGCTGAGTATATGAAGAAGGCAAGCAGAAACCTGGAGGCCAGTCAGGAGCTCATGAAGCTCTGGCATGATCAAAAGGCTACCATGCCTGAGTATCACCCAGGACAGCTGGTGTGGGTTTTGGAGCCCATGGCTCCTAGGGCACTACAGGCCAAATGGACTGGGCCCTATCCAATCCTAGAGAAAAAAGGTGAGGTCACCTACTTGGTGGACCTTGGCACCCCCAGGATTCCTCACAGGATCCTCCATGTAAACAGGATGAAACCCCACCAGGACAGGGCAGACATGACCATGCTGATGGTCACTGATGAAGGGAAGGAGGAGGAGGGTGAACCTCTGCCAGACCTCCTGTCCTCAAAGGAAAAAGATGGGTCAGTGGAGGGAGTGGTACTCTCTCCCAAATTGACAGATCAGCAACAACAAGACTGTAAGCAAGTCTTGGGACAGTTTGCTAGTCTGTTCTCCCTGACCCCTGGACTCACCAATTGGTGTGTCCATGATGTTGACACTGGTGACAGCTTGCCTGTCAAGACCAAGCTGTACAGGCTGTCTGACCAGGTCAAGGCCAACATCAAAGCTGAAGTGGCTAAGATGTTGGACCTGAAGGTAATTGAGCCCTCTGATAGTCCTTGGTCCAGTCCAGTGGTACTGGTGCCCAAAGCTAATCCCCAAGGTGGGAAGAAAGAATTAAGATTCTGTGTGGACTACAGAGGTCTAAATGCAGTCACTAGGACTGATGCTCACCCCATACCTAGAGCTGATGAGCTCATTGACAGGTTGGGGGCTGCCAAATTCCTGAGCACATTTGATATGACCTCAGGATATTGGCAGATTGCCTTAAGTCCAAGAGCTAAGGAGAGGTCAGCATTTTCCACACCAGAGGGCCACTTTCAGTTCAAGGTGATGCCCTTCGGGATGAAAAATGCTCCTGCCACCTTCCAACGGTTGGTGAATAGAGTCCTATCTGGGTTGGAATCTTTTAGTGCAGCTTATCTGGATGATATAGCTGTATTTAGTTCCACCTGGAGGGACCACCTGGTCCACCTGAAGGAAGTGCTTCAGGCCCTGCTTCAAGCAGGCCTGACTATCAAGGCAAGCAAGTGCCAGGTAGGGCAAAGTTCTGTTGTGTACCTGGGCCACCTTGTTGGTGGAGGCCATGTACAACCTCTCCAGCCCAAGATCCAGACTATCCTGGATTGGGAGGCTCCAAAAACCCAGACTCAGGTCAGGGCCTTTCTTGGCCTGACTGGGTATTACAGGAGGTTTGTTCAGAATTTTGGGACCATAGTGGCCCCTCTGACTGAGCTCACCTCCAAGAAACAACCCAAGAAGGTCATTTGGACCCCAGAGTGTCAGAAAGCTTTTGACACCCTAAAACAGGCTATGTGTTCAGCACCAGTGTTACTGGCCCCTGACTATAGCAAGGAATTTGTAGTGCAAACAGATGCTTCAGAGGAAGGGATTGGGGCAGTGTTAGCACAAGTTAATGAAGAGGGCCATGATCACCCAGTTGCCTTCATCAGCAGGCGACTACTCCCCAGAGAGAAAAAATGGAGTGCCATTGAGAGGGAGGCCTTTGCTGTGGTTTGGTCCCTGAAGAAGTTGAGGCCTTACTTGTTTGGCACTCACTTCCGTGTACAAACTGACCACAGACCTCTCAGATGGTTGATGCAGATGAGGGTGGAGAACCCAAAACTGTTAAGGTGGTCCATTTCCCTACAGGGGATGGACTTCACAGTGGAGCACAGACCTGGGACTGCTCATGCCAATGCCGATGGCCTTTCCAGGTTTTTCCACTTAGCTGATGAGGACTACCAGGGTGTAGGTTAGTACCCATCACCTTTCATCTGGGGGGGGGGGGTAGTGTAGGAAAGTCCTTTTTTTTTGCCTGATCACCCCCACTCTTTCTGGATAGGTACTGGTGGTTACTGACTCTTGGCTGTGCCCTGGGTACTGCTTACCAGTCCCAGGGCCAGTGCTCTGTGTAAAATGGATATGCAAATTAGGCTAATTATAATTGGCTAAGTTAACCTACCTATAAGTCCCTAGTATATGGTAGGGCATGTAGGTTTAGGGACCATAGCATAGGTGGTGCACACCTAGGTGCATTGCTGAGGTGCCCAGTGTCATTTTAAAAGCAAGCCTGCCTTGCTGGCTGCTTTTAAATTAAAGTTATATGCAAATTCGACTTTGGAATTAAAGGTACTTCCAAAGTCTTAAACTACCTTATTTTTACATATAAGTCACCCCTAAGGTGTGCCCTATGTGCCCCTAGGGCTGGGTGCCATGTAACTATAAGCAGGGACTTTATAAAAATAGATTTATAAGCCCTGGTGAGGTAAAAACAGCCAAATTCGTTTTTCCCTCATTGAAGTAAATGGTCTTCATAGGCTAGAATGGGCAGACTTTATTTTAAATTTTAAAGTCTCCTTAAATGTTACATACCAAGAATTTGGTATCAAATTGATTGTTATAATAAATCCCACAACTTCCAGTTGTTGGATTTAATATAACTAGTTCAGGTAAAAAGTGTAGACTTTACCTAAAAAGTTGCCAATTTCAGCTCTGCATTGTTTTTGCTGCTGTGCTCTGATTGGCCAGCCTGCAGCAGCTTCTGCCAGGCTACTTTAATGAGGTGTGAAGTGGCCTGGCTTCACACAAAGGAATGTGCTTGGGGGAGAGAATCTCCCCTCAGCAGATGGTGAGGCAGGAAGGGGGAGGGCTGCCAAACTGGTCTTCAAAGGCAGAGAAGGACATCTGGAGCACCCAGCAACACCCCCACATCCTGCAACCCCAGACAGCTAGGTGCCCCCTTGATTAGATTAGGAGAGGGCAGGAGAGGGGTGTGTTTATGATTTTTAGCCACACCAGTGGGTGGGCTCAGCCAGATGTAACCTCCAAAAATCAGATTCATCCATTTTGGATTTTTAGAGACTGTTGCCTTCTGGGATGGATTTTTGCCACACTTCCCAGGAAGTGGTCATCACAGGGGGACGACCCTGTCCCTGATTGGAGAACCAGGGCCCCCCTGCTTTTCACCCAGGAGCAAGGATAAAACTGGCAGACCTGCACCCACGCCTCAGATCCCCTCCAGAATTCAACAAGAAAGGAACTAAAGAAGAAGAAGGACTGCCCTGCTGGACCCCTGGCCTGCACCTGGACCCTGCACTCAGAAGGACTGCACCAGCTGCACACTTGGGCTTCACCACAAGAAGGACTTTGCCTGGCTTCAACTGGTTCAAGGAGGGACTCCCTGTTTGCTACAGGTGAAAAATTGCTAACCAGAGTCCCCTGCACCAACTCCTGAAAGAAGCGACCAGCTGACCACTGCCCAGTGGCCAAAAAGGAGTTTGCGCCAGGTGCATTCTGGGAGTTGAAGTCCGCACCCCCAAGGACCATCACAGAACTTCTGGACCCTTGGGGTGAGCTGTGGACCCCAAAAGAACCTTGAAAGAACATCTGGGTGAATCCCCAGAAGTTTGGAAAAGATTGGAGAATTTTTGAAAAAAAGCTCCATAAAGTGACCGACCCGACGCGGAAATTCTAGCCGGCTTGCCTCAACCGCGACCCGGCCTGACTTCGTGGTTCGTCCCGGTAAAGAAAAACATCCAAAAAAGAGACTAAGGGGGTCATTCTGACCTCGGCGGTAAAATGCCCTTACCGCCGGTCATAAGACCGCCATAACACCGCCGCGGCTGCGGTCAACCGCCACGGTCATTCTGACCCACAACGGCCAAACCTCCAAAAATCCGTCCTCCACTGCAGCCCGCCACATCGGCGGGCAGCGATAAACTGGAGATGACCAAACCTCCACCGTCACGCCAACAGAAATACGCCCATGCCATTACGACCCACGAATCCACACGGCGGTCATTCAAACGCGGTATTCCATTGGCGCTACACACCGCCGCGGTCAGAATACACACACATCACCAAAACACAGCCACATTGGACAATTTGAAATACACACACCTGATACACATACACACACCACTCCCACACAATCAACCAACTATAAAACACACACCCACATCACCCACAAACCCCTGCGACCCTAATTACTGAGAGAAGGAGAGAGAGACACAGCAGACAATCCATAGCAAGACACACTGAGGCACACTACACCATCACACACACCACATAGTAGCACAAAGCACCACTCACCAACACACTCCTCATCACATACACCACCCCACACCTCACCCACACCACCCCATGGCACCCCAAAGGCACCCACGCTTTTCGGACCAAGAACTCCGGGTCATGATGGAGGAAATCCTAAGAGTGGAACCCCAGCTCTTCGGCTCGCAGGTGCAGCACACCAGTATAGCCAGGAAGGCAGAGCTATGGCAGCGGATCGTGGACAGGGTCAACGCGGTGGGACAGCATCCCAGGAATAGGGAGGACATCCGCAAAAGATGGAACGACCTACGGGGGAAGGTCCGATCGATGGTCTCCAGGCACAACATCGCGGTCCAGAAGACTGGCGGCGGACCCCCACCCACCCCTCCCGAATTTACATAGTGGGAGCAAGAGGTCTTGACCATCCTGCATCCTCAGGGCCTCGCTGGAGTAGCCGGAGGAATGGACTCTGGTAAGTCCCATCTCAACTACTATATCCCCCCCACCCCACCAGCATGCCAACCCACACCCCCACCCTCACCCCCAACCCCCCAGCACACATCCTCCCTGACAATGTCTCACCAGCACAACCCACCCATCCCAACACCAACTCCTGCATGCCAACACAAATCATGGGCACCCATCACCTAAGCATGACCACTGCACTAACCCCTCCCCCCCACTAACTACCCTCACAACACCTCCCTCCAGGGAATGCCTGCACTGGGGGACAAGGGCACCCATAACACGCATGCTATTGCACACACAGAAACAATAACCAAACTCTCTTACCCCATGCAGGACCCGAACGACAACACACCAGCCAGGAGGGTCCAGAAGTGTCCATCCCACCACCCGAACAGGCCCACACTGAGGATAGCAGCTCTGTCGACAGTGAACCTGATGACCAGCCCGGACCATCGGGGACCTCTGGGCAGTCGGTTCCCCTCAGGCAGCCACAGGCCACACCAGACCCGACCCCCTCTGCCGACACCAGCACAGCTCCCACCCAGCGGGCCCATGCCTCTGTCTCTAGGACAGCTCAATCAGCGGTGTGTCTGCCACTACAGGGCACCCAGGCTAACCCAACACCCCAACAACAACAGGGACCTGGGGGCAGTGGTAGCGGGCACACCGTCCAGGGGACAGAGGCCGGGGGAAACCGGGCAGCTCGGAGGGCTGCTGTGCGACAGGGGGGGGAGGAGAGGCCCAGGGAACCCACTCTCCAAGAGGCCCTCACCACCATCATGGGGGCATACCACCACTCCCAAGAGACGATGGCGACGGTACTGGCCAGGTTCACGGAGATCCAGGCACAGCAGGAGGAACGCTACATGGGGTTCAGGGAGGAGCTGAGAATCATCGGGACCGCAATGGGGACCATCGTCCTGGCCCTCAACAGGATAGAAGAGGCGTTGCGGGACCATGTGGCACCACACAGGGCCCCTGTCACTAGCCCGGACCAGGAACAGCCTACCACCTCCGCCGGCGCTAGTGGACAGGAGGCCCCAACACCACGGCAGGCCACCAGAACCCCACCTCCTGCTGAAGAACAACCACCCCGTAAGAGGAGCCTGAGATCCAAAAAAAAGACAGAGTAGGATGTCAAGACCCCCGCCAGCAGGACATACCCCCTGAACTCTTCCCACTGTTCCACATTGCCACCCTGTCCAACCATGAACTGCCTCTGCTCCATCCTTCCACAGGCAAAAGGACAATGCACCTGTGAGACTGAGAACTGGACTCTGCCATGGACATTACTCCACCCCCACCCATCACCCTTATAATCACATGTACCAATATCTAGCCCTGTAAATAAATCACATATTGCACACAAATCAGTTTGGAGTCATGCTGTATTATTAGCAAATGTATTACATATTACTGTTCAATATCTGTTCTGTCAATTAGTGATGACAACATACCAATGTCAATACGCTGTAGTTCATGGGCAAACCAAGCAGAAGTCAGGCACTGCGTCATACAGCACTGAGAAGGGAAGGGAAAATCAAAAATTACCCAAAAATATCTGGTGGGAACTACAGAAAGTACAGATGCAGGAGGCTAGAAGCAATTGGGAAATGGCGTGGGTGATTCTTACCTGGGTGTTACTGGAAATACTGTTGTATCACTCTGTCCCTATTGTCTGTGTCGTCCTCTGAGTCTTCCTCCTCTTCACTCTCCACAGGCTCCACGGCTTCTACAACACCACCATCTGGACCATCCTCCTGCAGGAAAGGCACCTGGCGTCGCAAAGCCAGGTTGTGAAGCATACAGCACGCCACGATGATATGGCACACCTTCTTTGGTGAGTACATTAGGGATCCACCTGTCATATGCAGGCACCTAAACCTGGCCTTCAGGAGGCCAAAGGTTCGCTCAATCACCCTCCTAGTACGCCCATGGGCCTCATTGTAGCGTTCCTCTGCCCTTGTCCGGGGATTCCTCACTGGGGTCAGTAGCCACGGCAGGTTGGGGTAACCAGAGTCACCTATTAGCCACACACGTTGTCTCTGTAGCTGCTCCATCACATAGGGGATGCTGCTATTTCGCATCACATACGCGTCATGCACTGACCCTGGGAACTTGGCATTTACATGGGAGATGTACTGGTCAGCCAAACAGGCCACCTGGACATTCATCGAATGATAATTTTTTCTGTTTCGGTACACCTGCTCATCGTCTTTTGGGGGTACCAAAGCCACATGGGTCCCATCAATGGCACCAATGATGTTGGGGATATGTCCAAGGGCATAGAAATCACCCTTCACTGTAGGCAAGTCACCCTCCTCGGGGAAAATGATGTAGCTCCGCATGAGTTTCATCAGGGCAGACAACACTCTGCTCAAAATCTTAGAAAACATAGGCTGAGACATTCCAGATGACATGGCCACTGTGGTCTGGAATGACCCACTGGCCAAAAAATGGAGGACTGACAAAACCTGCACCAGAGGGGGAATCCCTGTGGGTTGGCGGATGGGGGACATCAGGGCTGGCTCCAGCTGGGCACACAGTTCATGGATAGTGGCACGGTCAAGTCTGTATCGAAGTATTATATGGCGTTCTTCCATTGTTGACAGGTCCACCAGCGGTCGGTACCCGCGAGGATTCCTCCTTCTCATCGCAAGTCCCTGCGGACGGTGCCTAGGAAGGACAACATGGAGCACAGAGTCAGCCAAACCACAGGTACGTACAGACAGCTTGCACAGTTAAAGAATGGCAATGGGTTGAAAGGCGTGTATGTGTGGCAATGCAAGGCCTAGGCCTGTGTGTCGCAGTCAAAATTAAGCCATGTAGGCCCTTGAAATGGCGGCTGCCTGACCTGTGAAGTGGGACAATGGGATGTGAGGTCAATGCGCTGGCGGGGCACACCGTGGCGGTAGGCGGTCGAAGACCGCGGCGCAAAGCCGCATTGGTTAACATTGAAGCGTATGGGTTTCAGGAGCCAATAACGAAGTGCGCCGGCGGTCGCGGTACGCACCGCCGCGGTACGCACCGCCGCGGGCGTGACCGCCATTTTCTATCTGCTTAATCATTCGAGACCTGATCATCCACAGGAGAGGACCTATACTGCAAGTGCTGCTGTGACCTCGGTCTGGAAGATACAATGGCTGCTGCGACTGGGGAAAGGGCCCCTGCCTTCACGTCTGAAGAGTTGGAGAAGCTCGTGGATGGGGTCCTCCCCCAGTATGCGCTACTCTACGGTCCTCCAGACCAACAAGTGAGTACACCGGGTGCACATGGAATGGGCTATGCCTGTGTGGATTGGGGTGGATGTAAGTTGGTGGGGTGGGGGGCGAATGAGGAGTGCAACGCCCGACAGATTAGAGCATGTGCCATATGGCAAAGTGGGTGGGGGGGGCCAATTACATCTAACATGCAGGTCATTGATGATTTCCTCCTTTCCACCCTGTACATGTCTAATAGGTCAGCGCCCATCAGAAGATCGAGATTTGGCGTGCCATCGCCAAGGAAGTCCGGACCTTGGGGGTCCACAACAGACGGGGCACCCACTACCGCAAGAGGTGGAAGGACATCCGCCGCGGAACAAGGAAGACCGCAGAAACACTGCTGGGGATGGCCTCCCAACCTAGGAGGGGTGCCAGTCGCACCATGACCCCCCTGATGTCCCGGATCCTGGCGGTGGCCTACCCTGAATTGGATGGGCGCTTTAAGACATCACAGCAGACACAAGGGGGTGAGTATCAGCACATTCTCCTATCTTTCTGTGCAGTGGAGGCGTCTGGGTGGGGGAGGAGGGCTGTGGGTGACATTAGGCCAGGGCGCTTTCTGTAGTGTAGTCCTCTCCCTTAGGCATGGCCCTGTGCCCCCGGCCCCCACCTCGGTCGGGTGACAAGTACGGCCATTGAAGGTCCAGCATCTCCCATGTGCGCGTTTGACGTCTCTTGGCCTGTTGTCTTAGTCAGTAGTACTGAGTAGTGTACCCCGAATGCGCGGCTTAGTGCATTAGGCACCTGTGTCTGTCCTCTCCGCCAACGGTGTTGACATTGCATGCACTCAACCTGGTCTTCTTTTTTCTCCCCCCACCCTTTCTCTTCATCTTCTTGTGCATGTGTGCATGTGTGCATTAGCATCATCAGGCGGAGGAGATATGGCATCGGAGCACGAGGGAGCTGCAGGACACAAGGCCCCGGTGGGCCCAGGAACAGACACCGAGGGCACCAGTGATCCGGAGGGCGAGGGGAGCACCACGACGGGGACCGCTGGTGAGAGCAGCGAAAGCGACACGTCCTCGGATGGGAGCTCCCTAGGGGTGGCGGCAACATCCGTGCCCCCCGCCTCTACAGGTACAGCCGCCACCCAGCGCACCAGCCCCGCCCTCCCAGCAGCCCCTCAGTCTTCGCTCCGTGCCGGTTCGCCCAGGAAGGCGCGCGTCTCCTTCGCCCCAGGCACCTCAGCCCCTGCCCCTGTTGCCCCTGCTGCCCTCAGTGCGGAGCTCATTGACCTGGTAAGGACGCTCATTGTTGGGCAGACGACCCTTTTGAATGCCATCCAGGGTGTGCAAAGGGAGGTGCAACAGAGCAATGCGTACCTGGAGGGCATTCATTCGGGTCAGGCTGCCCATCAACGAGCGTTCACTGCTCTGGCCTCAGCACTGACGGCAGCCATTGTCCCTGTTTCCAGCCTCCCTCTTCTGACTGCCTCCAGCCTGTCTCTGTCTCCTGTTCCTCAGCCTATCCCATCCACACCATCAGACCAGCCTGCACACACCTCAACACCCAAGAGCAGCTCATCCAAACACAAGCACCACAGATCCCGCAAACACTCACCCGAGCAACACCCAGATGCAGACATGCCAACAGCCACTGCCACCCCTGTGTCCCCCTCCTCCTCGTCTCCCTCCTCCCTCCCTGTGACGTCTACACTCACACCTGCATGCACCCCAACATCAGCCAGTGCTTCCATCACCACCTCACCCTCCAGTACAGTCCACACTCGTGCAGTCACCACCCCCACTGCCATGTACACGTCCCCTGTGTCCTCTCCCACTGTGTCTGTCACCCCCTCTTCCAAGACACACAAACGCAGGCAGCCACCCACCCAACAGCCATCCACCTCACGACAGCCTACAGCACCAGCACCTTCACCCAATGACAGCACACCTGACTCTCCTACAACCACCTCCTCTACCTCCACTTCCATCTCCACTTCTCCTACCCTTTACCTTGGCCCTAAAAAACTTTTCCTGGCTAACCTTAACCTCTTTCCCCCCGATGAGCTCCCCCATCCATCTACAAAGAGTCCCAAGAGCACCGCAGCCACCACCAGCCCAGCTTCGGGTGTCACTGTTGTGCCTGGGTTCTGGAGCCCACCCTTTGCCAGCAGTGACACATCGATCAGCAGCAAGGACACGTCCAGCCCCCCCCCGGCAAGAGGACCCGCAAAAACAAGGACCGCCGTGCGAGGACCGACAGGGCTGCCCCCAAGGAGCAATGTGCGGCCACTTCACCACCCACACCATCTTGGGGAGGCAAGGGCCCGAGAGCCCCATCAAAGGAGCGGAAGGGCAGCAGGAGCGCGGAGAAGGTGGACCCCACATGCCACATCCCAGCTGGGAAGGAGGACACTAAGGAGGCCAGGAGTCCGTCCCCGAAGGGTCCAGAAACGTCACGGTCCGAGGGCGACTGAGCAGGGAGTCGAGGCCAGGTCTGGCTCCCTTGACCTGCTGGATGAGCACCGCTGAACAGGGCCCGCGGTGCAGAAGAGCACCGGTGAACAGGGCCCCGCCGTGGAGAAGAGCACCGCTGAACAGGGCCCCGCCGTGGAGAAGAGCACCGCTGAACAGGGCCCGCGGTGCAGAAGAGCACCGCTGAACAGGGCCCCGCCGTGGAGATAGGCACCGCTGAACAGGGCCCCGCCGTGGAGAAGAGCACCGCTGAACAGGGCCCGCGGTGCAGAAGAGCACCGCTGAACAGGGCCCCGCCGTGGAGATAGGCACCGCTGAACCGGGCCCGCGGTGCAGAAGAGCACCGCTGAACCGGGCCCCGCCGTGGAGATAGGCACCGCTGAACCGGGCCCGCCGTGGAGAAGAGCACCGCTGAACAGGGCCCCGCCGTCTCAAGCACCGCTCCGCTGGGCCCTTCCTCTCAAGCACCGCTCCGCTGGGCACCGCCGTCTCAAGCACCGCTCCGCTGGGCCCTTCCTCTGAGGCACCGCTCCGCTGGGCCCTTCCTCTCAAGCACCGCTCCGCTGGGCACCGCCGTCTCAAGCACCGCTCCGCTGGGCACCGCCGTCTTAAGCACCGCTCCGCTGGGCCCTTCCTCTCAAGCACCGCACCGCTGGGCCCTTCCTCTCAAGCACCGCTCCGCTGGGCACCGCCGTCTCAAGCACCGCTCCGCTGGGCCCTTCCTCTGAGGCACCACTCCGCTGGGCCCTTCCTCTCAAGCACCGCTCCGCTGGGCACCGCCGTCTCAAGCACCGCTCCGCTGGGCACCGCCGTCTCAAGCACCGCTCCGCTGGGCCCTTCCTCTCAAGCACCGCTCCGCTGGGCCCTTCCTCTCAAGCACCGCTCCGCTGGGCACCGCCGTCTCAAGCACCGCTCCGCTGGGCCCTTCCTCTGAGGCACCGCTCCGCTGGGCCCTTCCTCTCAAGCACCGCTCCGCTGGGCACCGCCGTCTCAAGCACCGCTCCGCTGGGCACCGCCGTCTCAAGCACCGTTTATGGTTCACTGTGCCCACCATGCCTCCTCCTTGACCAGTGGAGACTGGCATCCACCTGATGGACTGTGGCTTTGCACTCCCCAGGATGGTCCAGTGGGCAGCCCACCCACTGTAGAAACATTGAGAGACTGTGGCTTTGCACTCCCCAGGATGGTCCAGTGGGCAATCCACCCACTGCAGAGACTTGAGAGACTGTGGCTTTGCACTCCCCAGGATGGTCCAGTGGGCAGCCCACCCACTGTAGAGACATTGAGAGACTGTGGCTTTGCACTCCCCAGGATGGTCCAGTGGGCAGCCCACCCACTGTAGAGACATTGAGAGACTGTGGCTTTGCACTCCCCAGGATGGTCCAGTGGGCAGCCCACCCACTGTAGAGACATTGAGAGACTGTGGCTTTGCACTCCCCAGGATGGTCCAGTGGGAAGCCCACCCACTGTAGAGACATTGAGAGACTGTGGCTTTGCACTCCCCAGGATGGTCCAGTGGGAAGCCCACCCACTGTAGAGACATTGAGAGACTGTGGCTTTGCACTCCCCAGGATGGTCCAGTGGGCATGGTGGCTCCTCGTGGATCTGGCGTCGTGGACTCATGTGGCTGTGGTGCCCCCCCCTTCCCTTCCCCCTGAGGTGCCTGTAGTTTTTACATCTGATGCCCCTGCAGTGTTCTCTCCAAAGGACTCAGGTCTCCTGTGTGGGCTTTGCCCTTGTTTCTCAAGACTTTGGCCCACGGACATGCTGAATTCGTAGGATGTGCAGGACTTGGTACTTCAGTTATACACTGATGTGTATGTCATTAGTTTTGTTGTGAATATCTTTCATGGTTGTACGCTAATTTTCTGGAGCTTTTTGGTACATAAATATTTATTCCAAATATGATTATGTCCTAGCATTTTTCAGGGGTGTTTGGGTGGTGTCACTGTGACTTGGTGCTCTGCATTGGTGAGTACATAGTTGGGGGGGGGGGGGTCGCATATGTGTGTGCCCGTAACCTTTCGTCCTCCCCCTCCCGTGTGTCGTAGGTGCAGTACTCACCGTTGTCGTCTGCGCCGGACTTCGTACTCGTGGTAGATGAGAAGGTAGACGAGAGCAGGTAGGATGTTTAATTCGGGTTCCATGCTGTCCTCCTTCCTCCTGGAGTGCGTAGTGGTGAGCGTTTTCCCGTCCGTAGTCTGTTTCCGCCGTGTTTTTATCGGCGGTGCTCCCGCCCCGGAAAAGGTGGCGTATTGGTGAGTTGTAATAGTGTGGGCGGTACATTGTCTGCCGCCTGTCTGTTGGCGGTGACCGCCGCGCTGTTTGTTTGTACCGCCGTGGCGGTCGGAGTGTTAAGGTGGCTGTCTGTGTTGGCGGTTCCCGCCAGGCTCAGAATCCCATTTTTTTTACCGCCAGCCTGTTGGCGGGTTGGCCGCCGCTTTAACACCGACCGCCAGGGTTAGAATCACCCCCTAAGTCCGAACGTAAAAAGTTGACCGGGACCTCCCAGCCATCGTATCCGAGAAGGGCTCCATGGACGTCGGATCAAGATCCAGGTTTACCCCGGTCGAAGGATTTTCATCTCGAAAAAAACGACTAAGTCCGAAGGTAAAAGTCTCCACCGAGGAAACCCACATCGCGTATCCGGACAAGGGCTCCAGGAGGTCGGATTCAACTGGCAGGTTCGTCCCGGTGAAGAAAAACTTCAAAATAAAGACTAAGTCAGAAGGTAACTTTTTAACCGAGGCCTCCCGCGACCTGTAGCCGAGCAGGGCTCCATCGCGGTCGGCCTGAAAGTTTGACTTTGCCCCAGTCCTGGTGCAACCAGATGACCCGATTGGCGCTTTTTGTTTCTAAGCGCTAGAAAATAATAATACTTTAAAAATTCATATCTCCGGTTCCCCTGAACCGATTTTAATCGTTTTTGTGTCATTTTAAAGATAAAAATATAAGCTATTTTTATAAATTGGTTTTGGATTTTTAAACTGTTTCCTGTGTTTTATTTAATTACTGTTTTGTGATATTTGAATGCTTTACACTTTGGGGGTTATTCTAACTTTGGAGGAGGTGTTAATCCATCCCAAAAGTGACGGAAAAGTGACGGATTTACCACCAGCCGTATTACGAGTCCATTATATCCTATGGAACTCGTAATACGGCTGGTGGTATATCCGTCACTTTACCGTCACTTTTGGGACGGATTAACACTCCTCCAAAGTTAGAATAACCCCCATTGTCTCCTAAGTTAAGCCTTCACCCTCGATTCCAAGCTACCAAGGGTAGAGCTGGGATTAATTTACTGAGACCTAACTGTACCTATGTGGAGGTTAGTGGCTTGTTGCTAGGTGTAGGTACCTACCTGCCCTACCAATAACCCATTTCCAACACACATGAACCATAATATATCACTTACATCCCCACAGGTAGCCCAGCCAGTGTCAGTGGAGAGGAGGTGCCACAACCACCCAGTCCCCCAAAAGAAGATGCCCCCAGTGATGACAGTAACTCTGGACTTCTGGATCTGGATGACCGACCTGCCCATCAGGGACCACTGGACAGCTGGTCACCCAAGCCCACTGACAGATCACCACAGAGCCTCCCCCATCAGGATCCAACACCACAGCACCCACCTAGTGTACCCACACCTCTGTCCCCAGGACCCCTCAATCCGCAGTGTGCCCACTTGTACAGGGACCCCAGGCCACACCTCGCCCCCCATGACAATCAGGTATCTGGGGTCAGTGGCAGTGGGCACACCGTTCAGGGGACTGAGGCACAGGCCAACAGGGACACTGGGAGTACTACTGTGCACCAGGGAGAGGACAGGACCAGGGAACTGACCCTCCAGGACACACTCTCCGAGATCCTGGGAGCATACCAACATTCCCTGGACACAATGGGTCAGATCCTGAACAACGTGCAGGAGAACAGGCGGCTGGAGGAGGGACAGTATCAGGGGATCAGGGATGGCTTGCAGGCCATTAACACCACCATGATCTCCATAACAGGGGTGCTGGCAGACATGGCCAAAATCATGAGGGAGACAACATCACACCAGCAGGCCCCTACCACTAGTCAGTCTATTGACCAGCCCTCCACTTCCTCTGCCGCTAGTGGGCAGGAGGCCCCACCACAGGACCCACAGGCCACCAGCATCCCTCCCCCTGCAGAAGGTGAACCACCCCGCAGATGTTCCCTGCGACCCAGACAGAAGCCAGAGACACTTGCCAAGACCACCACCAGGAAATGAGACTCTCCTTATTGTCCCCCTTGTGTCCCACTCACTCACCTTGTCCACCTTGAACTGCCGTTGCTTCCCTTTCTATGGCCACTTGGACACTGCACCTATGCTACAAACAGACTGGAACAATACCCTGGACTTCCCTCCATCATCACCCCATTCTATTGCACTTTTCCCTCAGTTTTTTAGCACTAAAATAAACACCCTGGAACACAACTCGACTACTTGTATGTCATGTGTTGAAAAAGGGTATTTATGGAAACAGTCACATCCATTGCAAATGAACTGTATATTGTGGGGGCATAGAAATAATGACCTGTAGCTGGCTGTAGTCAGCACATCAGTACACAGTTGTCATAGAACCAACATCTGTAAAAGGATAAACCATAGGTGACAGTAAGTAGAGGTAAATAGTAGTTACTGCCATCATGCCACAGCCACTCAGAATACACCAATAGTCATAGAAATGTGAAGTTGCACTGTCTCACCTGTGTGCCATTGGAAGTACCTACGGAAAACTGATGTTCTGTTGCCTTCATCCTCTTCTTCAGCCTCTTCATCCTCACAGTCATCAGGGTCTACTGCAGCCACGGGGGCATCTCCTGCCTCCTCTTCCTGCAGAAAAGGTACATGGAGCCTGAGGGCCAGGTTGTGCAACATGCAGCATGCCACGACTATCTGGCAGACCTTCCCTGGTGAGTGGCAAAGGGATCCACCTGTCAGATGGAGGCACCCGAAACCGGACCTTCTGAAGGCTGAAGGTCCTTTCGATGATCCGTCTGGTTTGCCTATGTGCCTCATTATACCGTTCTTCAGCCCTTGTTGTGGCATTCCTCACAGAGATTAGCAGCCACAATAGGTTTGGTTAGCCAGAGTCACCTGCAGGTATTGAGGGACAACATTTAGTCACACAGAATCCTATGAGGTTAAAACCAGAGGCATACACTAACATACACTGGGTGGGGGCCATGGCTCACCTATCAGACACACCCTGTGCCTCTGTAGTTGGGTCATCACATTTAGGATGCTGCTATTCCTCAGGACAAAGGCATCATGCACTGACTCAGGATATTTAGCATTGACGTGGGAGATATACTGGTCCGCCAGGCACACCATCTGCACATTCATGGAGTGGAAACTGTTACGATTTGTGTGCACCTGTTCATTTAGGTGGAGGGGGCAACGCAATATGTATCCTGTCATTCGCCCCAATAATACTGGGGATATGTCCCATTGCATAGAATCCGGCATTCACAGTGGCCATATCTTCCACCTGGGGGAAAGCAATGTAGCTGCACATGTGTTTTATCAGGGCAGACAACACTCTTGCCAGCTTGATTGAGAACATTGGCTGTGACATTCCTTCTGCCAAGCCCACTGTCACTTGGAAAGAACCTGTCACCAGGAAATGGAGCACTGATAGCACTTGCACAAGAGGGGGGGATCCCAGTCGGATGACGGGTAGATGAGATCAGGTCTGGCTCCAACTAGGCACATAGCTCTGTGATTGTTGCCGTGACCAGTCTATAGGTAAGTATAATGTGCATGTCCTCCACTGTAGCTAAGTCCACAAGGGGTCTGTACACAGGGGTATGTCTCCACCTCCTATTCATCCGCAGAGGTAGGTATCTAAGGGACACAAGAATTAGTAGGCTGTCACAGTTGGAACAACAAAACCAAAACTGCAGTCCACATGGTGCACTTATGTATTGGGACAGTGTTAATGGCGAAGTATGTGCCAATCTAATCTGTGATGCAGCAAATGTCGATATGCCTGACCCCCCCCTGAATTGGTGTAGCCTGTCAAGTAGATAGGGATAGGTAGAAGTGAGGTATTTCCGCCAACATTGGGAGTCGTGGCGGAAGATGGTCTTGCACATCCGTGCAATTCCTCATTGGATAATATGGGGCTCTATGGAGTACAGTGGCCAATGGAGATCTATGCCGGCAGTGACGGTGTTCAGTGCCGTGGATGTAACCGCCATTTTCTATCTCAATCCTCACTTGTTTCCTGACCTTCAACAGGAGAACGCCTACACTGCTTGTGCTGCTGTGACCTGTGTCTGGAACCTAACATGCCTGTGTGACCGGGGAAAGGGCCCTAGCCTTCACTTCAGGGGAGTAGCATTACCTGCCCATGGTGGTAAGGATACCACACCTCCATCGAAGAAGGAGAAGGAGCCAGCACCACCAGGCAAGAAGGGGAAGGAGCCTGCACCACCAGGCTAGAAGTGGAAGGAGCTGCACCACCAGGCAGGAAGGGGAAGAGCCCATGCACTCCTGCCCTGAACGGTAAGGGATCCACACCCCATGTACTGGAGGAGACTAAGCCCTCTACTGCAGCGGAGGCTGTCAGGGTGATACCTACACCACCACAAGCTGTCACAGGGCCACCAGCAGATGAATTGCAACCATAGGAAAGTGCAGAGGCGGCTCAGGAGGCTCCTCCTTCCACCACCAAACAGCAGCCTTCAGAACGTGCAGAGGCGGTCAAGGAGGCTCCTCCATCCACCACCACACTACAGCCATCAGAAAGTGCAGCGCCCGCCCAGGAGGCTCCTCCATCCACTACCACACTGCAGCCACCAGCGGACACCACGTAGGCCACACTCAAGGGGCTTCTGTACGAGTTGTCCCCTCCAGATCCAGTGGGGTAGTCACGCACTCCAGAGACTGTGGCCTTGGACCCCCCAGGACAGAGCAATGGGCAAGTTGCCCCCTCCAGAACCAGTGGGCAAATCACCCACCTGAGAGACTGTGGCCTTGCACTACCCAGGACAGAGCAAAGGACATGGAGCCCCGTCCAGAACCAGTGGTCTTGTTCCCGCATCTGGCTGAGGTGCCCCCTCCTCCCCTCTCCCTGAGGTGCCTGCCTATTTGCAAACTGATGCCCCTGCAGTGTACTATCCGGATGAGGTCAGGATTCAAGTTGGGCCTGACACTGTGCCCTGTGTCCATGTGGGCCCTTTGAACATTGGACTGGGCAGTGTCCCTTTGTGTACATGTGTACATATCTGCTTCATTGACAAATCGAATTCGTTATTTTGATGTTGATCTGTTTACAATCACTTGTGTCTATTCCTGTTGTCCTTGCATTATTCTGCTATTTTTCGGGGACAAATTGTTTTTCGTGTGCAGCTGGTTGTGTATATGGTGTGTGTGTGTCGGATGTGTGTCGTGCGTGTGTCATTCTCGATTTCCTCCCTCCCTCCCTTGTGTGCTAGGTGGCTATACTCACCGTCGTCGTTTTCGTCGGCACTGGTGTTCCAGGTGGAGCATTACATGGAAGATCATCAGAAAGACTTGAAGTTCGGGTTTCATGGCAGCATTGTTCTTCCCTGTGTCTCCAATGGTGAGTCCTTTCTCTTCAGTGATGCGTTTCTGCCAGGGTTTTGATGGCTCCGAAAAGGTGGCGGAGTGATGTGTCTTAATATGGTGGGCGGTACATTGTCTTCCGCCTGGCTGTTGGTGGCTACCTTTGTGGTAAGTGTTGTTTCTGCCCTGATGGTTGGTGTGGTATATTGGCAGTCTATGGGAGTTATCACTGCCATGGTCATAATTTGGTGGTACTTACTGCCAGCCTGTTTGCGGTATTACCGCCACTTTATCACTCACTGCCAGGGTCATAATGAGGGCCATAGTGTCTTGGTGTGTGTGGTCTCAGAGTGGCATTTTCAATGTAAAATGCCTCTTTTATCAAATGAAACTAATTTTATGCATTTTATAGACTTGGAAGAAGCGACATAAGGGTACAATCACCAGCACAGCAAGTTACCTAACACACAGTCCAGGTCTAAATTTAATATGCCAGGCATTCCTTTCATTGTATTAAAGTCTGACCTAATTGCTTTGCTAGTGCATTTTGTAAATTGTCCTGCAATGGCACTAAATGAATTATTTAAAAAATAACTTCCTGCATCATATCACCAAGTAACTGCAATTCTAATTAATATGACAGGGGAAAAACATTCAAAAATATATTTTGTAGTATGATAATCATAGTTGTAACACAATCAGTTAGGGCTAGTGTGTCCATTCGATGATAAAAACCAGCCTTACAGAACTATCAAATGTAGGCAGCAAAGAATGCCATCCTGCAACTAAAAGTTGTAAAGAGGGCCCTTTGCAATATTCATCACACCATTTGTGCCACCAGCAAACTTGATGCTAGAGGCCATTAAGGCAGTGCCTGTTTCTGAACCTTGAAAAATGGAATTTAGGGCCCCATAATCAAAGTCCTTTCAACCCTATCTTTCACAACAAGTGTCATCCTATGTAGCGTATTACAGAGAGACTACAAGCCCAATTTCAGAATCTAGGGCTTCATTTATGAGGCCCTAGCGGCACACTGTGCCACCAGAGAGTCACTTTTTCTTTTACTCTCAGGTGGCACAGTGTGCTAGCCCATGGTTACAAGGCCACGCAATGTCACACTGCATGGCTTTTCATGGCCTTGTAAATATCAACACCTTTCACACATAACACTGCATAAAGGGGGCATTCCATGGGTGTTGCTTGGGGTGTTTCTACGCAGCACCCATTGAATCCGTATGAACGTTATGGATTCCCAGATTTAGAAGTCTGGGAATGCGTCGGATTCCTACTTCACCACAGGGGTGGTATCAGATTGACAAAAGGGGGAGAAATATCTTTATTTCTCCCCGTTTTTTCCTCTTGTGATTGTTTTTGTGCAGAAAGGTGTCCCTTCCTGCACAAAAACCTTTTCCCCACAATGCAGGCACCCTTGCACCATGGTGTGAGGGTGCCTGCATTGGCGCATAACAGCAATTTGTGCACCAGCGTAGGGGGTGAGGACAGAGATGTGCTGTATCTTGTAGATATATCTAATTTCTGCCCTTCCCTGGTGGCACAGGGTGGCGCTGCAAGCTACTTGTTGAGCCCTTTTTAATGCGGTCCCACGAAGAGCAAACTGACAAATCTGGTCTCTGGGGATCCTTTAGGTTAATCTTTCCCTATAAAGCGAATGCACCATTGATGTTACATGCACTACACTAGGCATAGTGTACTCAAGAGCCAGTGTTTATGTTTTGTGTACTTTATGTACCCTTAGTTAATCCATATATTACACAGTACCTTGCAATAAATTGTATTGATCAGAAAAAGCTCTCGCTATCAAAAGGTTGTCAATCCGTGCATTATACAGAGCAAAAGTCTTGAAAGCGTTGTTAGATAGGGTTGTTTTTCAGACAGCAGCTCGAACAATTTTCCGAAGCCAACTAGCTTGTTAAAGTGCTTGATATTTTCTTGGCTTGTTAAAAACAAGGCAGAAACTGAATAGTTGCCATGATTACACTGTAGACTAATGGCTTGAAAATACAGAGTGAAGTTGAGGAGTGTTCTTTAAAAATGACACATGTACATTAACTGGGCCCAGTCCCTTCATTTGCGTGCTTCTTGGCAGTGGAATTCCTTGACCTTTACCGTTTCCTTTTGTTTGGGGTTTTTCGTAATGATATACTACCCATTCCATTTATAAAGGATTGTCAGCTTAGATTGTTAGCTTTTCTTGCTATGCGCTAAAGTGCTTTAATATACTCAAGGCTCCAAGTTAAATTGATCCTGGGGGTTCAAGGTCCATTCAACTGACAATGGGGCTAGCGTAAGTGATGAAAATTACTATACATACTCTCCCACGTATTTGGATATTGCCTGCTTTGGTATATTTCTGTGCTAAGCATTTACAGGTCTTGCTACAGACACCTATAGCTGTCCAGCAAGACCTTCTGTCGCCATACCGCCAATATACAAAGTACATGCACACATACATGCACATATACTTACATACAAGCTTTGGCAATGCTAGTAGGTCTGGTTTATAAGTGTACTGTCAAACTCACACAAAAATACATGTAGTTTAAGGACTGCCCTCCTCCCATCTGTGCTGCTGCCAGACATGTGTGTGCCTCGGAGGGCAGGTGCTTTTGCTGTGAAAGCACACAAGTTCTGCCCAATCAAAACATGTACTTCCGACTCCCAACATGTGGGCAGAGCCAAAGCCCCTCTCTGATGATTTTAACATAATCATCTGGCAACAGCTGTGCTGTCAAGCCAGACCCCAAAAGGGCTGTTGGAGAGCGCCCTCCAGCCAATGGCTTATTTAACCTATTGACCTTCATGCATTGGCTCCCTGAGCTGTCCTTGATTGTGTGGCTCAGTTAGCCATTTCCTTAATGTTTTCCTCTGTAGCTTGGTTAGTTGTAGCAGGATTATCCTGAGTCCAGAACCAAAATCCTATAAATGGAAGCTGTACTTAACACATCAAGGGGCATATTTATACTCTGTTTGTGCTGGATTTGCGCCATTTTTTTGGCGCAAATCCGGCGCAAACTTAACTCCGTATTTATACTTTGGCACTAGACCCGTCTAGCGCCAAAAATATGGAGTTAGAGTCATTTTTTGGATGAGGGAAACTACCTTGCGCTAATGAGATGCAAGGGAGGTGTTCCTGTCCAAAAAATGACACAAACACCCTTGCGCCATATTTATCCATCTGAGTGAAAATGGCACAGGGGAGGTGGAGGGCCTTAAAAAATGACTCTAAATACGTTTAGAGTCATTTTTTAACACCTGGGTCAGAGCAGGCGTTAAGGGACCTGTGGGCTCACTTCCATGGTCGGAGCCACAGGTGCCCTCCCCTGCCCCCCTCGCCCACCCCTGGAGGACACCCAAGGATGGAGGGACCCAGTGACAGCAAGCAGAGGTAAGTGGAGGTAGGTATTTTTAAAAATATTTTAAAGTGGCATAGGGGGGCCTAATTTGGGCCCCCCTACATGCCACTGTGCCCAATGACCATGCCCAGGGGACAGAAGTCCCCTGGGCATGGCCATTGGGCAAGGGGGGATGACTCCTGGCTTTGCTAAGACGGGAGTCATTTCAATGGGGGTTGTGCATCAAAAAATGGCGCAAGTCCGGTTTGAGGCATGATTTTTGCCTCAAACCTGACTTGCACCATTTTTGGACGCACAACCCCCATTTTCCCCTACGCCGGCGCTGCCTGGTTTGAGCAATTTTTTTTTACTCTGACCAGTCCGCAGCGCCGGCTAACGTCATTCCTTAAATAAGGGGCCCACATGGCGTGTAGAAATGGCGTTAGCCAGCGGTACAACTTTTGAAGCAAACCAGCGCCCGTGCTGGTTTGCGTCAAAAAGTATAAATATGGGCACAAATTTATAATGAAGGAATGCAATAAGGCTTTCTTACACCATCAGTAACGGCTGGTGTTAAAACTTGCCCAATTTCAAATGGGTGAACATCAATTGCTGATGTCATCATAGAGATTGTTAAGTGCCGAAGGAGACGGAGGGAAATATCTAAAAGAATCATTAAAACAATAAACACATTTTGTTTTGCCTCATCAAAAGAATACTTAAATACTACTTTATTGTAAAGGACTTTAGACATTATTGATCCAATTAACTTTTTAATCAAAACTTAAGTTATAAATATTCAGTAAGGGGCGTGGCATAATTTTATTTAGCACCAAACCCCAAAATAAATCGTATGTGAACACTATTTTGCTTTCATAAAACACAGCAAACAATATTTCATACATACATTTTTTTTATTCCATTAGAAATGGGTGAAATATTCACATCAGAGGGGGTCATTCCTACCCTGGCGGTCCGAGACCGCCAGGGTAGGGGACCGCGGATGCACCGCCAACAGGCTGGCGGTGCATCCAGTCCCATTCTGACCGCGGCGATAAAGCCGCGGTCAGACAAGGGAAACCAGCGGTTTCCCGCCGGTTTTCCCCTGGCCTGCAGAATCCCCCATGGCGGCGCTGCAGGCAGCGCCGCCATGGGGATTCTGACCCCCTTCCCGCTAGCCTGGTTCTGGCGGTTTCGACCGCCAGAACCAGGCTGGCGGGAACGGGTGTCGTGGGGCCCCTGGGGGCCCCCTGCAGTGCCCATGCCCTAACAGGGCCCCACATTGATTTCCAGTGTCTGCATAAAAGCAGCTCCGCCGGCTCCATTCGGAGCCGGCTTCATCGTTGCTGTGGGTGTCCCGCTGGGCGGGCGGGCGGCCTTTTGGTGGTCGCCTGCCCGCCCAGCGGGAAAGCCAGAATGACCGCCGCGGTCTTTTGACCACGGTACGGTCTTCTGGCGGTTCCCGCTTGGCGGGCGGCGACCGCCGCCCGCCAAACTAGGAATCACCACCAGAGTCTTTTACGGATACAGGTACATTCCGACAGGAACATACGATGGGGACGGACGGCAGCCCTCTCTGATACCTTTGGTCATACTAACGCCAAGATTTACAAACACTTTGCATCAGGTTTGCATTATGTTTTTTCAATGCAGACCCACTGCAAAGTGTTGGGTCGGTATTTACAATCAAATGCAAATCACTATTTGCTTTGGATTGTAACCCAAAGTAACAGAACGCTGTGCAAAACACTGGCTTTCATTACTATGCATCAAGGAAGCATTGCATGGGTGATGCATGGGCATTTCCATGCATCCACTCATGGAACCTGATGCAAAAGCATGTCTACAAAGACTTGTGTTTTCCTGAGGTTTGTGTAATAAGGAGAAATACATTTATTTCTCCTCTTTATTTCTACTTTGCATTTTTGCTGTGCGCTATGATGCAAGGTTGCCTGCGCTTGCACATGGTAGCAAAAAGTGCAACAGGAGAGAGAGAGAGAGAGAGAGAGAGAGAGAGAGAGAGAGAGACAGAGAGAGAGAGAGAGAGAGAGAGAGAGAACCACATCTTTGAAGATGTTTTAGTGGATCCTATTTAGTTTTTGCGGAATCAGAAGATAGCTTAGCCTTCTGTCTTACAGGACTGTGCCCCCGTAACCTAGTGACTTTTAACCCACTGAGCCTGCTCTGTTTTAGCACATCTATTTAATTATTTCTTCAAAATGGCTGCTATGTTTATAGTTAGTAAGATGTTTTGATTGCCACTCTGTGAAGGCGTCACTATCAGCATCAAAGACAAAAGATATACGTAGGTATTCACATCATGTCCTTTTCCCACTTACGTTTGGCAGAAACATTATGTACTTTGGAAAGAATTGTTTATATAATTGCCTTCCCAAGCATGCCTTCTTATCTGATGTTTGAGAACATACCTGCGTCAGGGGTCCTACAAGATCTGTATAAATAAATCTCATGCAGACAAGCTTATCAGAGGGATTCCTCCCAGAGGCCATCAACGCTATCTGTGCTACACATTGCCCTGATGCAAACCCAGCCTTCGTGTCCCCACAGAGTCTGATCTAGAGACCTAATTTCAAGGTAACAAGGGTTGGGGGGCTCATCTCATGGACATGGTACTGGCAGATTAGGTTTAACACACCTAGCTCTCGTTAGGTTAGAGATTATGGGGGTCATTCAAACCTCGGCGGTAAAAGGCGCTTACCGCCGCACAGAAGACCGCCATAACACCACCGCGGCCGCGGTATACCGCCACGGTCATTCTGACCCACAACAGGCAAACCGCCAAAATACAGACATCCACAAAAGTCCGCCACACCAAAGGGCAGCGAGAAACTGGCGATGACCAAACCTCCACCGTCACGCCAACAGAAATACGCCCACACTATCACGACACACAAATCCACGCGGCGGTCTTTCAACCGCGGTATTCCATTGGCGGTACACACTGCCGCGCTCAAAATACACACACATATACAAAACACAGCCACATTGGACAATTCCAAATACACACACCTGATAAACATACACACACCACTCCCACACACCCATACAATATAAAACACACACCCACATCACCCACAAACCCCTACTCCTAGAGATTCGTGAACACGCACAGAGATAAGAGACCCGAGCACACAGACGCGCAGTCACCGTCACCCAGCAATACTACCACGCACGTCAAAATACACACCAATACACATCACCACATTTAGCACCACACAATCCACCCCACACATCACCCAAACCACCCCATGGCACCGCAAAGACACCCCAGGTTTTCTGAGGCTGAACTCAGGGTCATGGTGGAGGAAATTGTACGGGTAGAGCCACAGCTCTTCGGGACACAGGTGCAGCACACCACCATTGCAAGGAAGATGGAGCTATGGAGCAAAATAGTGGACAGGGTCAACGCTCTGGGACAGCACCCAAGAAATCGGGACTACATCAGGAAGCGGTGGAACGACCTACGGGGGAAGGTGCGTTCCATGGTATCCAGGCACAACATCGCGGTGCAGCGGACTGGCGGCGGACCCCCACCTCCTCCCCCAGAATTTACAACATGGGAGGAGCAGGTCTTGGCGATCCTGCATCCTGAGGGCCTCTCAGGAGTAAGCGGAGGAATGGACTCTGGTAAGTCATATCTTAATTACTTCATCCCCCCAACCCCACCAGCATGCCAACTCATACCCCCACCCTCACCCCCACCCCCATCACACCTACTCCTTGCAAATGTCTCACCCTCACAACCCACCCATCCCAACACCAAGCCCTGCATGCCCTGCATGCGACCACTAAGCATGGACACCCATCACCTAAGCATGCCCACTGCACATACCCATCCCCCCCCAAACCACCCTCACAAAAGCCCCCACACAGGAATGCAAGCACAGGGGTACACAGGCACCCACCCATTGCACGCTATGGCACACACAGAAGCAATAATCATACTATTATACCCCTGCAGGACCCGAACGCCACGTCACTGCGCAGGAGGGTCCACAAATGTCCACTCCACCCCCAGAAGAGGCCCACAGTGATGACAGCACCTCTGTCTCCCTGGATCTAGATGACCAGCCCGGCCCATCGGGGACCTCTGGACAGTCGGTTCCCCTCAGACAGCCACAGGCCACAGCAGACCTTCCCCCCTCTGGGAACACCAGCACAGCACCCACCCAGCGGGCCCATATCTCTGTCCCCAGGACACGTCAATCAGCGGTGTGTCCACCACTACAGGGTACCCAGGTTAACCCACCACCCCGACAACAACAGGGACCTGGGGGCAGTGGTAGTGGGCACACGGTCCAGGGGACAGAGGCACAGGGAAACAGGGGAACTGGGAGGGCTGCTGTGTGACAGGGGGGGGACAGGCCCAGGAAACCCACCCTCCACGAGGCCCTCTCCTTCATCATGGGAGCATACCACCACTCCCAGGAGACGATGGCAACGGTACTGGCCAGGTTTCAGTAGATCCAGCTTCTGCAGGAGCAACAGTATATGGGGTTCAGGGAAGAACTAAGAAACATCAGTACCGCCATGGGCACCATCGTAGTGGCTCTGAATCAGGTAGTCACCACATTGCGGGACACTGTTGCACCACAAAGGGCCCCTGACACTAGCATGGACCAAGAACTGCCTACCACCTCCGCCGGCGCTAGTGGACAGGAGGCCCCGACACAAGACCAACAGGCCACCAGAACCCCACCCACTGCAGAAGGTGAACCACCCCGCAAGCGGGCCCTGAGATCCAGGAAGAAGACAGAGTAAGATGCCAAGACCCCCGCCAGCAAAGGATACCTCCCTGATTGTCATCCAACTGTCCCACATTGACACCCTGTCCATTCTTGCACTGCCCCTGCTCCACTTTCCACAGGCATCTGCACAATGCACCTGTGATACTGATAGTCTGAACTCTGCCATGGACAATCCTCCACCATCACACCTCAACGATTTGCAACCACCCACCAATTTAGAGCACTGTAATAAACACACTTATTGCATAAAAGAATCTGGAGTCTGGCTGTGATTATGTACAAATGCATTAGACATTACCGTGCCAAATGGCATATTCACATTGTGATGCCAACATACCAATGTCACACAGCTGTAGTCCATGGGGAAATAAAGCAGATGTCATGCAGTGGGGCCCACATCTCCGAAATTGGAAGGGAAAGTCACAACTCAGTTACCATACACTGGGGGAAAAGGACAGACAGTAGAGAGGTAGTAGGGGTTAAGTATATGTAATATGCCGGTGTGGATTCTTACCTGTGTGTCATTGAAAATACTGCTGTATTACAGTGTTCCTGTTCTCTATGTCGTCCTCTTCGCCTTCCTCCTCTTCACTCTCCACAGGCTCCACAGCTGCTACAACACCACCATCTGGACCATCCTCCTGCAGAAAAGGCACCTGGCGTCGCAAAGCCAGGTTGTGAAGCATACAGCAGGCCACGATGATCTGGCACACCTTCTTTGGTGAGTTCATTAGGGATCCACCAGTCATATGGAGGCACCTAAACCTGGCCTTCAGGAGGCCGAAGGTCCGCTCGATCACCCTCCTAGTTCTCCCATGGGCCTCATTGTACCGTTCCATTGCCCTTGTCCTGGGATTCCTCACTGGGGTCAGTAGCCATGAGAGGTTGGGGTAACCAGAGTCTCCTAACAGCCACACACGGTGCCTCTGGAGTTGACCCATCACGTAAGGGATGCTGCTATTCCGCATGATGTACGCGTCATGCACTGACCCAGGGAACTTGGCATTAACATGGGAGATGTACTGGTCAGCCAAACACACCATCTGGACATTCATGGAATGATAACTCTTCCTGTTCCTGTACACCTGTTCACTCCTGCTGGGGGGGACCAAAGCAACATGTGTCCCATCAATGGCAGCAATGATGTTGGGGATATGTCCAAGGGCATAGAAATCATCCTTCACTGTAGCCAAATCCCCCACCTCAGGGAAGACGATGTAGCTCTGCATGTGTTTCAGCAGGGCAGACAACACTCTGGACAACACCTTGGAAAACATGGGCTGGGACATCCCTGATGATATGGCCACTGTTGTTTGAAATGACCCACTTGCAAGGAAATGGAGTACTGACAGCACCTGCACTAGAGGGGGGATCCCTGTCGGTTGGCGGATTGGTGACATCAGGTCTGGCTCCAACTGGGTACATAGTTCCTGTATAGTGGCTCGGTCAAGCCTGTATGTCAGTATGACATGTCTTTCCTCCATTGTCGACAGGTCCACCAGCGGTCTGTACACAGGAAGATTTCTCCATCTCCTCGCATGTCCCAGTGGACGGTGCCTATGAAGGACAACAGCGAGCACAGAGTCAATCAACCCACAGGTACGTAACCACAGCTTGCACATAACACGATTCCCAATGCATTGAATGGCTTGTATGAGTGTCGATGCAAGGCCTAGGTATGTGTGACGCAGTAGAAAATAAGGGATGTGGGCCCTTGAAATGGCGGCTGCCTGACCTGTGAAGTGCGACAATGGGATGTGAGGTCAATGCGCTGGCGTGGGACACCGTGGCGGTAGGCAGTCGAAGACCGCGGTGCAAAGCTGCATTGGTTAACATTGAACCCTATGGGTCTCAGGAGCCAATGACGATGTGCGCCGGTGTTCGCGGTAC